>NC_134397.1:233586711-233954002 GCF_050003625.1 Haematobia irritans
GTAGACTTGCATACCTTTTTGTTTAATATATACCACGTGTGGACTAACTCACAATATAGAAAACGATTTAAGATACCACAACCCAAGTAATTCGATTGTGTATAACCGTCTTTCGTAGAAGTTTCTACGCAATCCATGGTGGAGGGTACATAAGATTCGGCCTGGCCGAACTTACGGCCGTTTATACTTGTTTTGTTTAATATATACCCCGTATGGACTAACTTACAATTGAGAAGATGGTATTAAGAAGTTCTAAGAGACCTTGCATCGGCAAGTGTTACCGCAACCCAAGTAATTCGATTGTGGATGACAGTCTTGAAGTCTGACAGTAGAAGTTTCTACGAAGTCCATGGTGTAGGGTACATAAGATTCGGCCTGGCCGAACTTACGGCCGTATATACTTGTTTTGCTTTAAAATTTCTTCCGATGTAAACCCAAATCAAAATTATATAGGCGATTATTATATAGGGCATTGTTCATATTTGAAACACTGTAACCTATCCTAGTCAGCTGTATGGTGCTTCTAGTTTGCCATCGTTGTCGCAATGAGATCAATTTTTTATGATCGATCAGTCTATTAACATGCAACAACAGTGCCACTACCCAAAAGTGCTTGTCATAAATTCACATATACGGACCTCAGTAAGGATAAGACTCAACATCCCATCCATCCTCCGTCCATGGATCGATCCAAAGCAACAATGAAACTGAGCCATACAACCACAACCAACACAGTAACATGATCAGCCATTTGGGAGTTGGGATAATTCATAATGTTTGCGTTAAGATCTGCCATTATTATTAGTTGTAGTATTTATTTGGATCCAGAGATCTCTATGTCTGTCTGTGTGTTGGTTTATTTGTTATAACCAACTACAAAAGCTTCGTTTTGGGAGTTCAGTATGTCTTTTGTGCGTCAAGGCAGTTTGGGTGTAGGCCCGTTTCGTTTCTTTTTTTTTTTTTTTTTGATAGAATTCCATTGTGATTTGTAATGACATCTATATGTAGCAGCTTTGTGGAATTTGAAATTAGTTTTGTTTTCGAGAGTGATGGCATCAGTTAGATATGTGATTATGGTTTTTCTAGTGTAAAACGAATATGCAGAGGTTTTCAAATTAGTCACACATAAAAATGATAAAAAAAAACAAGTATATACGGCCGTAAGTTCGGCCAGGCCGAAACTTATGTACCCTCCATCATGGATTGCGTAGAAACTTCATCTAAACACTGCCATCCACAATCGAATTACTTAAGTTGCGGTAACGCCTGCCGATGGCAAGGTATCTTAAAACCTCCTAACACCATCTTCTAAATTGTATGTAAGTCCATACGTGGTATATATTAAATCAAAAAAGATCGATCCAATACGTATATGATTCAGTTTGACAAAGTAGATATAAAATTTTGACAAAATTTTCTACAGAAATAAAATTTGAACAAAATTTTCTATAGAAATAAAATTTTGATAAAATTTTCTATAGAAATAAAATTTTGATAAAATTTTCTATAGAAATAAAATTTTGAGAAAATTTTCTATAGAAATAAAATTTTGACAATGATAAAAATTTTATTATGAACCGAATAAAATTTTAACAAAATTTTCTCTAGAAATAAAATTTTGGTAGATCATTTTTGGCTCTAGTGGCAACCATGATTATGAACCGATATGGACCAATTTTTGTGTGATTGGACCAATTTTAGTATGGTTGTTAGCAACCATATACTAACACCACGTGCCTACTTTGAACCGGATCGGATGAATTTTGCTCCTCCAAGAGGCTCCGGAGGTCAAATCTGGAGAATGTTTTATATGGGGGCCATATATAATTATGGACCGATATGGACCAATTTTTGCACGGTTGTTAAAGATCATATACTAACACCATGTTCCAAATTACAACCGGATTGGATGAAATTTGCTTCTCTTGGAGACTTCGCAAGCCAAATCTGGGGTTCGGTTTATATGGGGGCTATATATAATTATGAACCGATGTGTACCAATTTTTGCATAGTTTTTAGAGACCATATACCAATATCATGTACCAAATTTCAGGCGGATCGGATGAAATTTGCTTCTCTTTGAGGCTCCGTAACCCAAATCTTGGGATCGGTTTATATGGGCGCCATATATAATTATGGACCGATGTGGATCAATTTTTGCATGATTGTTAGAGACCATATACCAACACCATGTACCAAATTTCAGCCGCATCGGATGAAATTTTCTTCTCTTTGAGACTCCGCAAGCCAAATCTGGGGATCGATTTATATGGGGGCTATATATAAATATGGACCGATGTGAACCAATTTTTGCATGGTTGTTATAGACCATATACCAACACCATGTACCAAATTTCAGCCGGATCGGATGAAATTTTCTTCTCTTTGAGACTCCGCAAGCCAAATCTGGGGATCGATTTATATGGGGGCTATATATAAATATGGACCAATGTGAACCAATTTTTGCATGGTTGTTATAGACCATATACCAACGCCATGTACCAAATTTCAGCCGGATCGGATGAAATTTGCTTCTCTTTTAGGCTCCGCAAGCCAAATCTGGGGATCGGTTTATATGGGGGCTATATATAATTATGGACCGATGTTGACCAATTTTTGCATGGTTGTTAGAGACCATATACCAACACCATATACAAAATTTCAGCCGGATCGGATGAAATATGCTTCTGTTAGAGGCTCCACAAGCCAAATCTGAGGGTCCCTTTATATGGGGGCTATACGTAAAAGTGGACCGATATGGCCCATTTTCAATACCATCTGACCTACATCGATAACAACTACTTGTGCCAAGTTTCAAGTCGATAGCTTGTTTCGTTCGGAAGTTAGCGTGATTTCAACAGACGGACGGACGGACGGACGGACATGCTTAGATCGACTCAGAATTTCACCACGACCCAGAATATATATACTTTATGGGGTCTTAGAGCAATATTTCGATGTGTTACAAACGGAATGACAAAGTTAATATACCCCCATCCTATGATGGAGGGTATAACAAATGAGTAAAGTAGTGAGTCGGACGCGGCCGACTATATCATGCCCTAAAGCACACCTACTGAATTAATAAACCTTAGCATTGGAGGACGTTTATTGAAATAAATTTGGGAAATAAATCTAAAATCTCACGAAAAATATTGTGACTCACGAATAATTTTATGTGTCTGAAAACATGAGCATTATTCAAATCGAGAGCGTTATTACACTCTTAACATCCCAGGTGTCTCTAAAATGGTATATGAATTTAACTCTTAAGGGTTTTATGTTGGTGAGCGGGAGTCACGAAAATGTTCGTGAATCACGACAATTTTGTGTCACGTGCACACCTCTAATATATATGGGAGCTATATCTAAATCTGAACCGGTTTGGTTTATATATTCCAGGATAGGTTGAAACTACAGAAGGTTACCGTGTGCTAAATTTGAAGAAGATCGGTTAATAAATCGCTATATTTAGTCACTATGTCCAAAAATAAAGTTATTAGGGACAAATTTTTAAAAACCGGGTGCTACATAGATATGAGAGCTATACCTAAATCTGAACGGATTTGGATGATACTTTGCAGGTTTGGTTGATATTACAGGAGATTACTTTGTGCTAAATCTGAGTAAGATCGTTTAATAAATGAGACAACTACGGTCAAAAATAAGGTTATTAGGAACACATTTTTCAAAATCAGGCGCTGCATATATATGAGAGCTATATCCAAATATGAACCGATTTTGATGAAACTTTGCACGCTTAAAGGGTGGTAAATTAGATTACTTTGTGGCAAATTTAATGCTGATCCGTTAGTAAATGAGCGCAATCTGACCCCATTTATTGAAATCGGTATATGGGAGCTATATATAAATTTTTGCAGGTTTGGTTGATACCATAAAAGGTTACTTTTTGCTAAATTTGAGTAAGATCGTTTAAAAAATAAAGCTATTATGACCAAATGTTCGAAAATCGGGCGATACATTCATATATATGGTAGCTATATTCAAATCTGAACCGATTTCCATAGTACTATACACCGAAAGAATTTTCTTCGTAAAAAGAACGAAAAATTTCGTTAAAAGTACGAAATTTGTCATTGTTTTACAACCAAAGAAACTTTTCATTAAAAGTACGAAATATTTCGTACTTTTTACGAAGAAAAGTTCTTCCAAAATTTTCGTAGTTTGTAAGAAAAAAAATCGTACTTTTTATGAAGAATCTTCGTACTTTTTATGAAAAATCTTCGTACTTTTTATGAAACAATTTCGTTCTTTTTATGAAAATGTTTCGTACTTTTTATGAAAAATTTTCGTAGTTTTTATGAAAAATATTCGTACTTCTTATGAAAAAATTTCGTACTTTTTTCTGAAAAATGTTCGAATTTTTAGAAAAAAAAATTATAGTCGAAAGTGCATTTGGTTGTAGTTGCAAGTGTGAAAAATGACATCACTACTTTACATCTTAAGTTTTTGAATAATTTTTAGTTTTATTGCTTCACTTTTATTCATAGAGCGCTATCACCCAAATGGGAAGTAGCATAGACTTGCATAAAAAAATAGAATAAAGGAATACACTCAAGCACATTATAAAAGACAATTTAATGCCGCGAACGGAAATTTTACAACTTCAATGAAACTTCTTCGTTATTTCAAAGAAAATGTTTCGTACTTTTTATGAAGAAATTTTAACGCAGAATGTTTCGTAAAATATTCGTAAAAACTTCTTCACAAAATTCATGAAATGTGAAGAAAGTTTCGTTAAAAGTACGAACTTTTTACGAAGAAAAGTTAATGTAGAATGTTTCGTAGAAGTTTCGTATATTCGTAAAATGTTCTTCGTAAAATTTACGAAAATGAATGAAAATTTCGTTATTTTAATGAAGAATTCAGGAAGAATAGTTAATGAAGAATTCTTCGTAAAATTAACGAAGAGAATTCTTTCGGTGTAGAAGATTAGTGTACGCCAATTTTGAGTATGATCCGTTGATAAATAAGGGGTTTAAGGCCACATTTGGGAATATCGGGCGATACATATATATGGGAGCTACATCTAAATCTGAACCGATTTAGATGATTTTTTTTCACATATAGTAATTACTATAGAAAATTAGATTTGGCCAACTTTTAAGTAAGATCGCTTGATAAATAAGGGACTTATGGCCAAATTTGGGAAAATCCGGCGATACATATATATGGGAAGGGAACCACCGTGGCGCAATGGTTAGCATACCCGCATTGCATACACAAGGTCGAGGGTTCGATTCCTGCTCCGACCGAACACCAAAAAGTTTTTCAGCGGTAGATTATCCCACCTCAATAATGCTGGTAACATTTCTGAGGGTTTCAAAGCTTCTCTAAGTGGTTTAACTGCCATGTGGAACGCCGTTCGGACTCGGCTATAAAAATGAGGTCTCTTGTCATTGAGCTTAACATGGAATCGGGCAGCACTCAGTATTAAGAGAGAAGTTCACCAATGTGGTATCACAATGGACTGAATAGACTAAGTGAGCCTGATACATCGGGCTGCCACCTAACCTAACTTATATATGGGAGCTTTATCTAAATCTGAACCGATTTTGATGAAACTTTGCACGGGTGGTAAATTAGGTTACTTTGTGGCAAATTTAATGCTGATCCGTTAGTAAATGAGCGCAATCGGGCGATACATGTATATGGGAGCTATATCTAAATTTGATCCGATTTTTTCCAAATTCAATGGCGTTCGTCCTTGTGCCAAAAAAACTCTATATATCAAATTTCGGCTCCATGAAATAACTCCCCAAAATGAAATAAGTTTTCAAACTTGGGGACCTATTTCATTATGAAATAAATCCCCAAAATATTTTATGAAATTATACCCCAAAAAATGAAATAAATCCCCAAAGCGCAAAATGAAATATATCCCCAATATTTTGGGGACTTATTTCGCAAAAAAAATAATAATAAATTTATTAATAAAATACATTATTTCTTCATTATAGTTCATAACAATTTCAACTTCAAACAGATGTAGTAGCATATTTATTTGGGTATATTTTTATAACCAATTTTTAACTAAAGAACGACAATCAGCCAGGAGTCTCATTAGACATTCGCTATAAATTTATAAATATCTTCAAGGCCTAATCACGAGATTAGGAGTATTATCCCCACACACTACACATTCATTCTTTTTTAATGAATGTGTAGTGGTAGGGATTTCTGTTTCTGTCTTCCGCTTTTATGTAGTTTGGTTATATTGGATTGTAATCGATTTTAATCAAATGACATTTTATTTTCTTATCCGTAAAAGGTTTCATTTTATAAATCGCCATTCATTTTATATCTTTACCGCTTCACGTTTTTTTCAAAAGCTGAGCATACCAATAGACTTACACAAAAATTCATAAACATGACGGTTCCGGCCATTACTTTTATGAATTATTTTAAAATTTAAGAAAGAAAAATAACCCCCCAAAATCCATATTGGAGAATTATTTTATTATGACAAATTTGGGTGTTATTTCATTTGAAATAACTCCCCAAAATTTAAAATGAAATAGCTCCCCAAAATATGAAATAACTCCCCAAAAGTCGTTGTGTTTGTTCTCTGTAGAGGAGAACATGTCCCAAATATTTCATTTTTAATTTTGGGGACTTATTTCATGGGGACTTATTTCATGGAGCCCCAAATTTCATCAGAATCGGTTAATATATTGGGACCGGAATCCTGAGAACAACAAATACATGGACAGACTGACGGACGGACGGACACCAAGCGCCTCAGGAGGTGATTCTGAGTCGATCGGTATATATTTTATGGGGTCTAAAATCTATATTTGTGGTAGGCACATTTTTTGCAGATCAAAGATATACACTAACCACTATGTGGTTTAGGGTATATATAGGAAAACGATCAATTAGTGCACGCAATATAGGAAAATGTGACAAATACTAGAAAAAAATCTAAAACTATCCAAAACTGAATAATTTCCTTTAGATCGATTAATACATCCCAATTTGAAACTTCAGTAAGATTGGTTAATAAATGAGGATATTATGACCAAATTTCGGAAAATCGGGCGATACCTGTATATGGGAGCTATATCTGAATCGATTGGGATGATTTGTTAGGTTGCCAAATTTGATGGGTTAATAACAAGGGTACACTAATAGGAAAAATTACGTTCCACAAAAACGTTCACAAAAAAATCAAAACAGAATGTTCACAATTTTGTACACGGGTGTTCACGATTTCATGAATCGTTAGACGTTAACATATATATGGGGTTGGTTGTATCAGACGATGGAATTTGTCGTTGTTCCCTTCATTGGGTTGTGTCACCCAACTTTAATAGCACTATAACCGAATAAAAAATTAATTTCATTTCATTATACCCTTCACCACTACTGTGGTACAGGGTATAATAAGTTTGTGCATTTGTATTCTGAGTCGATTTAGCTGTCCGTCTGTCTGTCTGTCTGTCTGTCTGTCTGTCTGTTGATGTATTTTTGTGTGCAAAGTACAGCTCGCAGTTTTAGTCCGATTGTTTGGTGTAGGGTCCTGTTTCGGCTCAAAGACGATCCCTATTGATTTTGGAAAAAATCGGTTCAGATTTAGATATAGCTGCCATATATAATTTTCACCGATCTGGTCATAATTGGCGTGTATATCAACCGATCATCCTCAAATTCCGTACATCCGAATATTTTATGAGTCTCGAAAAACTTGCAAAATATCAGCCAAATCGGTTCAGATTTAGATATAGCTCCCATATATAGCTTTCGCCCGATTTACACTCAAATGACCACAGAGGCCAATTTTTTGCTCCGATTTTGTTGAAATTTTGCACAGCGAGTAGAATTAGCATTGTAGCTACGCGCGTCAAATTTGGTTGAAATCGGTTCAGATTTAGATATAGCTCCCATATATAGCTTTCGCCCGATTTACACTCAAATGACCACAGAGGCCAATTTTTTGCTCCGATTTAGTTGAAATTTTGCACAGGGAGTATAATTAGCATTGTAGCTCTGCGTGCCAAATTTGGTTGAAATCGGTTCAGATTTAGATATAGCTCCCATATATAGCTTTCGCCCGATTTACACTCATATGACCACAGAGGCCAATTTTTAACTCCGATTTAGTTGAAATTTTGCACAGGGAGTAGAATTAGCATTGTAGCTATGCGTGCCAAATTTGGTTGAAATCGGTTCAGATTTATATTTAGCTCCCATATATATGTTTTTCTGATTTCGACAAAAATGGTCAAAATACCAACATTTTCCTTGTTAAATCGCCACTGCTTTGTCGAAAAGTTGTAAAAATGACTCTAATTTTCCTGAACTTCTAATACATATATATCGAGCGATAAATCATAAATAAACTTTTGCTAAGTTTCCTTAAAATTGCTTCAGATTTAAATGTTTCCCATATTTTTTACTAAAATTGTGTTCCACCCTTGTGCATTAGCCAACTTAAATTTTGAGTCTATAGATTTTGTAGAAGTCTATCAAATTCTGTCCAAATCGAGTGATATTTAAATGTATATATTTGGGACAAACCTTTATATATAGCCCCCAACACATTTGACGGATGTGATATGGTATCGAAAATTTAGATCGACAAAGTGGTGCAGGGTATACTATAGTCGGCCCCGCCCGACTTAAGACTTTCCTTACTTGTTTTTTACTAACATTGTGTTCCACCCTAGTCCATTAGCCGACTTAAATTTTGAGTCTATAGATTTTGTAGAAGTCTATCAAATTCTGCCCAGATCGAGTGATATTTAAATGTATGTATTTGGGACAAAGCTTTATATATAGCCCCCAACACATTTGACGGATATAATATGGTATCGAAAATTTAGATCGACAAAGTGGTGCAGGGTATAATATAGTCGTCCCCGCCCGACTTTAGACCTTCCTTACTTGTTTTAAAATAAAACCTTTTTTAAATAATAGAAAAAAAATTGTGCCAAACCTATTGTTTGGTGAAAAAATTTTGAATATTTCAAAAATATACATAAATCTCTTACAAAAGAACAATGATTCAACGCACATTTTCCAAGCGTCTTATTTTTTCCCAAAGGCATAGTAATGTCTTGTCCTCCATATCAAGTTATAATAAGAAATACATCATAATGTTACATTTTATTTTAATATTTATGAAAACTCATCCGCTATATTAATGTGAAAACAATTCCACGAACCTTTCTTAGAATTCTTTAAAAGCAATAAATTATTTATTGCCCAGTGACTTAGTGCTCACTTCAACGCAGTTGGACATTTTCCAAATCTTAAATATTTAATTTCAATATTTCGCTATTGTTTAACACATAACACAAAAAGTTTTTTAATAACTTTTAAAAAGTGTGACAGTTATCAAATAAAATACTCAGAGTATCAGCAATGGCAAATGAAACAAAGACCTCCTGTCACACCCTACTCACAGGCCATATCCTGGGTGGAGTTTGTTCTTTTTTTTGTGCCTCATGGGTAGGAACCCACAAGGTCGCTAAATGCAGGCTCTTGTCTCTTGCACTATGAAAGGGTAGTCCGAGTTATACTAATATACGCCCCAAAGACAAAAAAACAATGGGGAAATGAATATGAAAAAAAAAATTCTCCTGGTCCTTAAATAATGAACAAAGAGTGAGATTTAAATGAAACACAAAAAAACACAAACAAGAAAGTTCTACATAAAAATATATAAGGAATTAAAATATTTAACTAACCTCCAATGGGGAGAGGACCACCAGATCACCAGCAACTACAAATGTCGACTCGATGCCTGTCGAGTGTCGACAGTCGGTTGTATTATTTTGTGCCACCAAAACGATGAGAGGAAAAAGTCATAAATTACATTTTCGTAGGCGTTGGCAGGTGTCGCCAATGCTGTCTAAAATCGCGATAAATCTTCATGTTTGAAATAAATTTCATATAAAATTGCTTCACTGAATTTCTTCTTCATTTCTCTTCACAAACCCTACTCCCATGTTGCCCATTGTATTGCCCTTTGATTTTCTTCGTTTTCTTGTTTTTGTGGGAACTTGGATATCGGAAGCTGTGTATTTGTGTGTGCGAATGTCAACTTATTTCTCTATGTATTGGAATGGGGACCATTTGATGCACATGAAGACATGAGATGAGTTGTGTTGCAAACGCCTAACATCACCGCAATACCTTCATTCGATTCAAATCCACCATATCCACTACCACTTTCATAGAATTGAACTACTTTGAGTACACTGGAAAAGTATTAACTTTTGTTACACTGTGTCACCAAGAAAATTAAAAATAATAGGTGTAGTAAAAATATCTTCATTACTTACAGAATAGATGGCGTTATTTATCTACAGGGCGGCTGTTATGTATTGCATCCACGTTTGCCACTCAAGCCAAAAATAAACATTTTATTTCTGTAGAAAAATTTCTAAACATTTTATTTCAATAGAAAATTTTGCCAAATTTTATTTCTATAAACATTTTTTCAAAGATTTATTTCAATAGAAACTTTTGCTCAACTTTATTTCTATATAATTTTTTTTTCAAAATTTTAATGCTATAGAAAATTTTGTCAAAAAATATTATTTCTGTAGAAAATTTTGTCAAAAATTTTATTTCTATAGAAACTTTTGTCAAAATTATATTTATGTAAACTTTTTTGTCAATATTTTATTTTTATAGAAAATTTTGTGAAAAAGTTTATTTATATAGAAAATTTTCTCAAAATTTTATTTCCATAGAAAAATTTCTCAACATTTTATTTCTACTTATAAGCATACTTGCAAGGATAATCTCAGCCTTCCAGGATATTGAAAGAAACAGATTAATTTCTCCAACGTTATAAATTTTCAATATTTTATATAAACTATGCTTTATATAAATTATTACGATATACACAGCAAGTAGTTTTTTTTTCAGACCAGATTAAAAATTCAGACTAGAAATTTATTTCTCAGAAAATTTTGCCAAAATTTTGTCAAAAATTTCTTTCTATAAAAAATTTTGTCAAAATTTTATTTCTATAGAAAATTTGGTCAAAAATTTCTTTCTATAAAAAATTTTGTCAAAATTTAATTTCTATAGAAAATTTTGTCAACATAATGTTAATATTAGATTTTTTTTTTAAATTTTGCATCTATGGAAAATTTTGTCAAATTTTATTTCTATAAAAAATGTCAAAATTTTATTTCTGTAGAAAATTTTGTCAACATTCTACTTCTATAGAAAATTTTGTCAAAATTTTATTTCTGTAAACATTTTATATAGAACATTTTATCAAAATTTTATTTCTGTAAAAATGTTTGTCAAAATTTTATTTTTTTTTAATTTTATTTCTGTAGAAAATTGTATCAAATTTTTATTTCTATAATTTTTTTTTTTCAAAATATTATTTTTTTTTATAGAAAATTTTGTCAAAATTTTATTTCTATGGAAAATTTTGTCAAAATTCAATTCAAATTTTTTCAAAATCATATTTCTATGGAAAATTTTCTCAGAATTTTATTTCTATTTATAAGGATACTTGCCAGGATAATCTCAGTCTTCCAGGATTTTAAAAGAAACATATTAATTTCTCCAATTTTATAAATCTTCAAGGATTTTATTTTAACAATATTTAATTTAAACTATGCTTTTTATAAATTATTACAATACACGCAGCAACTAGATATTTTGGCCAGACCATATCAAAATTCAGACCAGAAATTTATTTCTATAGAAAATTTTGTGAACATTTTATTTCTATTGAAAATTTTGTGAAAATTTTATTTCTATAGAAAATTTTGTGAAAATTGTATTTATATAGCAAATGTTGTCAAAATTTTAGTTCTATAAAAACTTTTTTCAAAATTTTGTATCTACACTGAAAAAAATATTGTCGTGAGGTCGAAGATTTCATGTCTTTAAAATACGAATGCAAAATGTGCTTAGCATAGAAGACACATTTCTCTAATAAAGGGTGATTCTTTTGAGGTAAGGATTTTCATGCATTAGTATTTGACAGATCACGTGGGATTTCAGACATGGTGTCAAAGAGAAAGATGCTCAGTATGCTTTGACATTTCATCATGAATAGACTTACTAACGAGCCACAACGTCGAATTTTCAGTGAATGGGCCCTAGAAAAGTTGGCAGAAAATCCGCTTTTTTATCGACAAATTTTGTTCAGCGATGAGGCTCATTTCTGGTTGAATGGCTACGTAAATAAGCAAAATTGCCGCATTTGGAGTGAAGAGCAACCAGAAGCCGTTCAAGAACTGCCCATGCATCCCGAAAAATGCACTGTTTGGTGTGGTTTGTACGCTGGTGGAATCATTGGACCGTATTTTTTCAAAGATGCTGTTGGATGCAACGTTACGGTGAATGGCGATCGCTATCGTTCGATGCTAACAAACTTTTTGTTGCCAAAAATGGAAGAACTGAACTTGGTTGACATGTGGTTTCAACAAGATGGCGCTACATGCCACACAGCTCGCGATTCTATGGCCATTTTGAGGGAAAACTTCGGAGAACAATTCATCTCAAGAAATGGACCGGTAAGTTGGCCACCAAGATCATGCGATTTGACGCCTTTAGACTATTTTTTGTGGGGCTACGTCAAGTCTAAAGTCTACAGAAATAAGCCAGCAACTATTCCAGCTTTGGAAGACAACATTTCCGAAGAAATTCGGGCTATTCCGGCCGAAATGCTCGAAAAAGTTTCCCAAAATTGGACTTTCCGAATGGACCACCTACGACGCAGTCGCGGTCAACATTTAAATGAAATTATCTTCAAAAAGTAAATGTCATGGACCAATCTAACGTTTCAAATAAAGAACCGATGAGATTTTGCAAATTTTATGCGTTTTTTTTTTTTTAAAGGTATCAAGCTCTTAACAAATCACCCTTTAGAAAGTTTTTTTCCTTGTCCAAAAGTCGACAAACTTTTCAATGAAGTCGCATTGTCCTTATAATTGAGTGATTTCACTTAAAAATGGGTATCATAACATGAAAGAAAAAATGTTTGGGCTAAGGTTAATTTGACTTTAATAATTCAGAAAAATTCTTTAAATTTAATGAAATTGTCATTAAATTTTTTGCCTTTTTGCATCTTGACTACAAAGCAAAAAATCGTCTAATAGAGGACATGTTTTTCAACACTTTATTTTAAAGACGTTTTTTACTTGAAACATAGCATAATGTTTATTGGAAGTCGAGTCTTAATTTGGAAAATAAAGCTGTCGTTAACTCGTTTTAAAGGAATTGGATAGCATATGAAGAAAAAAAGCTGAAAAAGCGAAAAATTAAAATTTGCTTCCTAGAAGCAAGTACGCAAACCCCAAATTTAGAAGAGAATTGTGTCTTAAAAGTATCCTTACTTGTATTCTCCGCTTCTTTGGCTCGGAATCAATAGCAAAATTTTTAAAGTAAAGACAAAATTTTTGGAACCGGGCATGCTTTTTTTTAGTGTATAGAAAATGTTGTCAAATTTTTTTCTGTAGAAAATGTTGTCAAAATTTTATTTCTATAGAAAATTTTGTGAAAAATTTTATAAATATAGAAAATTTTGTTAAAATTTTATTTCTATAGAAAATTGTGTCAAAATTTTGTTTGTATAGAATTTGTTGTCAAATTTTATATCTATAGAAAATTTTGTCAAAATTGTACTTCTATAGAGAATTTTATCAAAATTTTATTTCTATAGAAGATTTTGTCAACATTTTATTTCTGTAGGTTAGGTGGCAGCACGATGTATAAGGCTCACTTAGACTATTCAGTCCATTGTGATACCACATTGGTGGACTTCTCTCTTATCACTGAGTGCTGGCCGATTCCATGTTAAGCTCAATGACAAGGGACCTCCTTTTTATAGCCGACTCCGAACGGCGTTCCACATTGCAGTGAAACCACTTAGAGAAGCTTTGAAACCCGCAGAATTGTCAGCATTACTGAGGTGGGATAATCCACCGCTGAAAAATTTTTTGGTGTTCGGTCGAAGCAGGAATCGAACCCTCGACCTTGTGTATACAAGGCGGGCGTTCTAACCATTGCAACACGGTGGCTCCTGTAGAAATTGTTGTCAAATTTTTGTCTATAGAAAATTGTGTGAAAAATTTAATTATTAATTATTTTTCAATAAAAATATTAATCTGACACTCAGAAGAACTGCAGGTAATTCCATAACGGTTTTTTCTGATTGAAAACATTGCAGTATAGGAAGGCAAAGGTATTGGATCTTTAAACCGCACTGAAAAAAATTTATGCAACCTAAATTATGCAACCTAAGCCATGCAAAATGTACATTTCTCTATAATAAAGAAATTTTAATTAAAAAAGGTCGCAATAAATATTTTAACTTTTTTCTTTAAAACTTAGGATATGAGTTAAAGAAATTGATGTCTTTTCATTTGTCTTTGAAACAATTTCCATTTAAAAACCTTTAAAGTTTTTCTTAAATAGTATTTGTTATAATTTGGACTTTTTAATTGATATCTATTTGTGCAAAAAAAAAAAAAAATATTATCATGTGCCACTTAAAGGGCAACACAGCATCCTCGGCCATACGGAAAGAGTTTTTCCTTAGTAGACCATCCTCATATATTTCAACATATGCATCATGTCCTTGGTCCTTGTAAGTTATTTAAATATTTTCATTTTCGTTTGTTTTACAAAATAATCCCAGAAATGAAATAAAAGGTTTCCATCATTATTTTCTTGAGTTCCTTAGTTACAGTACTAAATCTTTTAAAAATGCATTTATTCACTCACTCAGTCGAGTGTTAACATATTCCCATTCTATGATGTATTCTTGTTGTTCCTGTTTGCATAAGGACATGGACACATAAACACAGATGGTGGTCAAGGCAGTGGTGGTCTGGGAGGGGCGGGGGTTTTGAAATGAAATTTATGTTTTATTTGCTAAACAAATGCAAAAACGCACAACAAAACAAATTTATTATACTTATAGGCTGACTGCCATTTGAGGTAGGTTTTGAAAGCAGGAAGGAAGGACGAACAGACAGACGGACGGATGGAAGTATGGAAAAATATTTACATTGGCATTTGTTTGCCTTCAGTAGGTGTGGCTTTGTCTATAAAATAACGATAAACTACCTCATATCTGTTACATATTTGCATATGTTCACAATTCACATTAATACTTACTACACCATAAACAATTTGAATGGATGTGTGTGTGCGATTTAGGATTATTATAAGGCTGGTGTAGTCGTTTTGTACATAAGCATGCGGTTGCATTCGAATTATTTTCGATAACATTAATTAGATTAATATCAAATTAAAGTTTTAATGTCACAAAATTCACTATTCAACACATGCGAATAACCAAGATAAAATTTTGGATATTAAAAAAAATTAAATAAGATTTAGTACAAATAGCGAGACTATAGGCCTGGCAGTATAGTTTATACCCACACTGAAAAAAGAAATTTTTTTCAGAGAAACAATGAATATTTTTCTTTAAAGACAAATAAAAACAAGTAAGGAAAGTATAAAGTCGGGCGCGGCCAACTATATTATACCCTGCACCACTTTGTAGATCTAAATTTTCGATACCATATCACATCCGTCAAATGTGTTGGGGGCTATATATAAAGGTTTGTCCAAAATACATACATTTAAATAACACTCGATCTGGACAGAATTTGATAGACTTCTACAAAATCTATAGACTCAAAATTTAAGTCGGCTAATGCACTAGGGTGGAACACAATGTTAGTAAAAAACAAGTAAGGAAAGTGTAAAGTCGGGCGGGGCCGACTATATTATACCCTTCACCACTTTGTAAGTCCACATTTTCGATACCATATCAAATCCGTCCAATGTGTTGGATGCTATATGAATCCATACATATATATTCTGTATATATAAGCAGATCTGTACAGAGTTCTGCAATACTTATAGATTTTACATTTAAGTCGGCTAATGCGCTGATGTGGAACACAATGTTAGCAAACAAATATAGGAAACATTTAAATATGAACCAATTTTGAGGCAACTTCGCAAAAGTGTATTTATGATTTATCGGTCGATAGATGTGTAATAGAGTAATAGGAAACTTTGAGTCATTTTGATAAGTTTTCGACATAGCAGTGGCGATTTGATAAGGAAAATTTAGGTATTTCGGCCAGTTTTGCCGAAATCTGAACCGATTGCAATCAAATTTCACATGCATAGTTACTATGTTGAATCTACTCCCTGTGCAAAATTTCACGTAAATCGGATAACAACTTTGACCTCTGTGGTCATATGACGGAAAATCGGGCGAAAGATATATATGGGAGCTATATCAAAATCTGAACCGATTTCAACCAAAATAAACACGCATATGCAGAACCTTAATTCTACTGCCTGTGCAAAGTTTCAAGTTCAATTCTACTTCCTCTGCAAAATTTCACGTAAATCAGAGTAGCACTTTTGCCTCTGTGGGCATATTAGTCCAAATCGGGCGAATGATATATATGGGAGCTATATCTAAATCTGAACCGACTTCAACTAAATTTTGCACAATTAACGATACTACACTGTTAGAAAAATATGTTTTTCATATGTTCCGATATAAACAAACTGTGTTTCGGGCACGATTTTAAACCACAATATATTTAAGTGCGAACATGTAATTTTCCTAAACTAACACTAAATGTTTGGGACATCTATGTTAATATGTTAGAATATATTATGTTTGGGGCATGAATGTTTCATAAAAATCATATGTGTGAATACAAACATATATAAATTTACAAATTTCAACTAAACATACATATGTTGTGATATTTTATTCAAAGCGACAGAGAGAGTATAGAGAGAAATAGAGATGGCAACCGGGAGAGTTGACGAAAGATATCAATATAACACAGCAAAAGAGTCAAAAGAGAATAATTTCTGTGAAACCGCTTGTATGTTGTTTCGGAAAACTGTTTTATGATACGGCCAAAAATTTGATATGTTTAAGTCTAAATATTATTTAATTTGAATAAAGAGAATATACATTCTGAACCAAGAGAATAGACATTTGAAAAACAAACAGCTTATGTTTTCGCCTTGAGAGCAGCATTTTATGTATGTGTGGACATGTGTTCTGTTTATCATTTTGGCATTATTTTTTTCTTGCTTCGTTAAAAGAAATCAGGGGTCTTCATAAAAATAACGAAAGGGCACTATACTCTTTTTAGAGTTGGGACGGTAAAATGAAATAAGGAGGAAATAGTGAAAAATTACACAGTAAAAAGTAAAAAATAAAGTTTAGTTTCTCTTTATTGAAAAGTAGTCCACGAGGAGTTGACGGACACCATCAAATATAAAAGCGGGCATTAAGTTCGACTTTTACAGCTAAAACAATTTAAAAAGTTTATTTTCTTTAAAATGAATTATTAAAGAAAAATAAAAGGAATTTTATAGCGATGGTGTTAAATGCTAGTAAAAAACTGTTCACTCTTAAATAAATTTATGTTTATATTATAAAATTATGTATGTATGT
The DNA here is from genome assembly GCF_050003625.1 of Haematobia irritans. Lineage (NCBI taxonomy): Eukaryota > Metazoa > Arthropoda > Insecta > Diptera > Muscidae > Haematobia > Haematobia irritans. The sequence continues at coordinate 233,604,170 of NC_134397.1, forward strand.
TTATACTCGACTCCACGTTCTTCTTTTGTTAGTTTTTGAATTCCTTCCAAATTTTAAAGTTTTGTACAAAAACAGTTTTTTATTACAAGATTGTTATTTTTGCAATAAAAAATAATATTTTATCCAAAAATCATTCAATTTCGTTTATATCAAGCACTGTTACTGACTATAAATCTTTAATAACGCACATTTCGATGTTTCATTTAAAAAAATTAATATAGTATAAATATAAATGTGTAAATTAAAAAAAAAAAAATGTTCGGTCGGAGCAGGGATTGAACCCACGACCCTTTGCATGCAAGGCAGACATGCTAACCACTGCTCCACGTGGCAAACAAATGTATGTTTCTGTTAAATAATGTTATGTTTGCATGGGCTCGTGGGCGCTGCAAACTATGCTATATAAATGTAACTTAAAACGATAATTATCTACTGGTGACTATAACAGCTACGTAGCCCAGTGGATAGTGTGTTGGCTTACAAACTGTATGGTCCTCGGTTCGATTCTCCGTGCAGGCGAAAGGTAAAATTTAAAAAATTATAAAAGTGAATAATTTCTTCAACATTATTTGTATTACAGAGAAAGGTGCCAATAACTAAAAAATTTCGTGGAAGTGAAAATTACGAGTATGTTAGGGAATGAGCACAATCGTGTTTGGGAAAAATTCTTCCAAGCATATAATATTTTTGGCTCAAAATGCTTCCAAACATATAATATGTTCACATAAAACAAACATATTAATGTTTCGGCAGTATGCAATAATATATGTGCTTCCTGCAAAATATGTTTGGAACATATGTTAAAGAAGCGATTTTTTTTGAGGGTGTATAAAACGTACTCCTTGTGCAAAATTTCAAGCAACTCAGGGCAAAACTCTAGCTTTTGGGGCCATATAAGTCCAAATCGGTCGAAAGATATATATGGGAGCTATATCTAAATCTGAACCGATTTCAACTAAATTTGGCACAATTAACGATAGTATTAAACGTACTCGTTGTGCAAAATTTGAAGCAAATCAAGGCAAAACTCTCGCTTTTGGGGCCATATAAGTCCAAATCGGACGAAAGATATATATGGGAGCTATATCTAAATCTCAACCGAAATTTGGTACATGGTGGTTAAAAAAACTTCGCAAAAGTTTATTTATGATTTATCGCTCGATATATATGCATTAGAAGTTTAGGAAAATTAGAGTCATTTTTACAACTTTTCGACTAAGCAGTGGCGATTTTACAACGAAAATGTTGGTATTTTGACCATTTTTGTCGAAATCAGAAAAACATATATATGGGAGCTATATATAAATCTCAACCGATTTCATCCAAATTTGGCACGCATAGCTACAATGCTAATTCTACTCCCTGTGTAAAATTTCAACTAAATCGGAGCAAAAAATTGGCCTCTGTGGTCATATGAGTGTAAATCGGGCGAAAGCTATATATGGGAGCTATATCTAAATCTGAACCGATTTCAACCAAATTTGGCACGCATAGCTACAATGCTAATTCTACTCCCTGTGCAAAATTTCAACTAAATCGGAGCAAACAATTGGCCTCTGTGGGCAAATGAAATACAAAATCAATAGGGCTCTATACTGACTCAAATTAGGAACATGTGCCAAATTTGAAGGCGATTGGACTTAAATTGCGACCTAGACTTTGATCACAAAAATGTGTTCATAGACAGACGGACATCGCTATATCGACTCATGAGCCCACCCTGAGCATTTTTGCCAAAGACACCATGTTTCTATCTCGTCTCCTTCTGGGTGTTGCAAACATATGCACTAACATATAATACCCTGTTCCACAGTGTGGAGCAGGGTATAAATATGGGAAACATTTAAATCTGAAGCAATTTTAAGGAAACTTCGCAAAAGTTTATTTATGGTCTATCGCTCGATATATATGTATTAGAAGTTTAGGAAAATTAGAGTCAGTTTTACAACTTTTCGACTAAGCAGTGGCGATTTTACAAGAAAAATGTTGGTATTTTGACCATTTTTGTCGAAATCAGAAAAACATATGTATGGGAGCTATATCTAAATCTCAACCGATTTCCACCAAATTTGACACGCACAGCTAATTCTACTCCATGTGCAAAATTTCAACTAAATCGGAGTTAAAAATTGGCCTCTGTGGTCATATGAGTGTAAATCGGGCGAACGATATAAATCTGAACCGATTTCAATAAAATTTAGCACACTTGACTACACTACTAATTGTACTCCTAGTACAAAATTTCAAATTGGGGTAAAACTCTGGCTTCTGGGACCGTATTAGTCCATATCGGGCGAAAGATATATATGGGAGCTAAATCTGAACTGATTTCAATCAACGAAAATATTTTATATCAAACGTGATTTTATGTTAAAATGTCAGCGACCGGACATATCCCCCAACGGTCATATCGTCCCAAATGGTTTTTGGGCATTATGACCTCCCTAGGGGCGGTCACATCGCCCAATTTTAGTTTGGGCTTTATGTCCTCCCTCATCGCGGTCATAAGCCCCATAAAAAATTTGGCTGTTATGACCGTTTGAATATAATTGAATATAAAAAATATTTTAAAATAACAATATAAATATGTATATTTTTCTAAATATTTCAAAAGCTATGTATGATTACTTCATCTATCCATTAATTTATTAAATATTTAATAGATATATATGCCTCTTATTGACAAATATCGAATCCCGCTTGTATTTCATATGCTGGGAGAAAGGGTAAAACTAGTATATCTTGGCTTCATCGTTTGTTTTAATTGTTTTTGGCTGGATCAGAATTATTGACCATTTTTCTTCTCAGCGTACGACAGAAATGGAAAAGCGGCTACAGTGGTCAGGCAACAACAAAACCTATTGGAGATTTCACGGCCTCAAAGACTTTCGGTTTTCATTTTTTTCGGTTTTTTATATTTTATTATTAATATTTTTATTGAATTAGTTTTTGTTATTATTACTTACTTTTTTATGAAAACCGGTTATGACGGTTATTTATTTAAAAAATACCGTCCACCGATTTTGGAAAAAAGTCATGTGTTTTAAGGCCGAGAAAATCCGACTTTCAAAACACGCGGTTTTTATCAATCTAGTAGAAGACTGCAAAACCAATTAGCTTTAACAAAGAACCCCCACGAATGATCAATCCTAATTTAATTCAAAGGCATGTTATTTCAAACCATACATTAATGAAATATATAAATATATTTGCTTTTTTATCTAACTAAACCATAGAGCCAGATATATCCCCCTAAAACTGCAAAAATATAACAAGGCTCATTACAATACAACAATAGCATTCGTAACGAAAAATTGTTATAAATAATTGAATTTTACATTAGCGCTTGTAGTGCTCATTCGTAATGTGTTATCTTAGATAAGAAATGCGTAATTTTTCTTTGCGAGATATGCATTTCAGAGCCCCCCACAGTAATCTGTACGGCACGACACTTAGCTCACACATATCTTTGCTTTTTCCTTTTGAGTTCACCTTAAGAGCGGTTAACTGGACCTACTCCATTTACATGGGGGGGGGGCAGTTTCACATAGTCGTTGGCGTCGTTGTACGTCGCCTGTAATGTGTATCATTAATTACACCAAAGGGTAATAAACTTATCACAATAAGAAATTAGCACACATCTTAAAAAAGTCATAAAAGGCGCACTTAAAGTGGATTTTGGTTGAATGGTTTTTGTGCAGGACAGTGGGATGGAAACGAAAAAACAATTAAATATTATTTTTTTATACCCTCCACCATAGGATTGGGGGTATATTAACTTTGTCATTCCGTTTCTAACACATCGAAATATTGCTCTAAGATCCCATAAAGTATATATATTCTGGGTCGTGGTGAAATTCTGAGTCGATCTGCGCATGTCCGTCCGTCCGTCTGTTGAAATCACGCTAACTTCCGAACGAAACAAGCTATCGACTTTAAACTTGGCACAAGTAGTTGTTATTGATGTAGGTCGGATGGTATTGCAAATGGGCCATAGCGGTCCACTTTTACGTGTAGCCCCCATATAAACGGACCCCCAGATTTGGCTTGCGAAGCTTCTAAGAGAAGCAAATTTCATTCGATCCGGCTGAAATTTGGTACATGGTGTTAGTATATGGCCTCTAACAACCATGCAAAAATTGGTCCATATCGGTCCATAATTATATATAGTCCCCATATGAACCGATTCCCAGATTTGACCTCCGATGCCTTTGGAGAAGCAAAATTCATCCGATCTGCCATCTGATCATGCCAAAAGTAGTCCATATCAGACCATAATCATATATAGCCCCCATATAAACCGATCCAGAGATTTGGTTTTGGAGCCTCTTGGAGGAGCAAATTTCATCCGAGTCAGTAGAAATTTGGTACATTGTGCTAGTATATGGCCGTTAACAACCATGCCTAACTAGGTCCATACCGGTCTATAGTTATATATAGCCCTCAGATAAATCGATCCCCAATCACACAAAAATTGGTCCATATCAAGTTCATAATTGTATATAGCCCCCACATAAGCGATCCCCATATTTCAATTCTGGCTCTCTATGTATCGTGCAAAAAGTCCATCTTTCCTAGAAGTTTCTATGCATAAGATTCGGCCTGGCAGAACTTACGGCCGTATATACTTGTTATACCCTGCTCCACACTGTGGAACAGGGTATTATAAGTTAGTGCATATGTTTGCAACACCCAGAAGGAGACGAGATAGACACATGGTGTCTTTGGCAAAAATGGTCAGGGTGGGCTCCTGAGTCCATATAGCCATGTCCGTCTGTCCGTCTGTCCGTGAACACATTTTGCAATCAAAGTCTAGGTCGCAGTTTTAGTCCAATCGACTTCAAATTTGGCACAAGTATGTGTCTTGGCTCAGAATAGATCCCTATTGATTTTGGAAGAAATCGGTTTAGATTTAGATATGGCTCCCATATATATATTTCGCCCGATATGGACTTATATGGCCCCAGAAGCCAGAGTTTTACCCTGATTGGCTTAAAATTTTGCACAAGAAGAACAAGTAGTACTACAGTCAAGTGTGCCAAATTTCATTGAAATCGCTTCAGATTTAGATATAGCTCCCGTATATATCTTTCGCCCGATATGCACTAATACGGTCCCAGAAGCCAGAGTTTTAGCCCAATTAGGTTGAAATTTTGCACAGGGAGTAGAATTAGCAGTGTAGTCAAGTGTGCAAAATTTTATTGAAATCGGTTCAGATTTAGATATAGCTCCCATATATATCGTTCGCCCGATTTACACTCATATGACCACAGAGGCCAATCTTTAACTCCGATTTAGTTGAAATTTTGCACTGGGAGTAGAATTAGCATTGTTGCTATGCGTGCCAAATTTGGTTGAAATCGGTTCAGATTTAGATATAGCTCCCATATATAGCTTTCGCCCGATTTACACTCATATGACAACAGAGGCCATTTTTTTGCTCCGTTTTAGTGAAAATTTTGCACAGAGAGTAGAATTAGCATTGTAACTATGCGTGCCAAATTTGGTTGAAATCGGTTCAGATTTAGATATAGCTCCCATATATAGCTTTCGCCCGATTTACACTCATATGACCACAGAGGCCAATTTTTTGCTCCGATTTAGTGAAAATTTTGCACAGAGAGTAGAATTAGCATTGTAGCTATGCGTGCCAAATTTGGTTGAAATCAGTTCAGATTTAGATATAGCTCCCATATATATGTTTTTCTGATTTCGACAAAAATGGTCAAAATACCAACATTTTCCTTGTAAAATCGCCACTGTTTAGTCGAAAGGTTGTAAAAATGACTCTAATTTTCCTAAACTTCTAATACATGTATATCGAGCGAAAAATCATAAATAAACTTTTGCGAAGTTTCCTTAAAATTGCTTCACATTTAAATGTTTCCCATATTTTTGTACTAACATTGTGTTCCACCCTAGTGCATTAGCCGACTTAAATTTTGAGTCTGTAGATTTTGTAGAAGTCTATCAAATTCTGTCCAGATCGAGTGATATTTAAATGTATGTATTTGGGACAAACCTTTATATATAGCCCCCAACACATTTGACGGATGTGATATGGGATCGAAAATTTGGATCTACAAAGTGGTGCAGGGTATAATATAGTCGGCCCCGCCCGACTTTAGACTTTCCTTACTTGTTTTTAAATGAATTTAGGACAAAAAACGATTTTTTTGCTTTCTTCAAATTTAAATATATTTTTTATTATACCCACATCCATAGAATGGTGACGGGGGTATAATAAGTTTGTCATTCCGTTTGTAACACATCGAAATATCGACTATATAAAGTATATATATTTTTGAACAGGGAGAAATTCTAAGACGATATAGCCATGTCAGTCTGTCTGGCTGTCTGTCTGTTGTAATCACGCTTCAGTCTTCAATAATGAAGCAATCGTGCTGAAAATTTTGCACAAACTCGTCTTTTGTCTGCAGGCATGTCAAGTTCGAAGATGGGCTATATCGGTCCAGGTTTTGATATACTCCCCATATAAACCGACCTCCCGATTTTGGGTCTTGGGCTTATAGAAACCGTAGTTTTTATCCAATTTTCCTGAAATTGGACATCTAGAGGTATTTTAGGACCATAAACAGGCGTGACGAAAATGGTGAGTATCGGTCCATGTTTTGGTATAGCCCCCATATAGAACGATTTTCCGATTTTACTTCTTGTGCTTCTAGAATCCGAAGTTTTTATCCAATTTGCCTGAAATTGGAAATCTGGAGGTATTTTTGGACCATAAAGAGGTATGCCAAAAATGGTGAGGATCAGTTCATGTTTTGGTATGGTCCCCATATAAACCGACCTCCCGATTTTAGTTCTTGGGCTTGTAGAAACTGTAGTTTTTATCCAATTTGCCTGAAATTGGAACTTTTGTTTTGCTTTATCTAGATTAAAATGTATTTTTTATTTTTTAAATCAATAGAATTCGTACAGACATCATTCATCAAACAAAGTCATGAAGAGAACTCCCTCGCCAAATGAAAAAAAATTAAAATATGCCCTACTGTGCAAATGTGATTCCCCTCTAAGAAGGAGAAAATTTCTTAAAAATGCGAAAGGTATAACGACTGACAACTAGGGAAGTACTATGCCTACCAGAAATGACTGCTCACCAACAAATTGTAGTTTTAAACAATTTCATAATTAAAGAAAAATACCCTCGATTTTCTTATTTTTGTTTTATTATTGCTTATGAAGCTTACAATTGTTGTATGTTAAATTGCCACAAACAATTAATTGTCTCTCAAAACATGAAATGAATAAAAAGCGAAGCACTTGGGCAACAGAAGTCCTCTGGAATGAAAAACAAAAAAAAAAAAAACATTTCAAATGTTTAAAACCTTCAAGTCTATACTTAATGCCACAAACAGAAAAAACATATTTAATTGTAAGTTTCTGCTTTGAAATCGCCATCATCTTGCCACCAATCGCCATATTCAATGGCCAATGCCATTTTAGCCTTCAGCATAGCCCTGCCCGAATGCCGGTCAGCATTTGGAAAAATTTACTTTAATTTTACAGTTTCCTTACTTTCAGGCCAATTTGATAGAGTGCCCAAATGGTGAGGGGGAAAAGATAATACAGTTTGCCTAAACCAAGCCTGGTTATTATGATATTAAACGGCTGCCAGCCTTTTTTCTTTACTTTCATGGAATTCTTAGCGAATGCTGCCATTATGTAGTTTAGTTAAATATCTGCAACATTTGTTAAGTCCGAGCTCAGTCGAATGTTATTTTAACCGGAAGCCTAATTACAATTACCTTTGGGCTCAGCCCACTTTTCAAAAGTAAAAACTTTTGAATAATAAACAACAAAGAATAATTGTTTCCAATTGCAAAGCACCCTACACTAATAAAGAAAATATAAATAGCCACCTTTTAATTGTAGGACTTTTAAAATGCTACGGGATGTGATAACGTGGATTTTTAATAGGCCAACATAGGTCCATAGTACACCCACACCCTAAAAAATCGCTTCTGTAATATATACACCAAACACATTTTGCTTCAAGGATATCTATTTTCAGGATTGGTCCAAATAAAATATTGTTTGTATTGTTCAAACATATTATGTTTAACCTTAGGGCATACACTGGTTGAAAAAAATTTTAATGAATTTTTTTTGTGGATATATTTTTAAGGCGTCAATTGGTTACTTCCATTATTTTTCTTGCAGCATACTTTCTAAACACATATATTCTTATGGGCTATTTCTAAATTAATATATGTTTGCATCTAAGCATATTATATTTACAAACATTTTATGTCCCAAACATAATATGTTCTAACATATTAATATATTGGTGGCAAACATGTTATGCTAGTTTATGAACATTAAATGCTTACACTTAAAAATATTGTGTTAAAAAAATTGAGTTCCAAACATATAATTTGTACACCCAAATATATGAAAAACAGTCTTTTTCGTCCGTGCAGAAAAGGAATAAGATCACCTCAAATAACATATGTTTCAAGAGAAAAATATTATTTTTGGATGGTGATCATGTAATATGTTTGTCTCAAACGAACATTACTGTATTGAACATTAATTCGGGAGTTCAGTATTGTCTTCATCCAGAGAAGGAATATGATCACACCGAACATGCAAGAGCAAGATGTTATATGTTGGATGGTGAACATGGAACATCTTTGTAGCAATCATGTTATTTTCTCAAAAATTATCTATCTGATTTCAGGAACCACGTATATGTTTTCTATGAAAATAACATGGTTGGCACAGGGAGCCACCGTGGTGCAATGGTTAGCATGCCCGCCTTGCATACACAAGGTCGTGGGTTCGATTCCTGCTTCGACCGAACACCAAAAAGTTTTCAGCGGTGGATTATCCCACCTCAGTAATGCTGGTGACATTTCTGAGGGCTTCAAAGCTTCTCTAAGTGGTTTCACTGCAATGTGGAACGCCGTTCGGACTCGGCTATAAAAAGGAGGTCCCTTGTCATTGAGCTTAACATGGAATCGGGCAGCACTAAGTGATAAGAGAGAAGCTCACCAATGTGGTATCACAATGGACTGAATAGTCTAAGTGAGCCTGATACATCAGGCTGCCACCTAACCTAATCTAATCTATGGTTGCCACAAAAATTTTCCATTTTCACCGTCCAAAATTAACATTTGATATTCTTTGTCGGCGTGCTTGATACGACGATGGTCACTGTTGGTTTTTGATGATTTGGGATTGACATTGAGGGTTCGTTAATACGGAGTCGATGATTCCTATTTGTTGGTTCCGGGTTGTCGTTGAAGACTCGTCGACATGGCGTCGATGACTATTCTGTATCGATGATTCGGGATGGTCATTGACGATTCGGTAATCCGGTTGTCGTTGACGATTTATATATTCGGCATCGGTGGTTGTTCGGTGTTGATGATTCAGTTTCGTTGATTCGGGTTTGATGTTGACGATTCGATTGCGTGTTGATGATTTGGGTTTGTCGTTGACGATTTTTTGATACAGTTGTCGTTGACAGTTTGTTGATACGGTGTTCGATTCGGTGTTGATGTAATTTGGTAATTCGGGATTAATGTATACAAGGTTGCCATTGTCGCCGCCTCGGTCGGTTTCAGTGATTCGGAATTTCCGTTGACAATCTGTTGATACGGTTGTCGTCATCGAGTTCTTGAGGCAGTGTCATTGTTTCTTCGGTTGTGACTGTTAAGTGTCGATTAGTCGCGATGGTCGTTCACGATCCATTGATACAGTTGTCGTTTACAATTTTTTTTTCGTCAGCACGGGTAATTGTTCAGTGTTCAATTCGTTACGATTGCGATTCGATTTCGGTGATTCGGGATTGTCGTTGATGACTTATTGATAAATTTGTCTTCGATTCAGTATTGAAGACTCGGTGTCGATGCTTCGGGCTTGTTGTTTACACAGTTGTCGTTGACGATTCGGCGACGGTGATTGTTTGTTGTGTTTGCCGATCTGTTGATACGGTTCTATTCGGCGATTAATGAAGGTTGTTTTTGGGTGTTTATGATCCGGTTTCGGTGATTCGAGATAGCCTTCACGATCTGTTGACACGGTGTTGTCGACGATTTCTTGATGGTGATTATTCGGTATGGATAATTCGGTTTCGAAAAAGTACTGCAAACAAAGGAAAATACCGAAAGCAATCTAAGCGTTTAATGCGGAAACAAGCGTGTGCTGAAGCAAGTCTGATGCTTAAACAACTTGTGCGGAAGCAAGCTAATTGTCGAGACATTTAGTGTTGGAGCAAGTTATTTGCGGAAACAACAGGAAGTCACCGTAATGCAATAATTAGAATGCATGCCTTGCATACAAAGGTTCATGGGTTCAATCTCAGTTTCGACCATACATCCAAATAAAGTTAAGCGATGTATTATCTCCTCTCAGTAATGCTGGTGACATTTATGAGTATTTAAAGGCTTCTCTAATAGGTTTCACCGCAATGTGGAACGCCGTTAAGACTCGGCTATAAAAAGGAGGTCCCTTGTCATTGCGCTAAACATAGTATAGGGCAGCACTCCACTGAGGATAAAAGTTGACCAATGTGGTATCTCAATGGTCTGAATAGTGAACTAAGGAACTAATGCGGTAGCAACCTAAAAGCCAAAGCGATTAATACGGAAGCATTCTAAAGGCCAATATATTGAGTGCGGTAGCAAGTAAAAGCCGGAGCAATTGGTGCGGAAGCAATCTAAAAACCGAACCAATTAGTGCGAAATCAAGCAAATGCATATAGGGTATAATAGGGATCTATAAATCGAAAATCGATTAATCGATTATTCGAATTTTGGCATGAAAATCTAAAAAAAAATCGAAATCGATTATTAACCTAAAAATAATCGCAAAATCGATTTTAGATTTTCATCTAATTTTTAATTTTGACTATCAAAACTCGATTTTTGTGTTTTCTGTTTTCATATTCATTGGTTTCAATTTAATTGAAAAATACCGAGATATTTCTTCATTTTTATTTATAGAATTCTATTACAAATAAGAATAAAAATATTGATTTAATTAAGTTAAATATCAAATTGGTTTAAATGAATCCTTTGTGCTTTTAATTTCCTTGAATTTATTTGGGGAAATAATGATAAATGATTCGTACATGTTAAAAATTGTATACTTAACATTTTAAAAATAATAACAAATTAAAAAAAAATTAACATGTTTGACTGGAACACTAATTTTTGCATTTCTCTCCAACTCGCAAAAACAAAATAGATTTCATAAAATCGAATATTTTATTATTGCTATGAAATTCGATTACGAAAAATCGAATATTCGAATTTCGAATGGTAAAAATAATCGAAAATCGATTTTTGATTAAAAGTCAATAATCGAAAAGTCGAAAAATCGAAAAATCGATTATTGGTTTGTACTATAGATCCCTAGGGTATAACTCCTTGAGCAGCCGTATCCATGCCAAAAGGCTTGGAATTCTATCCATTCTACAAATGGTTGCACATGTATCCAGGTTGCACTGGCATAACAATAATGTGAATGGGAATTATCTGCATAGTGACCACAAAATAATGTAGTCAGAAATCACCAGTCAGTACTGTAATATAACCAGCATAGATTGATATCTATGTTACAGTAGAGGTATGTAGTTGTAGGCACAGTGACAACAGGAGGTATACGTATAGGATCATTACACGGTAGTGGAGTACAATGTTGTATTGGGGAAATAATATTTACGGATGAAATATAGTTTATTTTTATACCCTCCATCATAGGATGGGGGTATATTAACTTTGTCATTCCGTTTGTAACACATCGAAATATTGCTCTAAGACCCCATAAAGTATATATATTCTGGGTCGTAGTGAAATTCTGAGTCGATCTAAGCTTGTCCGTCCGTCCGTCCGTCCGTCCGTCCGTCCGTCCGTCCGTCCGTCTGTTGAAATCACGCTAACTTCCGAACGAAACAAGCTATCGACTTGAAACTTGGCACAAGTAGTTGTTATCGATGTAGGTCGGATGGTATTGAAAATGGGCCATATCGATCCACTTTTACGTATAGCCCCCATATAAAGGGACCCTCAGATTTGGCTTGTGGAGCCTCTAACAGAAGCATATTTCATCCGATCCGGCTGAAATTTGGTATATGGTGTTGGTATATGGTCTCTAACAACCGTGCAAAAATTGGTTCACATCGGTCCATAATTATATATAGTCCCCATATAAACCGATCCCCAGATTTGGCTTGCGGAGCCTCAAAGAGATGCAAATTTCATCCGATCCGGCTGAAATTTGGTACATGGTGTTGGTATATGGTCTCTAACAACCGTGCAAAAATTGGTTCACATCGATCCATAATTATATATAGCCCCCATATAAACCGGTCCCCAGATTTGGCTTGCGGAGCCTCAAAGGGAAGAAAATTTCCTCCGATCCGGCTGAAATTTGTTACATTATGTTGGTATATGGTCTCTAACAACCATGAAAAAATTGGTCCATATCGGTCCATAATTATATATAGCCCCCATATAAACCGATCCCCAGATTTGGCTTGTGAAGCCTCTAAGAGAAGCATATTTCATCCGATCCGGCTGAAATTTGGTACATGGTGTTGGTATATGGTCTCTAACAATCATGCGAAAATTGATCCACATCGGTCCATAATTATATATAGCCCCCATATAAACCGATCCCCAGATTTGGCTTGGGGAGCCTCAAAGAGAAGCAAATTTCATCCGATCCACCTGAAATTTGGTACATGGTGTTAGTATATGGTCTCTAACAACCATGCAAAAATTGGTCCACATCGGTTCATAATTATATATAGCGCCCATATAAACCGATCCCCAGATTTGGCTTGCGAAGTCTCCAAGAGAAGCAAATTTCATCCAATCCGGTTGTAATTTGGAACATGGTGTTAGTATATGATCTTTAACAACCGTGCCAGAATTGGTCCATATCGGTCCATAATTATATGTAGCCCCCATATAAAACGTTCTCCACATTTGACCTCCGGAGCCTCTTGGAGGAGCAAAATTCATCCGATCCGGTTCAAATTAGGAACGTGGTGTTAGTATACGGTCGCTAACAACCATACCAAAATTGGTCCAATCACACAAAAATTGGTCCATATCGGTTCATAATAAAATTTTCATCATTGTCAAAATTTTATTTCTATAGAAAATTTTGTTCAAATTTTATTCGGTTCATAATCATGGTTGCCACTCGAGCCAAAAATAATCTACCAAGATTTTATTTCTATAGAAAATTTTGTCAAAAGTTTATTTCTATAGAAAATTTTGTTAAAATTTTATTTCTGTAGAAATTTTTGTCAAAATTTATTTCTATAGAAAATTTTGTTAAATTTGAATGTCTACTTTGTCAAACTGAATTATATACGTATTGAATCGATCTTTTTTGATTTAATATATACCACGTATGGACTTACATACAATTTAGAAGATGGTGTTACGAGGTTTTAAGATACCTTGCCATCGGCAAGCGTTACCGCAACTTAAGTAATTCGATTCTGGATGGCAGTGTTTAGAAGAAGTTTCTACGCAATCCATGATGGAGGGTACATAAGCTTCGGCCTGGCCGAACTTACGGCCGTATACACTTGTTAATTATAATATCTGGCCAAGTTTAAAGGTAATACAAAATCTATGATCTCAATTTTTTAACTTTCTTGATACAGGTAAATGTCATTTTTCCACCTATGTAACCACATGCTTGTTTATGTAGGACCCATAACAATCGTATACTACCTGTAAACATATACCCAACTAAAATCACTTTATAGTTAATCGTTTGATTCAAGTTCAAAGTTGTTATATTCTCTTTACACGGATGTATGAGTTAGTCTTTATTCCTAAGCCATATGGATACATAGAACTACCCATTTCAGCCATTTGATTCGTAGTAATTTCCATTTTTTTACTCTTTTTCGCCATAGAGGTTGGTTTGTCCGAAGACATTTCATGTTCTTGTCTTGCAAAATATATTTTGATAGCTACTGTTTGGCGGGTTATAATTCTTTTTCTTCTGTTGGTTGCTGTTGCCGCTTCATCTGAATCTTGAAAATGGACTCATGCTGAAATGCAAGATGACATGGTGAGCAATGAATTGGAATGGAATGGATGATGACTTAAGCATTGAACCTCTTGTTGCCTCAGTATGAACCATAAATTAAAAAATCATTTTCCAGTTAAATGTTGAGATTTATTTTAAAATTTTAATTCATTGTTTTTTGTTTTTTGGGAGAATAAAAATTTGTTGCAAAATTGCCTTGGTTGTAGACACTTCCTTACAGTTGTGGAAGCTGAACAGTTTGCTGGAATTTTAATTGGTCATTTAAGCAATGTGTTAAATTGGATATAAGTGCAACCTAATAACCTGGGTCCACTTCATAAAATAGTAGGTACAGTTGTTAAGTTTTCTAAAATCCATTTGTTAAGGTTTTTTTTTCAAGGTTTATAGATTATTATAGGTTTATAGATGGCCAAAAATATTTCTTTACTTAACATTGGTCCATTTTCCATATTAGAAGAAAATTTTTAGAATATTGCGATTTCTCGACAAATTCTGGGGTTCTAGAAATTTTGTAAACATGTAATTAAGACAAATCTCGGCTGCAATAAAGAATGGGGGAATAAAATCCTTCGATATTCTACCCTGCAGACATTTGCAGACAAAAGTTCTCTACGCTATTTATCAATAATTGGATATTGGATTGGTTTTTCGTGCCTGATTTTTCTAAAATTACATTTTGTTTCTCCCATTTTTCACAATTTACAGGTAAGGTAGACCTCAAATGGAAATTCGGTATTTATTTTTTTTGATATTTGCACGGGAAGGGAGAGCTAACCTTGTCAAAATTAAAAAATGAACTTAAATTTCACCAATATAGAGGAAGGCTATGCAGCAAAAATGAAAGATGTACAAAAGTGTAATTCCTCTTTATTAACCCTTTATTGCCCCATTTTTTTGTCAGTTGATAAAATAGTCCAGGGTTACGACACATATGCAAGAAAACGAAACAAGGAAACTCAAATTAGGTACACGCAAAAAAAAAAATGTTTGGGTACTGAAAACGTTTTTCTTTTGTTAGAGTTCTTTGAATTTCTTCGAAAATTTTAAACTTTTATCACCAAAAAAATTAGATTGTTACAAAATTTTTATTTTTCAAAAAAAAAAAAAAAAATATATATATATATATATATATATATATATATATATATATATATATATATATATATATATATATATATATATATATATATATATATATATATATATATATATATATATATATATATATATATATATATATATATTTTTTTTTTTTTTTTTTTTTTTTTGAACCAGCATTTCATTTATACCATGCAATGTTCTTTTCTGACTTTAAGTCTTTAATACGACACACTTTACAGTTTCATTGTTACAAATATAATATAGTAGCATGTAATGTTGAACACCTTTTCGGAATCTTCCGAACATATGTGGAATATATGTAAACAAAACAAACAACAAGTATATACGGCCGTAAGTTCGGCCAGGCCGAAGCTTATGTACCCTCCATCATGGATTGCGTAGAAACATCTTCTAAACACTGCCATCCACAATCGAATTACTTAAGTTGTGGTAACGCTTGCCGATGGCAAGGTATTTTAAAACCTCCTAACACCATCTTCTAAATTGTATGTAAGTCCATACGTGGTATATATTAAATCAAAAAAAAGATCGATCCAATACGTATATAATTTAGTTTGACAAAGTAGACATAAAATTTTGACAAAATTTTCTACAGAAATAAAATTTTAACAAAATTTTCTATAGAAATAAAATTTTCACAAAATTTTCTATAGAAATAAACTTTTGACAAATTTTTCTATAGAAATAAAATCTTGGTAGATTATTTTTGGCTCGAGTGGCAACCATGATTATGAACCGAATAAAATTTGAACAAAATTTTCTATAGAAATAAAATTTTGGTAGACTATTTTTGGCTCTAGTGGCAACCATGATTATGAACCGATATGGACCAATTTTTGTGTGATTGGACCAATTTTGGTATGATTGTTAGCGACCATATACTAACACCACGTTCCTAATTTGAACCGGATCGGATGAATTTTGCTCTTCCAAGAGGTTCCGGAGGTCAAATCTGGAGAACGTTTTATATGGGGGCTATATATAATTATGGACCGATATGGACCAATTCTGGCACGCTTGTTAAAGATCATATATTAACACCATGTTCCAAATTACAACCGGATTGGATGAAATTTGCTTCTCTTGGAGACTTCGCAAGCCAAATCTGGGGATCGGTTTATATTGGCGCTATATATAATTATGGACCGATGTGGACCAATTTTTGCACGGTTGTTAAAGACAATATACCAACACCATGTACCAAGTTTCAGCCGGATCGGATTCAATTTGCTTCTCTTTGAGGCTTCGCAAGCCAAATCTGGAGATCGGTTTATATGGGGTCCATATATAATTATGGACCGGTGTGGACCAATTTTTGCATGGTTGTTAGAGACCATATACCAACATCATGTACCGAATTTCATCCGGATCGGATGAAATTTGCTTCTCTTTGAGGCTCCGCAAACCAAATCTGGGGATCTGTTTATATGGGGGCTATATATAATTATACACCGATGTGGATCAATTTTTGCATGATTGTTAGAGACCATATACCAACACCATGTACCAAATTTCAGCAGGATCGGATGAAATATGCTTCTCTTAGAGGCTCCACAAGCTATATCTGGGGATCGGTTTATATGGGGGCTATATATAATTAAGGACCGATATGGACCAATTTTTGCATGGTTGTTAGAGACCACATACCAACATCATGTACCAAATTTCAGCCGGATCGGATGAAATTTTCTTCTCCTTGAGGCTCCGCAAGCCAAATCTGGGGATCGGTTTATATGGGGGCTATATATAATTATGGGCCGATGTGGACCAATTTTTGCATGGTTGTTAGAGACTATATACTAACAGCATGTACCAAATTTCAGCCGGATCGGATGAAATTTGCTTCTCTTTTGGGATCCGCAAGCCAAATCTGGGGATCGGTTTATATGGGGGCTATATATAATTATGGACCGATGTGGACCAATTTTTGCATGGTTGGTAGAGACCATATACCAACACCATATACCAAACTTCAGCCAGATCGGATGAAATATGCTTCTGTTAGAGGCTCCACAAGCCAAATCTGAGGGTCCCTTTATATGGGGGCTATACGTAAAAGTGGACCGATATGGCCCATTTTCAATACCATCCGACCTACATCGATAACAACTACTTGTGCCAAGTTTCAAGTCGATAGCTTGTTTCGTTCGGAAGTTAGCGTGATTTCAACAGACGGACGGACGGACAGACGGACGGACGGACATGCTCAGATCGACTCAGAATTTCACCACGACCCATAATATATATACTTTATGGGGTCTTAGAGCAATATTTCGATGTGTTACAAACGGAATGACAAAGCTAATATACCCCCATCCTATGATGGAGGGTATAATAAACAAGTAAGGAAAGTCTAAAGTCGGGCGGGGATGACTATATTATACCCTGCACCACTTTGTAGATCTAAATTTTCGATACCATATCACATCCGTCAAATGTGTTGGGGGCTATATATAAAGGTTTGTCCCAAATACGTGCATTTACATATCACTCGATCAGGACAGAATTTGATAGGCTTCTACAAAATCTATAGACTCAAAATTTAAGTCGGCTAATGCACTAGGGTGGAGCACAATGTGAAACATTTAAATCTGAAGCAATTTTAAGGAAACTTCGCAAAAGTTTATTTATGATTTATCGCTCGATATATATGCATTAGAAGTTTAGGAAAATTAGAGTCATTTTTACAACTTCTGGACTAAGCAGTGGCGATTTTACAAGGAAAATGTTGGTATTTTGACCATTTTTGTCGCAATCAGAAAAACATATATATGGGAGTTATATCTAAATCCGAACCGATTTCAACCAAATTTGGCACGCATAGCTACAATGCTAATTCTACTCCATGTGCAAAATTTCAACTAAATCGGAGCAAAAAATTGGCCTCTGTGGTCATATGAGTGTAAATCGGGCGAAAGCTATATATGGGAGATATATCTAAATCTGAACCGATTTCAACCAAATTTGGCACGCGTAGCTACAATGCTAATTCTACTCCCTGTGAAAAATTTCAACTAAATCGTAGTTAAAAATTGGCCTCTGTGGTCATATGAGTGTAAATCGGGCGAAAGCTATATATGGGAGATATATCTAAATCTGAACCGATTTCAACCAAATTTGGCACGCACAGCTACAATGCTAATTCTACTCCCTGTGCAAAATTTCAACTAAATTGGGGTAAAACTCTGGCTTCTGGGACCGTATTAGTCCATATCGGGCGAAAGATATATATAGGAGCTATATCTAAATCTGAACCGATTTCAATAAAATTTGGCACACTTGACTATAGTACCAATTGTTCTTCTTGTGTAAAATTTTAAGGAAATTAGGGTAAAACTCTGGCATCTGGGGCCATATAAGTTCATATCGGGCGAAATATGTAGATATGGGAGCTATATCTAAATCTGAACCGATTTCAACCAAATTCGGCACACTTTACGATCTGGCTGAAATTCTGGCTTCTGGGGCCATATTAGTAGATATCGGGCGAAATATATATATGGGAGCTATATCTAAAACTGAACCGATTTCTTCCAAAATCAATAGGGTTCTATTCTGACCCAAAATACATACTTGTGCCGAGTTTTAAGTCGATTGGACTAAAATTGCGACCTAGACTTTGATTACAAAAATGTGATGTCCGTCTGTCCATGAGCCAAAGACACCATATGTCTATCTCCTCCTTCTGGGTGTTGCAACCATATGCACTAAGTTATAATACCCTGTTCCACAGTGTGGCGCAGGGTATAAAAAAATGTATGGTGTTCGGTCGAAGCAGGGATCGAACCCAGGATCCTTGGTATGCAAGGCGGACGTACCAACCACTGCTCCACGGTGCCCAAAAAATTTTATGTTTCTGATAAATAAAATTTGTTTAATCAGCTCGTGTGAGCCGCTACCTATGCTATATAAATATTACTTATAACGATAATTTTCTACTGATGACTACGGGTATAACAGCTACGTAGCCCAGTGGATAGTGTGTTTGATTACAAACTGTATGGTTCGATCCTCCGTCCAGGCGCAAGGTAAAGTTTAAAAATTTTATAAAATTGAATAACTTCTTTTACATTGTTTGTATGAGAAAGATGTGAGCGAAAATGCAATTAGCCAGAATAGATTTTTTTTTTGAATTAGTCTTTATGAAATTGAGCTGAAAAAGAATAAACGTTTTTCACAAAAGTATACGCTTTTCTTTCAAATAAACTTCCTTATAGCGAAATGAATATGAGAAACGATCTTTGCTTGTCTAAAATTTCGTTTTGGAGGAAAGAATTATTTTTTGCATGTTTTTTGAGCGATTAGTTGAATTTTCCAAAAATACGATCGCGGTGCTTCGAAACAAGTCTACGATATCGAGACAGGTGATGAGTCGTGGATGTATTCGTATGAGCCCGACATTAATCAGCAGTCTATAGTTCGACACCTGATGAAGCGCTTGATATGTTCAGAATACATGTTTTGGAAATACCTCAATCAGAGTGGCAAAAGTACCTCGAAAATTGGTTCATGCATCGACGATTAATAGTTTTATTTTGTTTTCTAATCCGGAAATGAAAAAGCAACCCTCGTATTTGTGTTCTGATTTAACATAGAAATATTCTAGTTTAAAGTCCATGTTTCAACTTTTTCATTAAAATCCGATTAGTCGATTTTGTCGATCAATCTACTTTGAAGACTACATTTCAATCCCTACTGTGGTATCACAATGGTAAACCTATTTCAGGCTATTCATTATGATACTACAGTGGTGAATTTCTCTCTTATCACTAAGTGCTGCCCTATTCCATTTTTATTTAGCTCAATCACAAGGGACCCCTTTTCTATAGTCCGAACGGTGTTTCACTTTGCGGTGAAAACACTTATGGCGATTTCGATTGGGAAAAAAGGTGCAACATTCTCGAAATTGATTGCAACATATCAAGGACACTGCCATAGATTTTGGATCCTTTATACCTCACAATATTATAAATTGACAATAACTTTAGAATTACACTATCATTTGGGCGAAATGTCAATTAGGGAAAAAGTAGTGTAACACCAAGGCAACATTTTTTTTGCGAATCGAAAACGCCCTTAGATAATTCAATCCACCGCTAGAAACATTTTTTAATGTTTGTGGACACTGATTGGAATTGGACCCTCTGTTCCCTATGGTATTCCCTAAAATGAAAATTCGACATTTCATTCCTGAACTTTTTATATATATACCTATGAAAACACAAGTTCTTCGATTTGTGCAAGATATAAAATATGTTGTGAAACAAGAGCATTTAATTTTTTGTGTGAACAGTTATTGAAAAAGGAAGTTTCTTCAAAATTTTGGCTTGGCCGAAGTCGAGCAAAATGTTTTGACTCCAACCCTAGTAAAATATTGAAAATCCGGCTCCTCCAGTCTTTTATGAGGAATACAAATTAATTTTTAAGTTACACAAAAAATTATTAAAACGAAGAAAACTTTCTCATTTTAGATAAACATAAATAAAATATTATTATTTCCTTGAACAAAAATATGGTTAGATTGGCTTTAGGGTCACTTTTTTTTATTGACAAGCAAAATTTTTTTATATTTTAATTTATATTTTCTTAGAAAATTCAGTCAAACTGACTAATGTTCTAATACAATTTTAGGCCTCTTCTATAATCTATAGTATTCCATTTTGTCTAACATAGACCCCAAGATCTTACTTAGAATTTACTTTGTTTCTAAATCGAATTCAATGGAATGCAATGATAGTGATTACACATCTGCCAAAATTCCTTTAATTATGGATTGACAATCTTTACATGTTCATTAGAGTTACACACCATTGAACATTCCATGGAACGTTCAAACCCATTGACACCATGTCCACGGAAGTGAATGTTATCCTTGTGGAAGTAGTACATTCATGGCAATGCACTGACAATTGGCATTTCAATTCAAATTAGTTACAAGATATTAACTGATCGTCTTCTCCTTCGCCTTTACTGAATGTCAAGAATAAGGGCATGAATATCCAAAAGCAATTTAACACAGAATAGAGTGAAGGCTTCCGAACATTTCACTAAAGCTAAGCTAAGCTCTAACATTACCCTACTGGTCGCTATTCCTTATCGGCCTGTGCACCTTGGAAAAAGTTGATGCCAGCCATCCAGCTTTACACACCTTTTGTGGCTGTCGCTTTAGCCATTCGGTAGGAAAAACGTTACTACACTTTGGTATTTGACTATGTCAGAGCAATTACAAGTAAAAATTTCTTAAATGTATCTACAGAACTCTATGCAAAAAAAAAACAAGTGTATACGGCCGTAAGTTCGGCCAGGCCGAAGCTTATGTACCCTCCATCATGGATTGCGTAGAAACTTCTTCTAAACACTGCCATCCAGAATCGAATTACTTAAGTTGCGGTAACGCTTGCCGATGGCAAGGTATCTTAAAACCTCGTAACACCATCTTCTAAATTGTATGTAAGTCCATACGTGGTATATATTAAATCAAAAAAGATCGATTCAATACGTATATAATTCAGTTTGACAAAGTAGACATACAAATTTAACAAAATTTTCTATAGAAATAAATTTTGACAAAAATTTCTACAGAAATAAAATTTTAACAAAATTTTCTATAGAAATAAACTTTTGACAAAATTTTCTATAGAAATAAAATCTTGGTAGACTATTTTTGGCTCGAGTGGCAACCATGATTATGAAGCGAATAAAATTTGAACAAAATTTTCTATAGAAATAAAATTTTGACAATGATGAAAATTTTATTATGAACCGATATGGACCAATTTTTGTGTGATTGGACCAATTTTGGTATGGTTGTTAGCGACCGTATACTAACACCACGTTCCTAATTTGAACCGGATCGGATGAATTTTGCTCCTCCAAGAGGCTCCGGAGGTCAAATGTGGAGAACGTTTTATATGGGGGCTACATATAATTATGGACCGATATGGACCAATTCTGGCACGGTTGTTAAAGATCATATACTAACACCATGTTCCAAATTACAACCGGATTGGATGAAATTTGCTTCTCTTGGAGACTTCGCAAGCCAAATCTGGGGATCGGTTTATATGGGCGCTATATATAATTATGAACCGATGTGGACCAATTTTTGCATGGTTGTTAGAGACCATATACTAACACCATGTACCAAATTTCAGGTGGATCGGATGAAATTTGCTTCTCTTTGAGGCTCCCCAAGCCAAATCTGGGGATCGGTTTATATGGGGGCTATATATAATTATGGACCGATGTGGATCAATTTTCGCATGATTGTTAGAGACCATATACCAACACCATGTACCAAATTTCAGCCGGATCGGATGAAATATGCTTCTCTTAGAGGCTTCACAAGCCAAATCTGGGGATCGGTTTATATGGGGGCTATATATAATTATGGACCGATATGGACCAATTTTTTCATGGTTGTTAGAGACCATATACCAACATAATGTAACAAATTTCAGCCGGATCGGAGGAAATTTTCTTCCCTTTGAGGCTCCGCAAGCCAAATCTGGGGACCGGTTTATATGGGGGCTATATATAATTATGGATCGATGTGAACCAATTTTTGCACGGTTGTTAGAGACCATATACCAACACCATGTACCAAATTTCAGCCGGATCGGATGAAATTTGCATCTCTTTGAGGCTCCGCAAGCCAAATCTGGGGATCGGTTTATATGGGGACTATATATAATTATGGACCGATGTGAACCAATTTTTGCACGGTTGTTAGAGACCATATACCAACACCATATACCAAATTTCAGCCGGATCGGATGAAATATGCTTCTGTTAGAGGCTCCACAAGCCAAATCTGAGGGTCCCTTTATATGGGGGCTATACGTAAAAGTGGATCGATATGGCCCATTTTCAATACCATCCGACCTACATCGATAACAACTACTTGTGCCAAGTTTCAAGTCGATAGCTTGTTTCGTTCGGAAGTTAGCGTGATTTCAACAGACGGACGGACGGACGGACGGACGGACGGACGGACGGACGGACGGACGGACAAGCTTAGATCGACTCAGAATTTCACTACGACCCAGAATATATATACTTTATGGGGTCTTAGAGCAATATTTCGATGTGTTACAAACGGAATGACAAAGTTAATATACCCCCATCCTATGATGGAGGGTATAAAAATGAGGTTTATGTGTGCACTGAAAAGATTCTATGAGACAATTCATATAGGGACAAAAAGTATGTTTTTCATTCGTTCAGATGTAAAAAATATGTCGTTGGGACAGTCATTTTAATATGTTAGATTATGTTATGTTTCGGATATCAAATTTTCATAAATATACTGTATACATGGTGGCTGATATGTAATGCAAAAAAAGTAGAGCACAGCAAATTTTTTACTTTTTTCGAGTTTTATTGCTCAAAAGCAAAAAATATCGTATATAACGTCAGATTTTAAAATTAGCTTAGCTTTTCAGAATGTCCCAGACACAAAAATCCAATGGCTTGAGTTCCGAACCTCAATTCTAGGAACCTCCATTCTAGGTTGACGCGTGGGAGCCACCTAGGTGCACTGGTTAGCATTCCCGCCTTGCATACACAAGGTCGTGTGTTCGATTCCTGCTTCGACCGAACACCATAAAGTCTTTCAGCGGTGGATTATCCTGTCTAAGTGAGCCTGATACATCGGGCTGCCACCTAACCAAACCTAACCTAGGCTGACGCGTGCTGAGTACGGAGTCTTGATGGAATGTCCATGGCATGCGACCACAATGTTTGATCGAACAGAGCTCCAATACTGTCCTTAGGACATTACCCCGAAATATTCGGTATTTATTGTGAACGACCTTCACCATTACCACCGGCGCTTGAGTTCTAATTTTGATCCTCCGGAGGTCAAATCTGGGTATCGGCTTAATGGGGGCTATATATAATTATGAAGCGATATGGATAAATTATTTCATGGTTGTTAGTAGCCATATAATTACACAACATAGATAATTTCCACCGAACCGCATGAAATTTGCTTCTTCAAGAGAAATTTGTTTCTCCGAAAGCCAAATCTTGGGATCGGCTTATATGGAGGCTTTATATAATTATGGACCTATGTGGCCCAATTTTAGCATGAATGTTGGAGACCATAACTCCACATGCCAAATTGCAACCAGATCTGATGAAATTTGCTACCCCTAGAGCAGAGAATGAAGCCGACCCATCTTTGTCGGCGGCGGCTGAGCCGCTGTTGAAATCACGCTAACATCCGAACGAAACAAGCTATCGACTTGAAACTTGGCACAAGTAGTTGTTATCGATGTAGGTCGGATGGTATTGAAAATGGGCCATATCGGTCCACTTTTACGTATAGCCCCCATATAAAGGGACCCTCAGATTTGGCTTGTGGAGCCTCTAACAGAAGCATATTTCATCCGATCCGGCTGAAATTTGGTATATGGTGTTGGTATATGGTCTCTAACAACCATGCAAAAATTGGTCCACATCGGTCCATAATTATATATAGCCCCCATATAAACCGATCCCCAGATTTGGCTTGCGGAGCCTAAAAGGGAAGCAAATTTCATCCGATCGGGCTGAAATTTGGTACATTGTGTTGGTATATGGTCTCTAACAACCATGCAAAAATTGGTTCACATCGGTCCATAATTATATATAGCCCCCATATAAACCGATCCCCAGATTTGGCTTGCGGAGCCTCAAAGAGAAAAAAATTTCATCCGATCCGGCTGAAATTTGGTACATGATGTTGGTATATGGTCTCTAACAACCATGGACAAATTGGTCCATATCGGTTCTTAATTATATATAGCCCCCATATAAACCGATCCCCAGATTTGGCTTGTGGAGCCTCTAAGAGAAGCATATTTCATCCGATCCGGCTGAAATTTGGTACATGGTATTGGTATATGGTCTCTAACAATCATGCAAAAAGTGGTCCGCATCGGTCCATAATTATATATAGCCCCCATATAAACCGATCCCCAGATTTGGCTTGCGGAGCCTCAAAGAGAAGTAAATTCCATCCGATCCGGCTGAAATTTTGTAAATGGTGTTGGTATATGGTCTCTAATAACCGTGCAAAAATTGGTCCACATCGGTCTATAATTATATATGGCGCCCATATAAACCGATCCCCAGATTTGGGTTGCGGAGCCTCAAAGAGAAGCAAATTTCATCCGATCCGCCTGAAATTTTGTACACGATATTGGTATATGGTCTCTAGCAACCATGCAAAAATTGGTCCACATCCGTTCATAATTATATATAGCCCCCATATAAACCGATCCCCAGATTTGGCTTGCGAAGTCTCCAAGAGAAGCAAATTTCATCCAATCTGGTTGTAATTTGGAACATGGTGTTAGTATATGATCTTTAACAACCGTGTCAGAATTGGTCCATATCGGTCCATAATTATATATAGCCCCCATATAAAACATTCTCCAGATTTGACCTCCGGAGCCTCTTGGAGGAGCAAAATTCATCCGATCCGGTTCAAATTAGGCACGTGGTGTTAGTATATGGTCGCTAACAACCATACCAAAATTGGTCCAATCACACAAAAATTGGTCCATATCGGTTCATAATCATGGTTGCCACTAGAGCCAAAAATAATTTACCAAAATTTTATTTCTATAGAAAATTTTGTCAAAATTTTATTTCTAGAGAAAATTTTGTTAAAATTTTATTCAGTTCATAATAAAATTTTCATCATTGTCAAAATTTTATTTCTATAGAAAATTTTATCAAAATTTTATTTCTATAGAAAATTTTGTTCAAATTTTATTCGGTTCATAATCATGGTTGCCACTCGAGCCAAAAATAACCTACCAAGGTTTTATTTCTATAGAAAATTTTGTCAAAAGTTTATTTCTATAGAAAACTATGTGAAAATTTTATTTCTATAGAAAATTTTGTTAAAATTTTATTTCTGTAGAAAATTTTGTCAAAATTTTATGTCTACATTGTCAAACTGAATTATATACGTATTGGATCGATCTTTTTTGTTTTAATATATTCCATATATGGACTTACATACAATTTAGAAGATGGTGTTAGGAGGATTTAAGATACCTTGCCATCGGCAAGCGTTACCGCAACTTAAGTAATTCGATTGTGGATGGCAGTGTTTAGATGAAGTTTCTACGCAATCCATGATGGAGGATACATAAGCTTACGGGCGTATATACTTGTTTTTTTTTTTTTTTTTAATTTTGAAAAAGTCAACGTTTCATTATTTTCGCAAAAAATATATTGCATCCAACCAATCGCTGGTAAGGATGTAGTAACCAATTATTACGAATACTTTAATATACATGCAAGTTAAATTTGATTTTTTAAAGTGTAGTTTTTGTATTGCTGCTTTTTTTCAAATCCAACTAATCTCATTAAGAACGCCTTTCAAAGCTTAAAAAATAAAAACGATTTTTTTTATTATCCCACAGGCTTCTGAGTTTATATTTTTTTGTTCTTTCGTTCACTTTGACCAATGAGCTCCTCCAAGTAAATGCAATGGAATGGAAACCTATTCACGCTTTATTAAACAACAGAAGAATTAAATGGCCATTGCTATGGATGGAATATAAGCCATAGGTAGTCGGCCATTCACTCAACTCAACTCTTGCCAAGCCAATATCCGAAAAGGAACAACATTTGCTTGGAGGTGGTGGTTGTTGTTGTCGTCATCGTCGTCGCTTTTTAATCTTTATCTTTTACATATTCTAGAGGATATGTTGGTCGAATATCACTTCTGGCCATAAACTCATCCATATGGACTGGGTGTTGAATGAGGAAGGTAGCAGCAATTGGTACTGCTACTAAAGTCGATGGTAGCTTTTCATATGGTAATGGCCGGAGCTAATAATGGCAACGTAACGTTGGTGATCGGTGTAATTCGACACATTGGCGAAATAGTTTTGTTCGACCACCGCCAACACTAAGAGCTAAGAAAACCTCGCTCCCCCCTATTTCTCCTAGCCATAGATGCGATAGTTACAATATTATTGAAATTGTATGCCCTCAGAGTCCATAGAGCATATCATTATGGTCTTCTTCCTTTCTATCATTATGGTCATCAGCTGCAACATCATCATGGTTATCATCATCATCATCATCATGGTCACCATGATCTGAACATCATCCTTAGTTTTAAATTTGAAGTAGTAGGGGTTACATGGTCTCCTCTACGCTACTCCATTGCGGTTCAAAAATACGTTTTATAGTCTTTCTCCTTATTCCATGGCCAATTCTTTTGTGGACCCCCTAGTATTGCTGGTGGTGGACAAGCAAATTGCTTAAACCGTAATGATTTTCGTGTTGTTGTATAATCAAAGTTTTCCGGGTTGAGGGGTTCGTATGGTCGTTGTTTAACTTCTTCTTCTTCTTCTGTCTGTACCACAATTTGCACGCCTTTGACCATAAGGCCAAATAAAATTAACGAAAATTGTGCATAAAGTCCTAAAAAGCTAATTGTTAGTTTGCACTTGTGTTCATGTAGATCATGTCCAAATTGGGTATGTCGAAAATTGTTGCCTCTTCATGCTATGCATGTTATGCTGGTTGATGCTGATGATCCTGCTGTTCCTTTTGCTGTTAGATACCAGAGGCAATTGTTGTCGATTTGTTTGTCAGACTTGTATTAGGTCCAACAAATTTGATTAGAGATTTTCAAATGCACGACATATTTTTCACAATTTTAGGCAATTTTATGGATTATATTGATAACCCAGCAAAAAATTGTGGAAGTTTTCCCATGTCATTATTCTTAATCCTCTAATGCCACATTTTTTGCTGGTTGACAAAATATAAAATGAAGAAAGAGAATATGCAAAGAAAACTCTGTATGATAAAATACAAAATATGATATAAAGTCTCTTACAGTTTTAACCCTTAAATACGCACTGCCTCTTTTAAGATACAAACAGAAAAAATTCTAACGTCTTAAAATTGTGATCGAATTCTATGAAATCAATGCATTCAAAACATTACAACGCTACTTATAAAAATTTGTTTTTCCCGCAAGGTTTTAGCACTTGCGAGAAATCTGAAGTCAAAATTGAAAATCAAATTTTGAACAAAAAAAAAAACAAGTATATACGGCCGTAAGTTCGGCCAGGCCGAATCTTATGTACCCTCCACCATGGATTGCGTAGAAACATCTACGAAAGACTGTCAACCACAATCGAATTACTTGGGTTGTGGTATCTTAAAACTTCTTAACATCGTTTTCTAAATTGTGACGTTTTCTGAATTGTGACTTATGAACTTGATATGGACCAATTTTTGTGTGATTGGGGATCGATTTATCTGAGGGCTCTATATTAAGGGTGGTTAATATTTCAAGGGCCGATGTTGATTTTGAATAAAACACAAACTATTTAGGAAATTATTGTAATTTTATTTTATTATGATATATTGGTATTACTCAATTATGTATGGAACAAAATATCGGCCAAATGGGCGCCGCGACCTCGGTGGCACACCTTCATCCGATGGTCCAAATTTTCGATGACGCTGAGGCATAATGGAGGTTCTATGCCGTTAATGTGCCGAATTATCTTATCCTTTAGCTATTGAATTGTTGCTGGATTATTGACGTACACCTTTTCTTTCAAATAATCCCAAAGAAAAAAGTCCAACGGTGTCAAATCACATGATATTGGCGGCCACTTGACATCGCCATTACGTGAGATAACACGGCCATTGAATTTATTGCGCAAAAGAGCCATTGTTTCGTTAGCTGTGTGGCAAGTGGCACCGTCCTGCTGAAACCACATATCGTCCACATCCATATCTTCCAATTCGGACCATAAAAAGTTCGTTATCATTTCACGGTAGCGAACACCATTCACAGTAACTGTCTGACCGGCCTCATTTTGGAAAAAAATACGGCCCGATGTTGCCGCCAGCCCATAAACCGCACCAAACAGTCACTCTTTGTGGGTGCATTGGTTTTTCGACCATCACTCTTGGATTCTCATTCGCCCAAATGCGGCAATTCTGTTTATTGACGAATCCACTGAGGTGAAAATGTGCCTCATCACTGAAAATGATTTTCTTCGAAAATTGATCATCCACTGTTGCCATTTCTTGGAACCATTGGAACATTGTTGGATTGTGTATCTCTCCATGGTTCAAATTGTATAAGTATGAAATAGAGAAATGTCAAATAAAATTCGGAAAAAAACTTACAATTTCACCACCCTTTATAACTATAGACCGATATGGACCTAATTGGGCATGGTTTTTAACGGCCATATAATAGCAAAATGTACCAAATTTCAATTGACTCGGATGAAATTTGCTCCTCCAAGACGCTCCAAATGTCGGGATCGGTTTATATGGGGGCTGTATATGATTATGGACTGATATGGACCACTTTTGGCATAGTTGTTAAATGTTATACTCTTTTGAACCAGATCGGATGAATTTTGCTTCTCCAAAAGGCACCGGAGGTCAAATCTGGGGATCAGTTTATATGGGGGCTATATATAATTATGGACTGATATGAACCAATTCCAATTCACGTACCAAATCTCAACCGATTCGGATGAATTTGCTCTTCCAAGGGGCTCCGGAGGTCAAATCTGGGGATCGGTTTATATGGGCGCTATATATAATTATGGACCCTTAACCCTTAAATGAGACTTTTTATTATTTTAAATAAATTTGTGTTTCACTAAAAAATTTCCCCTTTTTATGAAGTGAGCCTAAAGGTAGGTTTTAGGGATCTATAATACAAACCAATAATTGATTATTCGACTCTTCGATTATTGACTTTAAATCAAAAATCGATTTTCGATTATTGACTTTTAATCAAAAATCGATTTTCGATTATTTTTACCAATCAACATTCGAATATTGATTTTTCATAATCGAATTTCATAGAAATAATGATTCCACAAAATATTCGATTTTATGAAGTCTATTTGTCTTTTTGTGAGTGTTATCAACAATAGTGTTCTAGTAAAACGTGTTAATTTTGTTTTTAATTTTATTTTTAAAATGTGCAATATAAAATTATTAACATGTATGAATCATTTATCATTATTTCCCCAAATAATTACCCGTATAAATTCAAGGAAATTGAAAACACAAAGGATTCATTTCCACAAAATTTTTGCCACAATTTTCTATAGAAATAAAATTTGACAAAATTTTCTATAGGAATAAAATTTCGACAAAATTTTCTATAGAAATAAAATTTTGACAAAATTTTCTATAGAAATAAAATTTTGTCAAAATTTTCTATAGAAATAAAATGTTGACAAAATTTTCTATAGAAATAACATTTTGACAATGTTTTCTATAAAACTAAAATTTTGGTAGATTATTTTTGTTCGAGTGGCAAGCATGATTATGAACCGATATGGACCAATTTTTGTGTGAATGGGGATCGGCTATATATAACTATAGACCGATATGGACCAATTTTGGCATGGTTTTTATCGGCTATATATTAACACCACGTTGCAAATTTCAACCGGATCGGATGAATTTTGCTCGTCCAAGTGGCTCCGGAGTTCAATCTGGGGATCGGTTTATATAGGGGCTATATATAATTATGGACTGATATGGACCAATTTGTGAATGGTTCTTAGAGACTATATACTAATACCATGTACCAAATTACAGCCGGATCGGATGAAATTTGCTTCTTTTAAAGGGTGATACGGTCAAAATTTGGTCAATATAAACTAGACGTATTTCTTTAAATTTTGCATTTAAAAAACCTGAACACCCCTCATTTTGAAGGTGTGTGTGTGTGTAGAATGTTGCTCCTATTTTGATTTTGGAATTCACTCTTCAGTTGTCAAAATGCCGTCCAACCAAGAAGAGCAGCGTATCAAAATTTTACTCGCGCATCGCGAAAATCCGAGCTACTCTCACGCAAAGCTGGAAAAATCGCTAAAAGTTGCCAAATCAACCGTTACAAATGTAATTAAAGTGTTTGCGGGACGTTTGTCGACAGCCAGGAAGTCTGGATCGGGGGGAAATCGAAAACCGGAAGCCGCTGAGACGACAAAGAGAGTTGCCGGTAGTTTCAAGCGAAACCCTAACCTCTCTCTCCGAGATGCCGCAAATAAGCTGGGTGTATCGTCTACAACCGTGCATCGAGCCAAAAAACGAGCCGTACTATCGACTTACAAGAAGGTAGTGACGGCCAAAGCGCGATCCCGGAGGCTGTGCACGACGATGCTGATGAAGTTTGACTGCGTGGTAATGGAAGACGAAACCTACGTAAAAGCCGACTACAAGCAAAAAAAGGCAAAAGAAAGGTAGCAGATATTTTCAAGCACATAAAACTGTCAAAGTTCGAAATATCTGGTTTGGCAAGCCATCTGTACCTGTGGCTTGAAAAGCAGCATTTTCATAGCTTCCGGAACTGTCAACCAAGAAATTTACGTGAAAGAGTGTTTGAATAAACGTCTGCTGCCTTTCCTGAAGAAACACGGTTGTTCCGTACTCTTTTGGCCGGATTTGGCATCTTGCCATTACGGTAAAAAAGCCATGGAGTGGTACGCCGCCAACAACGTGCAGGTGGTTCCCAAGGACAAGAACCCTCCCAACACGCCAGAGCTCCGCCCAATTGAGAAATACTGGGCTATTGTCAAGCGGAACCTAAAGAAGACCAAAAAAACTGCTAAGGACGAGCAGCAGTTCAAGGCAAACTTGCTTTCTGCGGCGAAGAAGGTGGACAAGGTGGCTGTACAAAATCTGATGGCAGGTGTCAAGCGTGAGGCCCGGCAATTCGGATTTGGAAAAGCGAAAGCCTAACTAAATATTTTTCCTGAATTTTATACTAATTGAACTTGAAAAAGAAATTTAATTTTATCTTTTAAATAAACGATTTCACCGATTTACACGCGTTTTCCCTTGACCAAATTTTGACCGGATCACCCTTTAATTAAATTAAATGATTTCTTCGTGTTTCCATGTTTGCATAATTTTTGAGTTACATCATTGTCCATTGCATTCCAGCAAAAAAAAGTACAAAGTTGTTCTAAAGGCAGTACTTTCAAATGTACAAAAATGCCTCTCAAAGAAGTTCCTTATTTAAAAAAAAACAGGAAAATCTTTTATTTCAGTATCCCCAAAAAATTAGAGTTTGTACCACAAACAGTTATTTTAAAGCGCATCCCGGAACCCCCATCGACTTTTTTGAAGTTTTAGGCAATCAAATCTTGCAAAAAAGAATAGGAAATCGAAAAAAAAAATGTAATAGAATAATAAAACAAATTAAAATTTTTATCCCCGCTGGATTTGAGCCTGTGCAGTTTGACTGTTTCACTTCCATGGAAGTTGTTTTGAGATGGTTTTGAAAATTGCGCTATTATTATGCCTTTAACTTTGTCATTCCGTTTGTAACACATCGAAATATTGCTCTAAGACCCTATAATGTATATATATTCTGGGTCGCATTCTTTTTTTCAGTGTAATGCCAAATTAATGCTTATTAGAAATATTCATATTTTATCACTTGTTAAAGATAATTTTGTAGTTTGAAGGTAGATATTAAAGTTCAAAATTGCAAGAATGTTTACCGTGTCAGACGAAGATCAAGATGGTCGAAGATTTTCTCTGAGTTATGCCGATATTTCCAAGACTATTTTTGTAACCTTTTAACAGTGATCGAAAACAGGGTATCCACGTTTCAGATCATCTTAAACCCAAATGCCTTGACCATTCCTCGTCATCACCTTCATCATCATGATCCTTATGTAGTGCAGTGTGGTGTCATCCTTCGTATGTGTATCCGTTTCAGTTAAATGAATAATAGTGGTTTTTTGTTTTTGTTCCTTTCAGTTTGCTGTTGTTTACGATTGGATTTAGCCTTAGCACTTGATTAGTTTCGCTGTGGTTTCCTTATTTCTGCTGTTGGTGGATCTTTATATAAAAAAAAAAAACTTTTTATTTTTTTCTTCTGAGCTCTGTGTCTTGTGCTGAAATTATAAAAACACAAGGAATTGAAACAACTGCAAACGAAACTAATTTTCTTGCACACGATGTTGACCAAAGTCGATAAGAAGAGGGAAAATCGCTGGCAAAACAAAAAAGCAACTGAACTAAAAGTCCAAACACCCGTAGACCAAACTACCAACAGCATCGTCGATCAGTCAGCCATTCAAGGCAACAACAATTCAAATTGAGAGCAATCGCGCGCTTAAAGTTTTGTTTTATTGCTTTTGATATATGCGAAGAGACTATGTGGAAGTTTCATTGATAGTCGATTCAGATATGTCTGAATCGACAATGTTTTTAATTAAAGCAAATTTGGAGTTTCTTTCGTGATATTATTTTATTTATTTAATACTTAATTTATTATAATAAAAAATTATAATAAACTTATTTATACGGGCACTAGCAACTTGAGGTTTTTAGACGCTAAACACATTTTATTGAATAATGGCATAATTTTAACTTTAATTGTGATGATGTAAATACCAGAAATAATAATAAATTAAATTTGTTTCACATTTAAATGAGAATTTCATCTTAAATGCATCCTCCGTGAAATTGTACGCCTCTTTGGCTCGATTTTAAAAGTTCTTATTGAGTCATCACTCAAAACATCAAAAATGTTTTCCTTAAGATTCGCATAATTGAAATAAAACAAAAAACAAGTATATAAGGTCGTAAGTTCGGCCAGGCCGAATCTTATGTACCCTCCACCATGGATTGCGTAGGAACTTCTACTAAAGGCTGTCATCCACAAACGAATTACTTGGGTTGCGATAACACTTGCCGATGGCAAGGTATCGTAAAACTTTTTAACACTGTCTGCTAAATTGTAAGTTAGTCCATAAGGGGTATATATTAAAAAAAAGGCCGATTAAATACGTATATAATTCAGTTTGACAAAATTTTCTATAGAAATAAAATTTTGACAAAATTTTCTATAGAAATAAAAACTTGACAAAATTTTCTATAGAAATAAAATGTTGACAAAATTTTCTATGGAAGTAAAATGTTGACAAAATTTTCTAGACCAATAAAATTTTGACAAAATTTTCTATAGAAATAAAATGTTGACAAAATTTTCTATAGAAATAAAATGTTGACAAAATGTTCTACAGAAATAAAATGTTGACAAAATTGTCTATAGAAATAAAATGTTGACAAAATTTTCTACAGAAATAAATTTTTTACAAAATTTTCTATAGAAATAAAATTTTGACAAAATTTTCTATGGAAATAAAATGTTGACAAACATTGCTATAGAAATAAACTTTTTACAAAACTTTCTATAGAAATGAAATTTTGACAAAACTTTCTATAGTAATAAAATTTGACAATTTTTACAAGGCTGTTAGAGGCCATATACTAACGAAATGTACCAAATTTCAACCGCATCGGATGACTTTTGCTCCTCCAAGAGGCTCCGGAGGTCAAATCTGGGGATCGGTTTATATGGGAGCTATATATAATTATGGACCGATATGGACCAATTTTTGCATGGTTGTTAGAGAACATATACTAACACCACGTACTAAATTTCAATTGGATCGGATGAATTTTGCTCATCCAAGAGGCTCCAGAGTTCAAATCTGGGGATCGGTTTATATGGGAGCTATATATAATTATGGACCGATATGGACCAATTTTTGCATGCTTGTTAGAGACCGTATACTAACATCAGGTACCCAATTTCAAACGGATCGGATGAATTTTGCCCCTCCAAGAGGCTCCGGAGGTCAAATCTGGGGATCGGTTTATATGGGAGCTATATATAATTATGGACCGATATGGACCAGTTTATGCATGGTTGTTAGAGACCATATACTAACACCACGTACCAAATTTCAATCGGGTAGGATGAAGTTTGCTCCTCCAAGAGGCTCCGGAGGTCAAATCTGGAGATCGGTTTGTATGGGAGCTATATATATTTATGGACCGATATGGACCAATTTTTGCATGGTTATTAGAGACCGTATACTAACATCAGGTACCAAATTTCAACCGGATCGGATGAATTTTGCCCCTCCAAGAGGCTCCGGAGGTCAAATCTGGGGATCGGTTTATATGGGGGCTATATATAATTATGGACCGATATGGACCAATTTTTGCACGGTTGTTAGAGACCGTATACTTAGACCACGTACCAAATTTCAACCGGATCGGATGAATTTTGCTGCTCCGGAAGGCTCCGCAAGCCAAATTTGGGGATCGGTTTATATGGGGGCTATACGTAAACGTGGGCCGATATGGCCCATTTTCAATACCATCCGACCTACATCAATAACAACTACTTGTGCCAAGTTTCAAGTCGATAGCTAGTTTCGTTCGGAAGTTAGCGTGATTTCCACAGACGGACGGACAGCCGGACAGACGGACAGACGGACAGACGGACGGACGGACGGACGGACGGACATGCTTAGATCGACTCAGAATTTCACCACGACCCAGAATATATATACTTTATGGGGTCTTAGAGCAATATTTCGATGTGTTACAAACGGAATGACAAAGTTAATATACCCCCCATCCTATGGTGGAGGGTATAATAATATGCATTTAATACTAGCGACGCCATCTATGTGTCAGACCGGGGATTCATCAGCCAACCTGTTAGATGTAGGTGTTTTCCCCGGAAATGGGATCCCGGGAATTCCATTATTTATTACAAGAGAGATGAGATTGAGACTTCTACCTGTCAACTTCTCGAGAGTGGTAAGAAGAAATGAGGAAAAGTTTTAAGAACGGATATCTCATGCACCCGAATGAGAAGATTTCCCCATATTAAGACTTAGTTAAGTTTTTCAACGAGAGAAGCTGAAAAAAACAACCCAGCTTAAATATTGGAAACTTCTTCCTAAATCATTACTTTAAATGCACATCTTCTTAATTTGGACTTAATTGCACTTCACAAGAAGTTCTTTTGGATTGATATATAAACATCCTTTGTTTTACTAATTTTTCGCAATAAATTTTATATTTCTGAATTTTACTGGGTTTTGAAAAAATTACATTATTTATTTGGTATAAAATATTTGCAAGTATAATTCAAAACGTCTTTACCTAGAGATACAAGTAAGCCTTATGATTTAAAATTAAATCCGAAATTCTGAAATATCATCACTCTCGCAGAACTAATGAGAAATCAATGCTACGGTTGCTTAAAAAGATGACTTCCACCCTATGGTAAGCCCATGTACAATTCATTGCTTCTGAGCCAATTTTTCACCACTTCCAGATCAAAATAACCTTTTTACAGCTTCTCTGGCCAAGCTTTGTTTGTACGAAAGTTGCGAGAAAGAGAATTTGGTTTTCTCAGATTCCGAATTAAGCAGTGTTTCGTTCAATGACAAGGACGTCATTTTTTAGCCGAGACCCAATGGCGTTCCACATTGCGAAGCTTTGAAACAATCTGTAATGTCACAAGCATAACTATGAGGGGATAATCCCCCTCCGAAAAACTTTTTGGTTTTTGTCAAAACTGGAATTGAAAATTACGATATTTTCATCAGTTATAGAAGTTTTACTTCTCTTTTTGTGATATAAATATTAATATAGCTATTCACGTACAAACAAATGCAAATTTTAAAATACAAATTACAATAGTCAAAAAGAGTGCTCTTAGTTCCAAAAAAAAACAAAAAAAAAAAAAATAACCGAAGATGCGTAATCCTTATGCATAATCCTTAGCCTATATTTAAATCTTATTTATCTTTAATCTAAAGAATCAATATATCAGTTAAATTAATCACAATTTCTTTAAATAAAACATGTTTTTTTATAACCTCCACCATAGGATAGGGGGTATATTAACTTTGTCATTCCGTTTGTAACACATCGAAATATTGCTCTAAGACCCCATAAAGTATATATATTCTGGGTCGTGGTGAAATTCTGAGTCGATCTAAGCTTGTCCGTTAGTCCGTCCGTCCGTCTGTTGAAATCACGTTAACTTCCGAACGAAATAAGCTATCGACTTGAAACTTGGCACAAGTAGTTGCTATCGATGTAGGTCGGATGGTATTGAAAATGGGCCATATCGGTCCACTTTTACGTATAGCCCCCATATAAAGGGACCCTCAGATTTGGATTGTGGAGCCTCTAACAGAAGCATATTTCATCCGATCCGGCTGAAATTTGGTACATGGTGTTGGTATATGGTCTCTAACAATCATGCAAAAATTGGTCCACATCGGTCCATAATTATATATAGCCCCCATATAAACCGATCCCCAGACTTGGCTTGCGGAGCCTCAAAGAGAAGCAAATTTCATCCGATCTCGCTGAAATTTGGTACATGATGTTTGTATATGGTCTCTAACAATCATGCAAAAATTGGTCCACATCGGTAAATAATTATATATAGCCCCCATATAAACCGATCTCCATATTTGGCTTGCGAAGCCTCAAAGAGAAGCAAATTGCATCCGATCCGGCTGAAATTTGGTACATGGTATTGGTATATGGTCTCTACCAACCGTCCAAAAACTGGTTCACATCGGTCCGTAATTATATATAGCGCCCATATAAACCGATCCCCAGATTTGGGTTGCGGAGCCTCAAAGAGAAGCAAATTTCATCCGATCCGCCTGAAATTTGGTACATGATTTTGATATAAGGTCTCTAACAACCATGCAAAAATTGGTCCACATCGGTTCATAATTATATATAGCCCCCGTATAAACCAATCCCCAGATTTGGCGTGCGAAGTCCCCAAGAAAATCAAATTTCCCCGATCCCGCTGAAATTTGGTACATGATGTTGGTATATGGTCTCTAACAATCATGCAAAAATTGGTGCACATCGGTCCATAATTATATATAGACCCCATATAAACCGATCTCCAGAATTTCATCCGATCCGCCTGAAATTTGGTACATGATTTTGGTATATGGTCTCTAACAACCATGCAAAAATTGGTCCACATCGGTTCATAATTATATATAGCCCCCGTATAAACCGATCCCCAGATTTTGGCGAAGTCCCCAAGAAAATCAAATTTCATCCAATCCGGTTGTAATTTGGAACATGGTGTTAGTATATGATTTTTAACAACCGTGCCAGAATTGGTCCATATCGGTCCATAATTATATATAGCCCCCATATAAAACGTTCTCCAGATTTGACCTCCTGAGCCTCTTGGAGGAGCAAAATTCATCCGATCCGGTTCAAATTAGGAACGTGGTGTTAGTATATGGTCGCTAACAACCATACCAAAATTGGTCCAATCACACAAAAATTGGTCCATATCGGTTCATAATCATGGTTGCCACTAGAGCCAAAAATAATCTACCAAAATTTTATTTCTATAGAAAATTTTGTCAACATTTTATTTCTATGGAAAATTTTGTCAAAATTTTATTCGATTCATAATAAAATTTTCATCATTGTCAAAATTTTATTTCTATAGAAAATTTTGTCAAAATTTTATTTCTATAGAAAATTTTGTTCAAATTTTATTCGGTTCATAATCATGGTTGCCACTCGAGCCAAAAATAATCTACCAAGATTTTATTTCTATAGAAAACTTTGTCAAAAGTTTATTTGTATAGAAAATTTTGTTAAAATTTTATTTCTGTAGAAATTTTTGTCAAAATTTTCTTTCTATAGAAAATTTTGTCAAAATTTTTATTTCTATAGAAAATTTTGTGAAAATTGTATTTCTATAGAAAATTTTGTTAAAATTTTATTTCTGTAGGAAATTTTGTCAAAATTTTATGTCTACTTTGTCAAACTGAATTATATACGTATTGGATCGATCTTTTTTGATTTAATATATACCATGTATGGACTTACATACAATTTAGAAGATGGTGTTAGGAGGTTTTAAGATACCTTGCCATCGGCAAGCGTAACCGCAACTTAAGTAATTCGATTTTGGATGACAGTGTTTAGAAGAAGTTTCTACGCAATCCATGATGGAGGGTACGTAAGCTTCGGCCTGGCCGAACTTACGGCCGTATATAAAGGGTGATTTGTTAAGAGCTTGATAACTTTTTTAAAAAAAAAAACGCATAAAGTTTGCAAAATCTCATCGGTTCTTTATTTGAAACGTTAGATTGGTCCATGACATTTACTTTTTGAAGATAATTTCATTTAAATGTTGACCGCGGCTGCGTCTTAGGTGGTCCATTCGGAAAGTCCAATTTTGGGCAACTTTTTCGAGCATTTCGGCCGGAATAGCCCGAATTTCTTCGGAAATGTTGTCTTCCAAAGCTGGAATAGTTGCTGGCTTATTTCTGTAGACTTTAGACTTGACGTAGCCCCACAAAAAATAGTCTAAAGGCGTCAAATCGCATGATCTTGGTGGCCAACTTACCGGTCCATTTCTTGAGATGAATTGTTCTCCGAAGTTTTCCCTCAAAATGGCCATAGAATCGCGAGCTGTGTGGCATGTAGCGCCATCTTGTTGAAACCACATGTCAACCAAGTTCAGTTCTTCCATTTTTGGCAACAAAAAGTTTGTTAGCATCGAACGATAGCGATCGCCATTCACCGTAACGTTGCGTCCAACAGCATCTTTGAAAAAATACGGTCCAATGATTCCACCAGCGTACAAACCACACCAAACAGTGCATTTTTCGGGATGCATGGGCAGTTCTTGAACGGCTTCTGGTTGCTCTTCACTCCAAATGCGGCAATTTTGCTTATTTACGTAGCCATTCAACCAGAAATGAGCCTCATCGCTGAACAAAATTTGTCGATAAAAAAGCGGATTTTCTGCCAACTTTTCTAGGGCCCATTCACTGAAAATTCGACGTTGTGGCTCGTTAGTAAGTCTATTCATGATGAAATGTCAAAGCATACTGAGCATCTTTCTCTTTGACACCATGTCTGAAATCCCACGTGATCTGTCAAATACTAATGCATGAAAATCCTAACCCCAAAAGAATCACCCTTTACTTGTTCTTTTTTTTAATTTTAAATAAAAATTTTCCTAGATCAAAGACATAAAGGGTGATACGGTCAAAATTTGCTCAAGGGAAAACGCGTGTAAATCGGTGAAATCGTTTATTTTAAAAATCAAATTAAATTTCTTTTTCAAGTTCAATTAGCATAAAATTCAGGAAAAATATTCAGTTAGGCTTTCGCTTTTCCAAATCCGAATTGCCGGGCCTCACGCTTGACACCTGCCATCAGATTTTGTACAGCCCCCTTGTCCACCTTCTTCGCCGCAGAAAGCAAGTTTGCCTTGAACTGCTGCTCGTCCTTAGCAGTTTTTTTGGTCTTCTTTAGGTTACGCTTGACAATAGCCCAGTATTTCTCAATTGGGCGGAGCTCTGACGTGTTGGGAGGGTTCTTGTCTTTGGGAACCACCTGCACGTTGTTGGCGGCGTACCACTCCATGGCCTTTTTACCGTAATGGCAAGATGCCAAATCCGGCCAAAACAGTACGGAACAACCGTGTTTCTTCAGGAAAGGCAGCAGACGTTTATTCAAACACTCTTTCACGTAAATTTCTTGGTTGACAGTCCCGGAAGCTATGAAAATGCTGCTTTTCAAGCCACAGGTACAGATGGCTTGCCAAACCAGATATTTCTTTGCGAACTTTGACAGTTTTATATGCTTGAAAATATCTGCTACCTTTCCCCTTCCTTTTGCCGTATAAAACTCCTGTCCCGGAAGCTGCTTGTAGTCGGCTTTGACGTAGGTTTCGTCGTCTATTACCACACAGTCAAACTTCATCGTCGTGTACAGCCTCCGGGATCGTGTTTTTACCTTCGTATTTTGTTTATCATCGCGATTTGGAGTCACTACCTTCTTGTAAGTCGATAGTCCGGCTCGTTTTTTGGCTCGATGCACGGTTGTAGACGATACACCCAGCTTATTTGCGGCATCTCGGAGAGAGAGGTTAGGTTTTCGCTTGAAACTACCGGCAACTCTCTTTGTCGTCTCAGCGGCTACCGGTTTTCGATTTCCCCCCGATCCAGACTTCCTGGCTGTCGACAAACGTTTCCCAAACACTTTAATTACATTTGTAACGGTTGATTTGGCAACTTTAAGCGATTTTGCTTTGCGTGCGATTAGCTCGGATTTCCGATGCGCGAGCAAAATGTTGATACGCTGCTCTTCTTGCTTGGACGGCATTTTGACAACTGAAGAGTGAATTCCAAAATCAAAATAGGAGCAACATTCTACACACACCCACCTTCAAAATGAGGGGTGTTCAGGGTTTTTAAATGCAAAATTGAAAGAAATACGTCAAGTTTATATTGACCAAATTTTGACCGTATAACCCTTTACGACTTTAAGGAATGGACGGTAATTTCTAATATTCGTTCAAATAAAGATTATAAACATTCGTTTAATTAATATTTAATTTTTTGAAAGAAATTTGTCTTTAATGTTGTGTAAATTACGTGTCCTACATTTGAGTTGTATAATCCTTTATATTAGGTCAATATTTTTCAGTGTAACCATTGCACCACGTTGGCGCGGATACCTAAAGACATTTTTGAAGGCCTGTGCCTTCAAACATTTCGCCCGCAGACCGTGGACAGGACTCCTAGCACTCATTACGCATCAACCCAGAATGGCTTTATAAAATTATCTGATAAGAAAATTTTATTTTTTATTAAACTTCTAAGATTGAAAAATATGTACAGAATAATTATTTTATTTGCAATTGTCACAATTAGTATTTTTAACATGTTCCAAGCTTATTCGATTCAAAACAAGTAGTATGTGGGAGGTATCCCACAGCTTAAAAAAGAGGTCCATAGCTTCATTTCTACCGTACCAAATGTCCACCAAAATCTCCGAATCTCAATTCGTTTGACTTTTGTGCATTTTGTAGAGTAAAATGTTTACTAAAAAATACTAAAGTGTCGGTCATCTCAGAACGGTGCTTCCAAGGAAATGGCTCAAATAGCGCAGAGCTACTTTCATGCAACGTATGATGGCTATGTTGGCTGTTTGAAGTCCATAATTCGTGTCAAAGATAGCCAATTCGAATAAATCTAAACTCATTCTAAAATTTGTTGTTATTTCCGAAATATGTTGCTTTTGAACAATAAAATTAAAACAAGTAATGAAAATATAGCGCTCTACATATCAGCTAATTCCTTCACTGAATGCCTTGTCACACTAATTGTGAACACCTTAAAAACGCTTTGTAGTTCTCCCATGTGTTATCCCCAATATTGGGAAGAGAAACTTTTTGGCGTGACCGTGATGCAAAGTGGTGCATGCCCACCTCGCATTCACAGGGTCGTGGGTTCAAACTCAGTTTAGACCGAATACCAAAAAGTTTTTCAGCGGTGAAGTATCCCCTCTAAGTAATGATGGTGACATTTCTGAGTGTTTCAAAGCTTCTCTAAGTGGTTTTACAGCGATGTGGAACACCGTTCGGACTCGGCTACAAAAATTAGGACCCTTATCATTGAGCTAAACACAGAATCGGGCAGCACTCACTGATAAGAGAGAAGTTCACCACTGCGGTATCACAATGGACTGAATAGTCTACGAGAGCCTGACATATCGGGCTGCCACTATGTCTAACCTAACACCTGATCCCATGGTAAATATTGCACCACAGTGCCCCAGTATTAGAAATAATAAAACAACATCATCGTAAACTTCTAGCCTCCACTCCTCGTAAGACCTTAAGAATTTTTGATACAAAAGTTGATATGTTTGAATGCTGTTTCTTGCAGGCTATACAGGCATTCATCCATTTGGGGATGGCTTCTTTCGGCCGATTTTGTCGTAGTTGTGTTGGCACTATAGTTGTTGTTGTCTTTGTTGTTGTTAAAGATACTTGCTGCTCTTGTTTAAAAGTCACTAGAGGCGCTTGTTTGCGATTTGTACTTTGTTGTTGGTGGTGATGTTGCCTGCAACTACAACTTCAATAACAACTGCAACACCAAATGGCAGCAACAACAACACCAACAACAACCACTTCACCATAATAATACAGAAACAACCTTAATTTGCAGCGTAAAGCCCCCCATCATACAGCAATGGGGCAACATCACTGGCAACAACAATAACAACAACAACTGCAGCAACAACATTAAACGAAAATTGCTATGAACTTTGTGCACCTTTTTTTTGCTTTTGATACCAAAATGTTGCAGTCGTCTTACTATCTGGCTGGCTGAATGGTTGTTGGCTTATTTACTTGCTTCGCCAACTGACTGACTGACTGGACTGGACTGAAACGCTTAAGTCCAACCAGAGGAGAGTTGCATAGGACTATGGCTCAATGTGAAAAGGATGGAAAAAATGTTCATTTAGTTTAACATCACGATGTAATTTTAAAAATTACTTTTACCAACAATTCAACATACAACAACAGAAGCAACAACAATTGCAGCAAGAATATCAACAGAAAAAAAAAAAAAATAAACGCTCGCCACTCAAGATTGCCAGTGGTAGTGCTTATGTTTTTTCTGTTTTTAGTTGAAGGTATGCTTTATTGTTGTTGTTATTCACCCAAAATTTGGGTTACAATTTGCTTGCTTGTAGACCTTGCCATTTTGTCCGCGAAATGACCTCTTGTACAACGAAATATGGCCGCATAATGCCTTGGGCCCGTTGAGGAGATGATTACAGTATGTCGCGCGAGCGCAAAAAAAAAAACACAAGGTAATACGAAACTCCCATGACTGACGCGATTTCCTAAGGGGCGACGTACTGTGCTTGTATTTGTGCCCATTCCCTAAATTATCAAGTGATTATGTTGAACCTTTAAGCCTTTTTGTAGTTAATTAAAAAACGGCGTGCGAATCCTATGTGGGCAACATTTTTCGCAATTTTAATCCCCCTAAATTGTTCCGTAAACAATTTTTATTTTTAAGTTTGTATACAAATGAAAAATTCTGGTAAATTCATTTATATATTAAAAAAAATTACATAAGAAATCATAGACAAACTTTACAATATTTTTTGAAGAATCGAAACAGAAAACTGATCGAAAGAACACAATAAGGGAATAAAGGGTGATACGGTCAAAATTTGGTCAATATAAACTTGACGTATTTCTTTCAATTTTGCATTTAAGAAACCTGAACACCCCTCATTTTGAAGGTGTGTGTGTGTAGAATGTTGCTCCTATTTTGATTTTGGAATTCACTCTTCAGTTGTCAAAATGCCGTCCAATCAAGAAGAGCAGCGTATCAAAATTTTGCTCGCGCATAGCGAAAATCCGAGCTACTCCTACGCAAAGCTGGCAAAATCGCTAAAAGTTGCCAAATCAATCGTTACAAATGTAATTAAAGTGTTTGGGG
The DNA here is from genome assembly GCF_050003625.1 of Haematobia irritans. Lineage (NCBI taxonomy): Eukaryota > Metazoa > Arthropoda > Insecta > Diptera > Muscidae > Haematobia > Haematobia irritans. The sequence continues at coordinate 233,648,506 of NC_134397.1, forward strand.
AACATTAGTCGACAGCCAGGAAGCCTGGATCGGGGGGAAATCGAAAACCGGAAGCCGCTGAGACGACAAAGAGAGTTGCCGGTAGTTTCAAGCGAAACCCTAACCTCTCTCTCCGAGATGCCGCAAATAAGCTGGGTGTATCGTCTACGACCGTGCATTGAGCCAAAAAACGAGCCGGACTATCGACTTACAAGAAGGTAGTGACTCCAAATCGCGATGATAAACAAAATACGACGGCCAAAGCGCGATCCCGGAGGCTGTACACGACGATGCTGACGAAGTTTGACTGCATGGTAATGGACGACGAAACCTACGTCAAAGCCGACTACAAGCACCTTCCGGGACAGGAGTTTTATACGGCAAAAGGAAGGGGAAAGGTAGCAGATATTTTCAAGCACATAAAACTGTCAAAGTTCGCAAAGAAATATCTGGTTTGGCAAGCCATCTGTACCTGTGGCTTGAAAGGCAGCATTTTCATAGCTTCCGGGACTGTCAACCAAGAAATTTACGTGAAAGAGTGTTTGAATAAACGTCTGCTGCCTTTCCTGAAGAAACACGGTTGTTCCGTACTGTTTTGGCCGGATTTGGCATCTTGCCATTACGGTAAAAAGGCCATGGAGTGGTACGCCGCCAACAACGTGCAGGTGGTTCCCAAGGACAAGAATCCTCCCAACACGCCAGAGCTCGCTCCGCCCAATTGAGAAATACTAGGCTATTGTCAAGCGGAACCTAAAGAAGACCAAAAAAACTGCTAAGGACGAGCAGCAGTTCAAGGCAAACTGGCTTTCTGCGACGAAGAAGGTGGACAAGGTGGCTGTACAAAATCTGATGGCAGGTGTCAAGCGTGAGGCCCGGCAATTCGGATTTGGAAAAGCGAAAGCATAACTGAATATTTTTCCTGAATTTTTATTTATTTATTTATTTATTTACACAGCATATTAGCAGCTGGTTACAGTAAAATAAAAAGTATGACTGTAGGAGAATTTTGTTTAATTTCTGATCCCCATGATCAGAATAGTCAAATGAAGAAACACTTTTTTGTTTGTTTTTAGTTCATAATTATTTCACAATTCAAAAGTTTTATTAATTCATATTCACTTATAAATTATTTTATTATTTCATGTAAGTGATTGAAACTCAATTTTATACAACAACTATTTACTAGCTATGTCCCAATGCATAGCTTTGATTTAAAATAATTCAAATGTTCTGCTTCTTGTAGATGACCAAACGCAAGTGACTTTGTTTGTTACTGCCCCAAGCAGTCATAGCAGCAAGATCACCCAAAAATGTTTTCTTGTCTGTACCTACATAAATATGTACTAACGAGTGTGTATATAAATACTCATATGCATGTTAGTATGTATGGCTAGAACAGTTAGTTATGCATTTTGGGTAAACAAATAAGAGTTGAAAAAGGGAGTAGAAGAATGATTTTTGCAACTCAAGTGGAGACATCATTTTTAATGTAGGGATTGCGTTAATAGATTAATAATATATTCAGTTTGGGAGGAAAAAATCCCAAACATTCTCCCGGGCCAAGAACTACGATTTTATAGTTGTAGTTTCTTCTCTGTTGACATAGTTATCGTTAGACGGCAGGAAGCATATTTTTGTAATAGGTCGTTTGATGTACTTGCCATTACAGTATAGGGTTACAACACGTACCAAACCATCAGGACCTGGATGTAATTGTTCAACTCTGGCAAGTGGCCATTGACCTGGAACACTTCTTTCATGTAAAAGTAGGACTAAGTCTCCGACTCGGATATTGCGTTCTATTTTGTTCCATTTTGGGCGAGATTGTAATCTGCATAAATATTCCTTGTGCCATCTATGCCAAAAATTTTGTTTGAGACGTTCAACCATTTTCCAACGGCTCAAGCGATCAATGTTGATTTCAAGTAAGTCATCGTCGGGGATGCAATTGGTGGCCTCACCAATTAGAAAATGCGCTGGTGTAAGCGCGTTTGAATCTGCAGGATCAGATGATAGGGGGCATAAGGGCCTTGAATTCAGGCAACTTTCAATTTGTGCCAATAGTGTGGACAGTTCCTCGTAGGTGAGTAAACGGTCTTTCATGATTCGACGCAAGTGGTGTTTTGTTGACTTCACACCGGCTTCCCATAAGCCGCCAAAGTGAGGTGAAGCAGGGGGTATGAAATGCCACGTTGTGCCTTGATTCGCCAAAGTTTCCACAAGATACTCTGGGAGTGATGATTTGTTCCGTTGGTAAAGAACTTGGAGTTCTTTGTTAGCGCCTACAAAATTTGTGCCGCAGTCTGAGTAAAGGTCAGTACATTGACCTCTTCGTGAAGTAAAGCGGCGGAAGGCGGCGATGAAAGAATCCACATTAAGACTTGTTGCACCTTCAAGATGTATTGCTTTTGTGCACATACAGATGAATAGACAAATGTAGCCTTTTGTTGTTGCAGCTGTCCTCAGTGACGAAGCTTTTATATTTATGGGACCGGCATAGTCTAACCCACTATGTTTGAAGGCTCGGGTTGGTTGAAGACGGACCGAAGGCAAGTTCCCCATAAGTTGTTGGCAGCTTTGTGCATTGTATTTAAAGCAGACAACACATGCACGTTGGACCCGTTTTGCTAAATTTCGAGCTGATATGATCCAATAAGTACGAGAAACGTAAGACTGCATGAGCGTGAGGCTACCATGAAAGGTTTTTATATGTGCATCTGAAAATATAAGAAAAGATAGCGGATTTTGTTTGGACAACAAAATCGGGTGTTTAGTATTGTACGGGATTTGTGCATTTGATATACGTCCACCAACTCTTAAAATGTCCATTTCATCCAGAAATGGTGATAGATTTGAAATATTACTTCGAGTTGGAATTCTGTGTCCCAATTGAAGGCAGCTAATTTCTTCTCGAAATGAAATGGCCTGTGTAATTTTGACAAGCAAATGCAGTGTTCTCTTTAGTTCGTACGATTTGAGAAAACCGGTTTCTTTGCTGTTTTGTTTTGCTTGTGATTTAATGTTGTTGTAAAAACGAAGAATGTATGACGTCACACGTACTAAAGTAGACAGCTTTGAATAACGATGAGTTATTTCGGGATATGACGATGTGGTAGTTGTTTTTGTTACATGATGTGTGACAATGTTTTCGTTGAAATCTTCCACATGAGATTCGGTAGGGGAAAGAGGCCATTGTTCTTGTTCTAATTGGAGCCAACTTGGACCTTTCCACCACAATGTATGATGTATCAGTTGTTCAGGAAATAATCCACGGGACGCGCAGTCAGCCGGGTTGTCGTTAGTTGGGACATATCGCCAGTCATTTACATTAGTTGAACGTTGAATTTGTGCGACTCTATTTGCCACGTAGACTTCCAACCGTTTTGAAGTATTTTTCAGCCACGCAAGAACGATGGTACTATCCGTCCAGTACACAGTGCTGCTAACGTTGAAATCTACGCTGGCTTTTATCTTGGCAACTAACTTTGCCGAGAGGGCAGCCGCTGTTAATTCCAGCCTGGGAATTGTTTGACTTTTTAGGGGTACGACTTTTGTTTTCGCTTGTAATAAATTTATTATTATCTCACCAGATTGTGTTTTTATTCGGGTATAAACTACAGCTGCGTAAGCCAGTTTTGAGGTATCGCTGAATGCGTGTAATTGTATTTCACAGCCGGTTGAGCTGTAGCCAATCCATCTTGGTATTCTTATCTCTTCAAGAGATTTTAATTTTGACCGAAATCGGAGCCATTCCTGTTGAATATTTTTGGGTAAAGTATCATTCCAGTCTAATTTTAATTTCCACAACTGTTGAAATATAATTTTTGCTAAAATGGTCGTTGCACTGATCCAGCCTAAGGGATCAAATAATTTGGATGCATCTGAAAGTAAACTGCTTTTAGTAATGTTTTCAGAAAATTGAAAATTTATTGAAAAACAGAAGTTATCGTTCTTGGTATCCCAGTGTATACCAAGTGCTTTAGCCATTCTTGGTTCTTGGATAGCAAATAAATTTTTAACTTCACGGTCTTCTTCTGAAATGCTCTCCATGAGCTCCACTGAATTGGAATTCCACTTTCTTAAATGAAATCCTCCTGATTTCAAAAGATAAGTAAGTTGTTTTTGCAAATAAAAGGCCTCTTGTAGATTGTCTGCTCCAGATATGACGTCATCAACATACGTATCAGTAAGCAGTGTTTTGCTAGCTTGTGGGAAACGTTTCTCCTCATCAGTGGCTAGTTGTTGCAATACTCTAATTGCTAAGTAGGGAGCAGACGTAGTACCGTATGTTACAGTTCGTAAAGCATATACACAAATTTTGCGAGAGGCATCTCTCCATAATATACATTGGTAGTTTTGGTGTTCAGGAAAAACAAATATTTGCCTAAACATTTTCTCCAAATCAGCTGTAAAGGCAATGCGATGTCTTCGCCAACGAGTGAGAATTGTTGGGAGATCATTTTGTAACGCAGGGCCAGCTGAGAGTTCCTCATTAATAGAAGTTTGTGGAGGTTTGCAGTTACCACCATCAAAAACAACACGAAGTTTTGTTGTTGTGCTGCTCTCTCTAAGCACACCATGGTGGGGAAAGAAATATGCATTTGGAGGTATTGAGTGTGGGTACTCACCGAGTTTTACCATATGTTGTAGATTTTCGTATTCCAACATAAACTTTTTGTATTCTGCGGCAAATTGTTGTTTGTGTTCAAATGTTGATTCCAATTGTTTCAGTCGTTTTAAAGCATTGTAGTCCGTGTGGGAAAAAGAAGGTAGCTCATGACCTTGTAATAATTTCTTAAACGGTAAATGTACAGTGTAGCGTCCAGTATCATCGCGTGTATGAGTTTCCATGAATAATTTCTCGCAAAGATCTTCTTCCGTAGACAGCGGCTTGGCGTCCATAATTTCCTCCTGTTCCCAAAACAGTCGGAGCTGCTCATCAAGAGAGCATAAATTAGCGGAAATTCTTGGAGAATTAAAATATGATTTAGTGGAACCAGATATCATCCAACCTAGATACGTTTCTTGCAACAAAAGCCCATTTTGTAATTTTTTAATGCCTGGAAGTAGTAGATCAGAGTATACATCATTTCCAAGAAGAATATCAATTTTATCTGGGGATAAAAATTCAGGATCTGCAAGAAAGAACTTAGAGACATCGGGAATACTTTTTACTGATATTTTCGGCGGAATGTATGAAGTTACACTGGAAACAATAAGAGCCGTAATAGGTAATTCAAATTCCTTTTTGTATTTAGAGTATATGGTAAAATTGGCTACTTTATGCACAGTGATGGCTCGTCCTCCACCTATACCAGAAACATCAACTTTGGTTTTGGAAATAGTAATAGGTAGTAGCTGTGAAAGTTCTTCAGATATAAATGAAATTTGTGACCCTTGATCCACAAGAGCTCTAGCACAAAAATTTTGGTCATTAGTTGTAATTAAAACTTTCACAGTCGGCAGCATTGCTGGATTCAAATTCGATGCGCCAAAATTAGAAAGGTTTGTACTTACTGTAGCAGTGTCAGGAGTAGATGTAGTAGCAGGCGGCTGGAATGTTTGATCCATGGTGGAATTATTCGGTTGAGTAATAGGTGATGTAGTCTTCACGTATTCGTTGTGTATAATAGTATGATGCGGCTCACGACAAATATGGCATCTAGTGTTTAGTCTACAAGACGAATGCAGGTGTCCAGAATTTAAACAGTTACGGCAAAGACGATGCTGATTTACGAGATTCCTTTTCTCCGCGGACGAAAGGGTAGTAAATCGGAAGCATTTATAAAGTGGATGACGTTTGTGGCAGCAAGGGCAGTTGTCATCGTTGACAGTTGAAGCTGTGTGAGCTCGTACAGTTTTTGTTGGCTTTTTACGAGATTCAATACCAAAGGTTTTTGGTGTACAACTAGAATCTTCTTCTAGAGATTCCAAAGTTCGAAAGGTAGTTTCCAAAAAAATTAACATTTCAGACATCGGAGGGATGGAAGTACTGGCTTTGAGTGACTGTTCCCACTCCTTGCGGGTCTGAGCATCTAGTTTTTGCGTAAGCAAATAAATTAGAATTGAGTCCCATGTTGAGATATCAATGTTCAACGACTTCAGTTGAGACAGACAAGTTCTGGTGGTGTCCAGTAGAAATTTTATATTCTTAAATGTACCGTTAGATGGTGGAATGGAAAACAGGCGCTTTAAAATTTGTTCTACAAGTTTACGTTCATTATGAAATCTCTTCTCGAGAGCATCCCATGCCATATCATAACTTGATTCTGCTGCTGGGTATTCACTTACCATGCTAAGTGGCGTACCGGTGCATGAACTTTTCAAGTAAAAATATTTTTGTACCTTAGTAAGGGAACTATTTTGATGCACAAGGGTATTGAACATATCACGATATGCAATCCATTCAAGATAATCCCCTGAAAATGTTGGCAAATCAATTTTTGGTAACCGGGCTGCAGCACAGAACGATTCATTGCGGCTGGGGGCTGAGAAAGTACTTGCGTGAACGGTTGGAGTCTGTGGGGAATCAAAATCGAAAAGGTTATCAAGTAATTTACTTTTCAAATTAATATATGAGTCATAACACATGTAATAGGTATCACTACTGATATAAGGCACGTCCTTTTCATTAATAGAATTTTCTCGTAGAATCTCCATGATTTGATCGTGTCCATCCTTGAAGAATTTAAAGTTGTTTTCCAAGTCTTCCAGAATTGTTTGCACATAACCTTTAGATATGGCTTCTTTGGGTTTAGCGTTGAAGGCCGCAGCCACGCGCTTAATATGGTTGAAGATCCTCTTCTGGTCTTCGATAGCTACTTCAGACGATGACATGTTTCTTTGAATTTGGCTCGAAATTCAGGAAAGAAACAAATGTACAGGCAGTACGTATGAAAAATACCGTAGACTTGACGGCAGTAAATCAGTGTGCAGACAGCACGTTAAAAATACCGTAGGCTTGACGGCAGTAATTTTATATGTAAAGGGAGGCCTTGTCTCCACGCGGACAGCTCCCGGGTTTCGGCACCATTTATATGTAGGAGAATTTTGTTTAATTTCTGATCCCCATGATCAGAATAGTCAAATGAAGAAACACTTTTTTGTTTGTTTTTAGTTCATAATTATTTCACAATTCAAAAGTTTTATTAATTCATATTCACTTATAAATTATTTTATTATTTCATGTAAGTGATTGAAACTCAATTTTATACAACAACTATTTACTAGCTATGTCCCAATGCATAGCTTTGATTTAAAATAATTCAAATGTTCTGCTTCTTGTAGATGACCAAACGCAAGTGACTTTGTTTGTTACTGCCCCAAGCAGTCATAGCAGCAAGATCACCCAAAAATGTTTTCTTGTCTGTACCTACATAAATATGTACTAACGAGTGTGTATATAAATACTCATATGCATGTTAGTATGTATGGCTAGAACAGTTAGTTATGCATTTTGGGTAAACAAATAAGAGTTGAAAAAGGGAGTAGAAGAATGATTTTTGAAACTCAAGTGGAGACATCATTTTTAATGTAGGGATTGCGTTAATAGATTAATAATATATTCAGTTTGGGAGGAAAAAATCCCAAACAATGACGCTTATAATAATTAAAAATAAAATAAAATAAAAAAAAATAAAATAAAATATATCTATATAATCTATTTTAGTAATTGTAGGGACAATAGAAGATTTATAGGCAGGATTGGGACTAAGAATTGGATACAAACAACAAAAAAGCAAGAGAAAAAAGAAGAGAAAAAAAAGATAAGATAAGGAACAATTTTACAACAAGAATTGGGAATATAGTGTAAAGCTGGAGTAAATTCATTGCGGAAAAACTGGGATACCAGGGATAGAATGGGTTTTGTATTAGACGAATTATGGGTCAGGAACTAAGAGAATCAGGAACTAGGATGAATCAGGAACATGGTGATAGCAGGAATAAGGACAGCAGGAACGGATACAGGAAATGACGCCAAAACATTGTAGGAGCATAGTAGGTATGTTGAAAGGAAGAAATTTAGGCAATTACAAGTCAGGAACCAGGAAGAATCAGGAACACAGCAGTATAAGGAAATGGAAAATAAAATCGGAGAGAATAATATCGCTTGAACGGGAGTTATTGCAGGAACATGGTGATAGCAGGAATCAGGAACACGGTGATAGCATGAATAAGGATAGCAGGAACGAACACAGGAACTAATTGAACTTGAAAAAGAAATTTAATTTGTTTTTTTAAATAAACGATTCCACCGATTTACACGCGTTTTCCCTTGACCAAATTTTGACCGTATCACCCTTTATGGGACGGAACGAGGATTGGGATATGACGGCGATCATTCGGGACATGAAAATTTTGAAGGGGCACGTAAGCCTTTTCAAAGAATGTTCTTAGATAACGATTTAAGTAACAGCCCATTATTTTTAGACTTATACTATTCTGTCCATTGCACTTGGCTCAAATCGCGATTTCAGAGGCGAAAAGTCAAATTTTCAACTTTAAATTTCTAATATTTTCTAGATGGAATTTATTAACGAACTTTTTGGTAGTAAAAAATCAAAATAATTACTGTTGGCTGTTTATGCACAAACAGCCGTTAATGTTGGCAAAACTTTTAATAAATTAAAAACTGTTTTTTAAATAAATATTTTTATAAAAAAAATTTAATATGATTTCTAATACTTAAGGTGTGTAGTTTAGCTTAGGTTAGGTGGCAGCCCGATGTATCAGGCTCACTTAGACTCAGTCCATTGTGATACCACATTGGTGAACTTCACTCTTATCACTGAGTGCTGCCCGATTCCATGTTAAGCTCAATGACAAGGGACCTCCTTTTTATAGCCGAGTCCGAACGGCGTTCCACATTGCAGTGAAACCACTTAGAGAAGCTTTGAAACCCTCAGAAATGTCACCAGCATTACTGAGGTGGGATAATCCACCGCTGAAAAACTGTTTGGTGTTCGGTCGAAGCAGGAATCGAACCCACGACCTTGTGTATGCAAGGCGGGCATGCTAACCATTGCACCACGGTGGCTCCCTCATAGAGGACCAAATTTCATCCGATGCGTTTGAAATTTGTCTCTCTAAGTACGGTTCGTAAATTTCTTCATATCGATTCATAATTAATCGGTATTTTTGTCTAACATAGGCTTCAAAGTTAATTAAAAATTGCTCCAATGAAATATTTAAACGATTCAATTAACTGTGATTAATTATACCCTTCACCTGCATTTGTAAAAAAGGTAGGGGATCCCGGGATACGCTTTAAAAGAATTGTTTGTGGAACAACTTCCATTTTTTTTGCTGGGAAATTTCGAAATAAAGACAAGTAAGGAAAGTCTAAAGTCGGGCGGGGTCGACTATATTATACCCTGCACCACTTTGTAGATCTAAATTTTCGATACCATATCACATCCGTCAAATGTGTTGGGGGCTATATATAAAGGTTTGTCCCAAATACATACAATTAAATATCACTCGATTTGGACAGAATTTGATAGACTTCTACAAAATCTATAGACTCAAAATTTAAGATGGCTAATGCACTAGGGTGGAACACAATTTTAGTAAAAAATATGGGAAACATTTAAATCTGAAGCAATTTTAAGGAAACTTCGCAAAAGTTTATTTATGATTTATCGCTCGATATGTATTAGAAGTTTAGGAAGATTAGAGTCATTTTTACAACTTTTAGACTAAGCAGTGGCGATTTTACAAGGAAAATGTTGGTCGAAATCAGAAAAACATATATATGGGAGCTAAATCTAAATCTGAACCGATTTCAACCATATTTGGCATGCATAGCTACAATGCTAATTCTACTCCCAGTGCAAAATTTCAACTAAATCGGAGTTAAAAATTAGCCTCTGTGGTCATATGAATGTAAATCGGGCGAAAGCTATATATGGGAGCTATATCTAAATCTGAACCGATTTCAACCAAATTTGGCACGCATAGCTACAATACTAATTCTACTCCCTGTACAAAATTTCAACTAAATCGGAGTTAAAAATTGGCCTCTGTGGTCATATGAATGTAAATCGGGCGAAAGCTATATATGGGAGCTATATCTAAATCTGAACCGATTTCAACCAAATTTGGCACGCATAGCTACAATGCTAATTATACTCCCTGTTCAAAATTTCAACTAAATCGGAGCAAAAAATTGGCATCTGTGGTCATTTGAGTGTAAATCGGGCGAAAGCTATATATGGGAGCTATATCTAAATCTGAACCGATTTCAACCAAATTTGGCACTCATAGCTATAATGCTAATTCTACTCTCTGTGCAAAATTTCAACTAAATCGGAGCAAAATATTAGCCTCTGTGGGCAAATGAGTGTAAATCGGGCGAAAGCTATATATAGGAGCTATATCTAAATCTGAACCGATTTGGCTGATATTTTGCAAGTTTTTCGAAACTCATAAAATATTCGGATGTACGGAATTTGAGGAAGATCGGTTGATATACACGCCAATTATGACCAGATCGGTGAAAAATATATATGGCAGCTATATCTAAATCTGAACCGATTTTTTCCAAAATCAATAGGGATCGTCTTTGAGCCGAAACAGGACCCCATACCAAATTTTAGGACAATCGGACTAAAACTGCGAGCTGTACTTTGCACACAAAAATACATCAACAGACAGACAGACGGACAGACGGACATCGCTTAATCGACTCAGAATTTAATTCTAAGACGATCGGTATACTAAACGATGGGTCTCAGACTTTTCCTTCTTGGCGTTACATACAAATGCACAAACTTATTATACCCTGTACCACAGTAGTGGTGAGGGTATAAAAAGCCGATCAAATACGTAAATAATTCAGTTTGACAAAATTTTCCATAGAATTAAAATTTTGACAAAATTTTCTATAGAAATAAAATTTTGACAAAATTATGTAGAGTAATAAAATGTTGAGAAAATTTTCTATAGAAATAAAATTTTGGTAGATTATTTGTGGGGATCGGCTATATATAACTATAGACCGATAGGGACCAATTTTGTCATGATTGTTGGCGGCCATATACTAGCGCAATGTACCAAATTTCACGACGTACTAAATTTCAACCGGATCGGATGAATTTTGCTCCTCCAATAGCTCCGGAAGTCAAATCTGGGGATCGGTTTAAATGGGAGTTATATATAATTAAGGCCGGTATGGACCAATTTTTGCATGGTTGTTGGAGACCATATACTAACATCGCGTACCAAATTTCAACCGAATCCGGAGGTCAAATCTGGGGATCGGTTTATATGGGGGCTATATATATTTATGGACCCATGTGGACCAAGTTTTGCATGCTTGTTAAAGACTATATACTAACACCATGTACCAAATTTCAGCCGGATCGGATAAAATTTGCTTCTCTTATAGGCTCCGCATGCCAAATTTGGGGATCGGTTTATATGGGGGCTATATATAGTTATGGATCGATGTCGACCAATTTTTGCATGGTTGTGAGAGACCATATACTTACACCATGTACCAAATTTCAACCGGATCGGATGAATTTTGCTCCTCCAAGAGGCTCCGCAAGCCAAATCTGATCGTCGGTTTATATGGGGGCTATACGTAAAAGTGGTCCGATAGGGCCCATTTGCAATACCATCCGACCTACATCAATAACAACTACTTGTGCCAAGTTTCAAGTAAATAGCTTGTTTCGTTCGGAAGTTAGCGTGATTTCAACACACGGACATGCTTAGATCGACTCAGAATTTCACCACGACCTAGAATATATATACTTTATGGGGTCTTAGAGCAATATTTCGATATGTTACAAATGGAATGACAAAGTTAATATACCCCCCATTTTATGGTGGAGGGTATAAAAACTTAAATTGGAAAAAATTCTTTTTTTTTTTAATTTTTAAATTTCTTCATTCAAATGAACTTCGAAGGCACAAATTCTAAAGCAATGCAAAGGACCCAAAAACGGAGTACTTTCGTCCTATGACAAGCACATGACCCAAGTTTGCACTACTTCCGGATTACAAATTGGGGATCCAAACTACTTCTTAGGAAGCTCTTTTTCTGCTAGGTTGTTATTTAAAAAACTGTTGGTGATTTGTTTCAGTGTGTAATTGAAGAATTATTTTAAATTTGGAATCAATTTTTTTCTCTTTAGAATTTTGTATGAAATCCATATTTCGTCTATTACTAGAAATGTTTATAAAAGTTTGAACATAAGTGATTTATAAATGTTTGAATGAATTTTAGTTGAAGAAGTTTCTGTAACCAATATCTTAAAATTTCAAAATCTAATAGGATGTATCAAATTAAATTTCTACACTTAATTAAATTTTTCTTGCATTTATCTTAGAAGATTTGGTTGTTTGAATGCGTATGCATTCATTTAAAACCATCAGCTTTAAATTGCGGTTTTCAGCAATCCCATCACATGCAGCTGATGCACTTTTGGTCATCTTTGTTGTCGGTGTTTTGGTTGTTTTTTTTTTTTTGCGTTTCTATTTTCCTAACCCTCAACATTTTGCCCGCCCTGACACCAACACAGCTCGTTCCAATCACAGAGCAATCTAAACGAAGCCCATATATCCAGGCTTTTGCTTTACTACTCAACATGAGATTCGGGTAGGGAGGAGGACGAAGCACAAGAAAATCAACTTTCTAACCGCAACTTGTCTAAGGGTTTTTGCTGTTGTTGTTTTTTTTTTCACTCTCACAATATTCCATTTTATTCTTTCTCATCTTTGTATTTGCTATTTTGTCTGATTTTCATGCGAAACAATATGACATCAACACCCCGTTTTGTTGTTTCAACACAAACAGGAAACGGAAATCCTAAAGCTTTGCTTGTATTGTTGGCGTTGTTGGCCAGTCATTGTTTTGTTTTTGGTCACCATGGGAGTATAGTAGTGGTCCCCTACTATGGTGTGATGGTGTATTGGTAAGCAGCTGCAATTGTGATTGTCTTCTATGGTGTAGCAGTTGTGTTAGAGCAGCGGTTTTTCTTCATATTGTTGTTGTTGTTGTTAAGTTATTGCGGTTTTATTCCACAATATCTGACACAGCACAATTGGACACTTTGTTGACAAAACAACAGGATCAGAAACAACATCCAATAAAGTAAAGCAGAGCTAAGACCAAAAACATTTTCTCATACCACAAATAATTTTTCAAAAAAAAAAAAAAACAAATGGTGCCATTCTTAAGATCATTTTTGATTCGAATGGCCTGCAATTAAAAATTGTCTTAAAGAAACTTTATTTTCAGTCTATTCCACTAGGGAAGATATATATTTGAGATAGGATAAATAGAAGATTATAAATAGAGTAATACAGTATTTAGAAGTCCTTCACAAAAGTGAGTGATCAATATCATGCTGCGAAATAAATAAATAATAAGTTATAAAATTACTCTAATTTCGTCTAGGCCAAAGATGTGCTTTAGACCTAACTATGGTCGTTAACGACCATAAACAAATAAAAAAGATTTTGAAAAAAAAGTAACTCTTATATAAGTAAGGAATGTCTAAAGTCGGGCGTGGGTGGCCTACTATATAATGGCCTGAACCATTGTATAAATGTACATTTAATTCTTAACCGATTTGGAGAATTTCTTTAACTAAATCTGTGGACTTAAAATTGAAATCGGCTAATGCCCTAGGACGAAGCAAAATCGTATTATGGGAGCTGTATCTGAATCTATTTTGACCATATTTAGCATACATACCCTGCAAACAAAGCGTCACCAAAAATGAAAATGTTATTTTTTAATCCAGAAGTGGTTTGGCGTAGAAGCGATGTATTTAACATAGGCTTGTCATAAGACAGATGTCTGCCATTTCAACAGCCGTTGCACTGATTTTGCATCACTTCTTAAGGTATGATCCGAATTGAGTGTTTTGGATGTGAAATAAAAAAAATATTTTGGCAATTAAATAATTTTTATAATTATTTGTTTTTTTTTTTTTTATTCATTTAACACTTGTCTGAAACGTTTGACCTAAATATTGTTAAAAATTGTCAATTTTTATACCCACTACCATAGAATGGTGATGGAGGTATAATAGGTTTGTAATTCTGTGTGTAACCGCCATATAGACCGATCTCCCGATTTTTATTCTTGGGCTTCTATAAACTGTATTTTTTTACCTGATTTGTCTGAAATTGGAAATTTAGAGGTATTTTGGGACCAAAAAGAGGTGTATCGAAAATGGTCCGTATCGGTCCATGTTTTTGTGTAGCCGCCATATAGACCGATCTCCCGATTTTTATTCTTGGGCTTCTATAAACTGTATTTATTACGGTTTGTCTGAAATTGGAAATCTAGAGGTATTTTGGGACCACAAATAGGTGCGCCGAAATTGAGGTATATCGGTACATTTTTGTTGTTGTTTGTATAACCCACATGTAGACCGATCTCCCGATTTTACTTCTTGGGCGTCTAGAGACTATATTTGCTTGAAATTGAAAATCTAGAGGTATTTTAAGATCACAAATAGGTGTGTCGCAAATGATGCCTATAGGTCCATGTTGTGGTTTAGCCCCCATATAGACCGATTTCCCAATATTGCTTCTTGGGCTTCTAGAAACTGTATTTACTATCCGATGTGCTTGAAATTGAAAATCTAGAGGTCCGTATCGGTCCATTTTTTGGTATAGCCCCCATATATACCTATCTCCCGACTTTACGTCAGAGGGCTTCTAGAATCCGTAGTTTTTATCCAATTTGCCGGAAATTAGAAATCTAGAGGTATTTTATGACCATAAAGAGGTGTGTCGAAAATGGTCCGTATCCGTCCATGTTTTGGTATAGCCCCCATATAGACCGATCTCCCGATTTTGAAACTGTATTTTATATCCGATTTGCTTGAAATTGAAAATCTATAGGTATTTTATGACCATAAAGAGGTGTGTCGAAAATGGTCCGTATTGGTCCATGTTTTGGTATAACCCCCCATATAGACCGATCTCCCGATTTTACTTCTTGGGCTTCTAGAAACTGCATTTACTATTCGATTTGCCTGAAATTGGAAATCTAGAGGTATTTTAAGGCCATAAAGAGGTGTGTCGAAAATCGTCCGTATCGGTTCATGTTTTGGTATAGCCCCCATATAGACCGATCTCCCGGTTTTGCTTCTTGGGCGTCTAGAGACTATATTTCTAGCCGATTTGCTTGAAATTGAAAATCTAGAGGTATTTTAAGATCACAAATAGGTGCGTCGCAAATGGTGCCTATAGGTCCATGTTTTGGTATAGCCCCCATATATACCTATCTCCCGACTTTATTTCTGGGGCTTCTAGAATCCATAGTTTTTATCCAATTTGCCGGAAATTAGAAAACTAGAGGTATTTTAGGACCACAAAGAGGTGTGTCGAAAATGGTCCGTATCGAACCATATTTTGGTATAGCCCCTATATAGACTGATCTCCCGATTTTTCTTCTTGGGCTTCTAGAATTCGTAGTTTTCACCCAATTCGTCTGAAAGTGGAATTCTAGAAGTATTTGAGGAACATTTGTTTTTGTATAGCCCCCACATAGACCGATCTCCAGATTTAACTCCTTGGGCTTCTAGAAATCGTAGTTTTTATCCGATTTGCACAAAAATGTAAATATAATGCAATTTTAGACCCTCAAAAATTTGTATCGTATTTTTTTTACTGGTCATTTTGGTAAGCCATCCATATGGACCGATTTAACTTCTTGTGGGTACACCCAAAAAAAAAAAATAAAAATATTTTCCTCCGGAATGAAATTTTAGACAAACGAAATTACCCTTTCGTATACAGTATTGTCGTTTAGAGCAAACTAATCCGAATTTTTGATAAGCGATTCAACAATTGTCTCTAAAATTTGTGTCAAAAAAAATTGCTTGTCTAAAATTTCGTTCCTCAGAAAAGAAAACACTTCTTTCAGGGTATAACAGACGCACTGATCATGAAATTGCTTGAAACTGAAAGTAACATTTCCAGATTTTACTCATCGTATTCATTTAAATAATGGCGGAAAAAATCCACATACTTAAGATGGGAGCCACCGTTGTGCAATGGTTAGCATGCCCACCTTGCATACACAAGGTCGTGAGTTCGATTCCTGCTTCGACCGAACACCAAAAAATTTTTCAGCGGTGGATTATCCCATCTCAGTAATGCTGGTGACATTTCTAAGGGTTTCAAAGCTTCTCTAAGTGGTTTCACTGCAATGTGGAACGCCGTTCGGACTCAGCTATAAAAAGGAGGTCCCTTGTCATTGAGCATAACATGGAATCGGGCAGCACTCAGTGATAAGAGAGAAGTTCACCAACGTGGTATCACAATGGACTGAATAGTCTAAGTGAGCCTGACACATCGGGCTGCCACCTAACCTAACCTAAGATTTCAAATCAAGGCGTTATTTCATCATATACACGATATGTTTATGATTTCTCTAAAACTCAAACAAAATTGGTTCTCATAAATCCAGAATATGATCTAGTCTTCAGAGGTAGAATCCAGTTGAACTGATTTGCTTGGGAGAAAATTTGTCACCTGCACTTTTGGTGCAGGGAGTGATGGATTTGTTGACCGTTTAGAGGCCATAATTGGTGTCATATTCGAGAAAATCTAAATTGATTACAAATTTGATGTTATTTTCGACCTTTTGTGAGTTTTAATAATAAAATTTAAAAAAAAATAAGTATAAAAAAATATAACACTTTATTGCTCCTTTCATCATAGGAAGAAGAGAAGAGAGATAGTAATTTCATTTTCTTAAATCGATGAACAAAATGAAGTAGTCCAACACTTTCGGAATAGCCATGATTGGATACCCTACCTAAGAATGACCAGGCGTAAGAGACACTTAATCTTGAGAATTTTCACAAGATTAAGTGGGGCACAATGGGCTAAAACTTGTGGCGTTCCGGCAGAGATAAACTGCCCTGAAAGCTCCTGAAACTTATTTAAGAACACATCTCAACTCTTTCTCCATTTCCAGACACCCTTGAGCTGTAACTTCAAATGTTTTTATACCCTCCACCATACGATGGGGTATATTAACTTTGTCATTCCGTTTGTAACACATCGAAATATTGCTCTAAGACCCCATAAAGTATATATATTCTGGGTCGTGGTGAAATTCTGAGTCGATCTAAGCATGTCCGTCCGTCCGTCCGTCTGTCCGTCTGTCCGTCCGTCCGTCTGTCCGTCTGTCCGGCTGTCCGTCCGTCTGTGGAAATCACGCTAACTTCCGAACGAAACAAGCTATCGACTTGAAACTTGGCACAAGTAGTTGTTATTGATGTAGGTCAGATGGTATTGAAAATGGGCCATATCGGACCACGTTTACGTATAGCCCCCATATAAACCGATCCCCAAATTTGGCTTGGGGAGCCTCCCGGAGCAGCAAAATTCATCCGATCCGGTTGAAATTTGGTACGTGGTCTTAGTATACGGTCTCTAACAAGCATGCAAAAATTGGTCCATATCGGTCCATAAATATATATAGCCCCCATATAAACCGATCCCCAGATTTGACCTCCGGAGACTTTTGGAGGGGCAAAATTCATCCGAGCCGGTTGAAATTTGGTACCTGATGTTAGTATACGGCCTCTAACAACCATGCAAAAATTGGTCCATATCGCTCCATAATTATATATAGCTCCCATATAAACCGATCCCCAGATTTGACCACCGGAGCCTCTTGGAGGAGCAAAATTCATCCGATCCGGTTGAAATTTAGTACGTGGTCTTAGTATACGGTTTTTAACAACCATGCAAAAATTGGTCCAAATCGGTCCATAATTATATATAGCCCCCATATAAACCGATGCCCAGATTTGACCTCCGGAGCCTCTTGGAGGGGCAAAATTCATCCGATCCGGTTGAAATTTAGTACATGGTGTTGGTATATGGTCTCTAACAATCATGCAAAAATTGGTCCACATCGGTCCATAATTATATATAGCCCCCATATAAACCGATCCCCAGATTTGGCTTGCGAAGTCTCCAAGAGAAGCAAATTTCATCCAATCCGGTTGTAATTTGGAACATGGTGTTAGTATAGGATCTTTAACAACCGTGCCAGAATGGGTCCATATCGGTCCATAATTATATATAGCCCCCATATAAAACATTCTCCAGATTTGACCTCCGGAGCCTCTTGGAGGAGCAAAATTCATCCGATCAGGTCGCTAACAACCATACCCAAATTGGTCCAATCACACAAAAATTGGTCCATATCAGTTCATAATCATGGTTGCCACTAGATCCAAAAATAATCTACCAAAATTTTATTTCTATAGAAAATTTTGTCAAAATTTTATTTCTATAGAAAATTTTTCCAAAATTTATTTCTATAGAAAATTTTGTTAAAATTTTATTCGGTTCATAATAAAATTTTCATCATTGTCAAAATTTTATTTCTATAGAAAATTTTGTCAAAATTTTATTTATATAGACAATTTTGTTCAAATTTTATTCGGTTCATAATCATGGTTGCCACTCGAGCCAAAAATAATATACCAAGATTTTATTTCTATAGAAAATTTTGTCAAAAGTTTATTTCTATAGAAAATTTTGTTAAAATTTCATTTCTGTAGAAATTTTTGTCAAAATTTTCTTTTTATAGAAAAGTTTGTCACTAGATCCAAAAATAATCTACCAAAATTTTATTTCTATAGAAAATTTTGTCAAAATTTTATTCGGTTCATAATAAAATTTTCATCATTGTCAAAATGTTATTTCTATAGAAAATTTTGTCAAAATTTTATTTATATAGACAATTTTGTTCAAATTTTATTCGGTTCATAATCATGGTTGCCACTCGAGCCAAAAATAATATACCAAGATTTTATTTCTATAGAAAATTTTGTGAAAATTTTATTTCTATAGAAAATTTTGTTAAAATTTTATTTCCGTAGAAAATTTTGTCAAAATTTTATGTCTACTTTGTCAAACTGAATTATATACGTATTGGATCGATCTTTTTTGATTTAATATATACCACGTATGGACTTACATACAATTTAGAAGATGGTGTTAGGAGGTTTTAAGATACCTTGCCATCGGCAAGCGTTACCGCAACTTAAGTAATTCGATTGTGGAGATGGAGAGTACATAAGCTTTGGCCTGGCCGAACTTACGGCCGTATATACTTGTTCCCTATTCGTTTCATAATGATTTGGACTGATATCATCTAGCTTGGGCAATTTTCTTCCCAATAATTTGGAAAAAAGACTATATTTATGGATCATGAAAACATTTAGCATGTTTTATATTTCCCGTTTCAGTGAAGCTCTCACCTTCCAATTTAATGAAAAGAAAATTATTAAGGAAAACACAAATTAAACACATTTAAGATCATAAATAAGAACAAATGCCATCGTTATCATCGTCATGATGCGACAACCTCAAAGTCAACTGCAATTGCATGAAAAACCAAACTTAAAGGAGAACAATTTCTCAAACGATCACGTTCACGATTTGAGTTTTTAATAAAACAAAATAATAGCAAGATTTCAACATCAATATTGGTCAAATAAAAACCTACAGTGAAAAACTAAGCCAGCGGCTTTTTCTTTTCTCACAACGGAAATGTTGGGGGTTTTTTAGTTAGGGGGTTCATGATATGAACACTGAGAAAAATTTTTAATCTTAATTCATGAGAACCAATGAAATTTGTCATTAAAATTGAGCTAACGTAAATTATGGTAAATACAAAGAAAGTTTTTGTTAATGTAAAGAATTTTGTATAAGATAACGGAATTGTTTCTCTGTACTTGAACGAGTATTAATTAACCCTATTTTATTTTTCCAAGTGTATTCCAGTCTGCAGTAGGCCAACAATGTCAATACAAAAATCCTTTGAAAATAAGCCGAATCAGAAGGTTTTTCACTTGAGATTGAGTTTGGGTTTTTTCTTGGTTTTGTTGGTTGTTTATCTATCCGAAAAGGCATAACCATAATCATCATTGTCATCATCAGCATCAGCAATAATAGCAAGAGCGCGATATCATCGACATCATCGACATCATCAACAGATAAACAGCAATGCAAGCTCATTGTAGTAGATTGAGTATCAGCAGCAGCATCATCAAATATTAGTCGTACATCCATCCTGGGTTTCTATCATCCATGATTGTTATTGGCCAGTTCACATGATCTTCAGCGTCAGTTTAGTTTTTCGATGTCGTCTCTGTAGCTGTCGTCATCATCGTCATCGTCGTCATCAATGTCAACAAATAGCTTAAAACGATGGGGATATCGGCTCACAATTTAATATCAAAAGATCTTTCATTCATGTTGCATATAAAATATGCCGCAAAGCGCTAGCTTAGACACCGATCCAAATCAAGCAGCTCGAAAAATAGAGGGCAGCATCACAAAAATGTTCATGCGGATGTGTATATAGCTATAGTATGTATAACAACGAGGGCAGATTATAAAGGAGGACACAAAATATTAAGATTAAACTGATTGATTAATACAAATATCAATTCACATTTCTTTAGTTTACCAAAAACAGAGATGAGTTTAGGTTAGATGGCAGCCCGATGTATCAGACTCATTTAGACTATTCAGTCCATTGTGATACCACATTGGTGAACTTCTCTCTTATCGCTGAGTGCTGCCGATTCCATGTTAAGCTCAATGACTAGGGACCTCCTTTTTATAGACGAGTCCGAACGGCATTCCACATTGCAGTGAAACCACTTAGAGAAGCTTTGAAACCCTCCCAGCAAAAACTCTCATTACCCGGTAATCTTGTAGGTAAGCCTATTTAAAAATTAATAACCACTTATTAATTGGCATCGCTTCGGATTACATTTACATACGCATGTCCTAGGAGGAAAGTACTTCTCCCCAGGCATACTTTCGGCCATAAAATAAGCAGTGCATTTAAAGCATAAAGCAGATACACCAAAGCTTGCAAAATAGCCACTTATTGTCTCAGGCAACCAAATCTCGAAAATATTGATTTCTATCGCCGATTACAATGGATCAAAATATGGCGAGTGGTGCTGTAATAGGAGAACTACTTGAATAGAAATAGAATATTGTATAAATAAACAAAAAATCTAATAAATAATCTAAATAAGATTACACTCAAATTAATTTCACACTTAAAATAGAAATAAATGTAGGTTGTTTAAGGGAGTTGGATTCGTGAATTACGTTATAATATATCCAATAACCAATTTACATAAGGTTCGAAATCTACTAAAAGTGGATTTTAAGTCTCTTTTTTATAAGGCAAATGGCATTTGAAATTTAGTTTAAGCGCATTTTGGAAGTGTAATGTCAATGAGGTATAAGAAAGCATTTATTTAAAACATAATGTGATAATGCCATTAAACACAATTATTATGAAATATTTGTGATAAAAAATTCTTAACGGAAAAATTTTCAGAATTGCCTTTACATTACATATTCTTTTTTATTTTTTATGTAAGTGCTCGATTATGTGAATAATTATATTAACTACAACTGCCTAAAAATTTGAGAATAACAATTCGAAAATTACCGAGAAGTATTTATTTTTGTCATTACAAGTTAGTCATTATAACTCGCCGCAATGTAATGCAACGTGTAATGACAGCTTTACTCCTGGTAATGTCAATTGTAATGAGATGTGGTTACCTAGTTTTTGCTGGGCTCAGAAGTGTCACCAGCATTACTGAGGTGGGATAACCCACCGCTGAAAAACTTTTTGGTGTTCGGTCGAAGCAGGAATGGAACCCACGACCTTGTGTATGCAAGGCGGGCATGCTAACCATTGCACCATGGTGGCTCCCAGAGATGAGTATGACACACATACACACAAGGAAACATTTATTAAAATTGAGACAATGATATTTTTAATTTTTATAAACACTTTCATCAACCCCATGAACATTTTCATTAATACGTACGAAACATTTTGTTAAACAGACAACTCTTTATGGTAACGAAACAATCGTTTCATTTACGAATTTGTTTTATTGGCTCGATTTTTTACCCTTTTAAAGCAACCCTCGACAAAATCGATCACCCATTTTTTTGTTTGCTAAAGTTCTTTCGCCTGCCGCAACATCAAGTGCAACATCATCAATGGTAAGTGGTTTCAGCAAAACACCAACAAAAAAATGGCACGAATCTCTTTAGTTGTTGGACATCATCGATGGCTTCTCAGTGAACCAGCATTGATAAATTCTAATTGTTATATTTAATTGCCATATCCGTTGCAAATATATCTTCAACTATATAGTTATGACTTTTCGAAAAAGAGTTCAAAAACAAAGGAAAAGGAATAAAACATTAACCCATTGTGGGAAACAACAGTTTGTTAAATGATAAATGGAGTTTGGAGGCACTAAATTTTCCATCATTAAAGTTGTATACTCGGGTTCTATTAATTGAAGACTTCCTAGAAAACTGCTGAGTTTTTTTAACCCTAGAACGCTAAACCTCTTTAATACTAAACCTTGCCTGTGACACTACTTTTTATAAAGTACAAAATTTTAATTTTTAAAATATTTTTTTTTTTTTACAATTATAAGAGAGAATTCAATACATTTCTCAACTATTTCATAAAAAAAACCAGTAAGGAAAGTCTAAAGTCGGGCGGGGCCGACTATATTATACCCTGCACCACTTTGTAGATCTAAATTTTCGATACCATATCACATCCGTCAAATGTGTTGGGGGCTATATATAAAGGTTTGTCCCAAATACATACATTTAAATATCACTCGATCTGGAAGAATTTGATAGACTTCTACAAAATCTATAGACTCAAAATTTAAGTCGGCTAATGTACTAGGGTGGAACACAATGTTAGTAAAAAATATGGGAAACATTTAAATCTGGAGCAATTTTAAGAAAACTTCGCAAAAGTTTATTTATGATTTATCACTCGATATATATGCATTAGAAGTTTAGGAAAATTAGAGTCATTTTTACAACTTTTCGACTAAGCAGTGGCGATTTTACAAGGAAAATGTTGGTATTTTGACCATTTTTGTCGAAATCAGAAAAACATATATATGGGAGCTATATCTAAATCTGAACCGCTTTCAACCAAATTTGGCACGCATAGCTACAATGCTAATTCTACTCCCTGTGTAAAATTTCACCTAAATCGGAGTTAAAAATTGGCCTCTACGGTCATATGAGTGTAAATCGGGCGAAAGCTATATATGGGAGATATATCTAAATCTGAACCGATTTCAACCAAATTTGGCACGCATAGCTACAATGCTAATTCTACTCCCTGTGCAAAATTTCAACTAAATCGGAGCAAAAAATTGGCCTCTGTGGTCATATGAGTGTAAATCGGGCGAAAGCTATATATGGGAGCTATATCTAAATCTGAACCGATTTCAACCAAATTTGGCACGAATAGCTACAATGCTAATTATACTCCCTGTGCACAATTTCAACTAAATCGGAGCAAAAAATTGGCCTCTGTGGTCATTTGAGTCTAAATCGGGCGAATGCTATATATGGGAGCTATATCTAAATCTGAACCGATTTCAACCAAATTTGACACGCATAGCTATAATGCTAATTCTACTCCCTGTGCAAAATTTCAACTAAATCGGAGCAAAAAATTGGCCTCTGTGGGCAAATGAGTGTAAATCGGGCGAAAGCTATATATGGGAGCTATATCTAAATCTGAACCGATTTGGCTGATATTTTGCAAGTTTTTCGGGACTCATAAAATATTCGGATGTACGGAATTTGAGGAAGATCGGTTGATATACACGCCAATTATGACCAGATCGGTGAAAAATATATATGTCAGCTATATCTAAATCTGAACCGATTTTTTCCAAAATCAATAGGGATCGTCTTTGAGCCGAAACAGGACCCTATACCAAATTTTAGGACAATCGGACTAAAACTGCGAGCTGTACTTTGCACACAAAAATACATCAACAGACAGACAGACAGACGGACAGACAGACAGACAGACAGACAGACAGACAGACAGACAGACAGACGGACATCGCTAAATCGACTCAGAATTTAATTCTAAGACGATCAGTATACTAAACGATGGGTCTCAGACTTTTCCTTCTTGGCGTTACATACAAATGCACAAACTTATTATACCCTGTACCACAGTAGTGGTGAAGGGTATAAAAACACAATACAATATATTTTTTTAATTTTTTCATATGCGTCGCCAAACAGACCTGGTTTAGTGTTTTAGGGTTAATAGCGACGTGAGTAGCCAGTATGGGAGATACTGGGTGTGCGGGAACATTAAACTCCCACCCGGCCAGGCACAGACTATTCCGTCAGGAATTGTGGACGCTCAGTCAGTCAGTCCATGAGTCCGCCTGCAATCTATATATGTCGTATGTGCGTCAACATTTTGACGTAACTCTTAATAAGAAGACTTCAGCACCAAGTGAAAATGAAGATTACACAAATTACCGGATAAAAATTTTCTGGCTGGACGTAGAATCCAACATACTTAATCTATACCAAAAATTAGAATCCTTCTAACGCCCGATTGGATTTAAAGTCGATCGATGAGTTCTGGTAATCTTGTGGCTAGTCGGGTAGGTTTGACAGGGCAAGCGAACAGTGGGCAATTATTATTTGTCCCATGGTTGTATAAGGGAAAACTCGATCTCATCTGATCTACGATCAACTCCGCATAAATATGTGTTGAAACGACTGTCTCTACATCATTTTAGTTGGGCCAAAACTAGTCACAATACGAATCCTGTTCAAACTTGTCTGTCATATATGCAATATCTTAGTCTGAACAAGCATTTTAAAATCGTAACTGGCGAAGCTCTAGCGACTACGGGAAAGCTACACGGACGAACATAATATTTTTATACCCTTCACCACTACTGTGGTACAGGGTATAATAAGTTTGTGCATTTGTATGTAACACCAAGAAGGAAAAGTCTGAGACCCATCGTTTAGTATACCGATCGTCTTAGAATTAAATTCTGAGTCGATTTAGCGATGTCCGTCTGTCTGTCCGTCTGTCTGTCTGTTGATGTATTTTTGTGTGCAAAGTACAGCTCGCAGTTTTAGTCCGATTGTCCTAAAATTTGGTATAGGGTCCTGTTTCGGCTCAAAGACGATCCCTATTGATTTTGGAAAAAATCGGTTCAGATTTAGATATAGCTGCCATATATATTTTTCACCGATCTGGTCATAATTGGCGTGTATATCAACCGATCTTCCTCAAATTCCGTACATCCAAATATTTTATTAGTCTCGAAAAACTTGCAAAATATCAGCAAAATCGGTTCAGATTTAGATATAGGTCCCATATATAGCTTTCGCCCGATTTAAACTCATTTGCCCACAGAGGCCAATTTTTTGCTCCGATTTAGTTGAAATTTTGCACACGGAGTATAATTTGCATTGTTACTATGCGTGCCAAATTTGGTTGAAATCGGTTCAGATTTGGATATACTCTCATATATAGCTTTCGCCCGATTTGCACTCATATGACCACAGAGGCCAATTTTTAACTCCGATTTAGTTGATATTTTGCACAGGGAGTAGAATTAGCATTGTTACTATGCGTGCCAAATTTGGTTGAAATCGGTTCAGATTTGGATATATCTCCCATATATATGTTTTTCTGATTTCGACAAAAATGGTCAAAATACCAACATTTTCCTTGTAAAATCGCCACTGCTTAGCCCAAAAGTTGTAAAAATGACTCTAATTTTCCTAAACTTCTAATACATTTATATCGAGCGATAAATCATAAATAAACTTTTGCGAAGTTCCCTTAAAATTACTTCAGATTTAAATGTTTCCCATATTTTTGTACTAACATTGTGTTCCATCCTAGTGCATTAGCCAACTTAAATTTTGAGTCTATAGATTTTGTAGAAGTCTATCAAATTCTGTCCAGATCGAGTGATATTTAAATGTATATATTTGGGACAAACCTTTATATATAGCCCCCAACACATTTGACGGATGTGATATGGTATCGAAAATTTAGATCTACTAAGTGGTGCAGGGTATAATATAGTCGGCCCCGCCCCACTTTAGACTTTCCTTACTTGTTTTAAATGTAATATATGTGAATGCAAACATTTATTAGTTTAGAAATTGCCTATAAAGATATATGTGTTTAGAAGGAGAGACCGGAGAGTATAAAGAAAAGATGGCGAATAAGAGAGATTATGAAAGACATCAAAACAACACAGTGAGGCTAAGAGTCCAACATAAAGGAATATTTACGTTCGTAATTGCTTTTTGTTTATAAATAAATATATGGTGTATAAATTATAAACATACTTTTTATTTGTAATTCAACACAAGTATGTTTATTGCATTTTACATATATATATAATATGTTTGAACAATACAAACAATATTTTGTTTAGACAAATCCAGAAATATATACGCTTGAAGCAGAATGTGTTTGGGAGTATATGTGACAGAAGCGGGTGTAGCGAGCATGTTTCCAAATATCAGAGTTTCTGGACAAAAATTCAAAAAATCACGAGCGAACGTGGCATACGTGCAAGTACTTTGCACAACTCCTGTTTTGAGTAACACGGTGAAAATGGTGCTGTCCTTAGAAAATTATTAGACAAGGTTCAAAATGATTAGATTATTTTTAGAAAATTTTAACTAAACAGTATTACAAACGTTGACATCACGCCGATATCACAAAAATAAGAAAATATATTCTACAAATTCAAGAAAATTTAGAAGACCTAATTATATATTTTTTTTCACTTGTTCAAGAATATTTTATAGTTTGTAGGAAACAATTGTAGTTAAAATTGGTATTTTTATTTCGTTATTATACCGTAACCCCATAGTGGTCAGGGTATAATAACTTTGATCTGCCAAAAAATGTGCCTACCAGAAATATTGATTTTAGACCCCATAAAATATATACCGATCGACTCAGAATCACCTCCGCTTGGTGTCGGTCCGTCCATATATTTGTTGTCCGCAGGATTCCAGTCGCAATTATTGACCGATTTTGATGAAATTTGGTATGTGGCGTTTTTTTGGTACAAGGACAAACGCTACTGAATTTGGAAAAAATCGGAACAAATTTAGATATAGCTCCCATATATATGTATCGCCCGATTTCGATAAATGGGGTCAGATTGCGTTCATTTACTAACCGATCCGCGTCAAATTTGCTAAAAAGTAATCCAATTAGCCATCCTTTAAGTATGCCAAATTTCATCGAAATTGGTTTAGATTTAGATATAGCTCCCATATATATGTATCGCCCGATTTTCCCAAATTTGGTCATAAGTCCCTTATTTATCAACCGATCTTACTCAAAGTTGGCCAAATCTAATTTTTATAGTAATTACTATATATGCAAAAATTGACCGAAATCGGTACAGCTTTAGCTATAGCTCCCATATATATGTACCGCCCGATTTTCGAAAATTTGGTCTTAATAGCCCAGCAAAAAAAGCGTCATCAAAAACGTAGTGAAAATGTTCTTTTTGGATCCGGAAGTGGTGCAAAATTGGCGCAGACACGATGCATTTAACATGGGTTTGTCATAGGACGGATATCCACCATTTTAACTGCCGCTGCACTAAATTTGCATTTGGATGTGAATTTTTGTGATATTTTCACAAATAAATAATTTTTAGATTTTTTATGAGTTTTTATGCATTCTTAGAAGGACGAAAAAGACTGTTTTCCATATGTTTGGGTGTAAAAATTATATGTTTGGAACTCACATTTTTTAACACAATATTTTTAAGTGCAAGCATATAATGTTCATAAACTAGCATAACATGTTTGGGACATATATGTTAATATGTTAGAACATATTATGTTTGTAAATATAATATGCTTAGATGCAAACATATATTAATTTAGAAATAGCCTATAAACATATATGTGTTTAGAAAGAGAGATCTAGAGAGTAAGCTGCAAGTAAACTAATGGAAGTAACCATTTGGCGCCTTAAAAATATATTCACACAAAGAAAATTTCATTAAAATTTTTTTCTACCAGTGTATGCCCTAAGGTGAAACATAATATGTTTGAGCAATAGAAACAATATTTTGTTTGTAGCAATACTGAATGCTTGAAGCAAAATGTGTTTGGGGTATATGTTACAGAAGTTTCTTTTGTTTGAGGGTGTATGCTTGTTTGGAACGTTTGACATGAAATATTTTCAAAAATTCTCAATTTTTCTAGAATGGATTTGGATTTTTTTTTCGGCAAAATATAAATAATTTTTACCATTTTATTAATTCTTAATCTATTTTTAACCTATTTGAAATAAAAAATTTAAAATTTTTCGTTAAAAATATGAAAAAAGCGAGTTATAAAAACATTTACTCAAATGAACTTTCTGTGCGGCTAAAATAAATAACTTCTTTGGGAAGAAATTTTTGGAAGAGCTTTTAAAGTTGTGGCTTTAGAAGAACTTCCAAATTTTTTTGCTGGGAGCCTTATTTATTAACCGATCTTAATCAAATTTGGCACACAGTAACCTTCTGAGATATATACAAAACTTGCAAAATATCATCCCAATCGGTTCAGATTTAGATATAGCTATTTTTTGAAAAATTTGTCCCCAATAGCTATATTTTTCACCATAGTGACCTCATATATTAACCGATCTTACTCCTCAAATTCAGCACAAAGTAATATGCTGTAATGTCAACCAAACCTGCAAAATATCTTTCAAATCGGTTCAGATTTAGATATAGCTCCCATATATAACATATGTAGCACCCATCATTGAAAAATTTGTCCCTAATAACGTTATTTTTCCATAGTGGCGTCATTTATTAACCGATCTTACTCAAAATTTAGCACACAGTAACACTCTGTGGTATCAACCAAACCTGGAAAATACCATCCAAATCGGTTCAGATTTATATATAGCTCCCATATATATACATCGCTCGATTTTCCCAAATTTGGTCATAATACTCTTATTTATTAACCACCCAGCAAAAAAAATTGGAAGTTGTTTCACAAACATTTCTTTTAGAGCCCAACCCAGAATCCCCCATCGAGTTTTTTCAACTTCCGATCCAGTCCTTTTGGACAAGTCCACAAACATTTCTTTTAAAGCGCATCGTGGGATCCCCCAATGATTTTATTCCACTTCCGATTCAGTCATTTTGGACAAGTGCACAAACATTTCTTCTAAAGCGCATCTTGGGATCCCCCAATGATTTTTTTCTACTTCCGATGCAGTCCTTGTGGACACGTATTACAAAGAACGCAATCAGGCAATTTTAAGTGCAAATTTTGGACAATTAAATTTTGCAAAAAAAAAAAATAGAAAACTAATAAAAAACTAAAAAAAATAGAAAATTAATAAAAAAGTAAAAAAAAAATATAAAAAAAAATAAATTTCATCCCCGCTGGGATTTGAACCTGTGCCGTTTGACTTTTTCGCTTCCATGGAAGTTCTTTTGAGAAGGTTTTGCAAATTACGAAAGTTTTAGGAAAAAATATATTTATACGAAAATATATGCCGAAAATAAAAAATAAAAACGATGCATGACATAAAAAATAATTTTTTAGAAAAATATTTGATAAAAAAAATTTCCCGCTGGTGAGATTTGAACCTGCGTTTCTTATTTTTTCGTTCATACTAATAAACAACATCTTGAGAATTAATTAGAATGTTATTCCTTGGTGCGTATTACGATCATATCACCAACATTTGAATTGACCTTTCGACGCTTTATGCTCAATGGCGTTTGTGGCTGAGTGTGCAAAGGCGTTCTGTTATGGTGCCAGCAAACCCTGGTTCAACTCCTGGTCGGTGCGAAAAAGTTTTTCAAATTGTAAAAATTGGATAATAGGCAAATAATTGTGTAATAAAACATATGGATGAAAAAAAAGTGAAATTGGTTGAAAGTTGATAAAACAAAATTTTGTTCATTAAATCTAAGACACGAATCTTGCAAAAATTGGATCACCTCGTTAAAGTTGTATGTCCCTGAACTAAAGAAACATTTTTAAATTTAATAAATCGTCTTTAAAATTACGAACACAATGCAACAATGCATCTGCACCTTAATTTTAATTTGATTGGTCCTACACTCAAAAAAGTGAACCCTTTATTTCACTAAAGCCAATTTAACTTTACTCTTATAATTTTTGGCGTACGTTAGTAAAATTTACTAAAAAACGGGAAAATTGTATACACAAGCGAAGCATAAATTTTCCTAAATTCGTACATCGCACCAAATAGTTCATTGCTTCTTAAAATTTGTAAATTTTACAACAAATGCGCCCATCTTGAACTTCGTATGGCACTAAAGCCATTCTTGCAATTTTGAACTCCAAATTATTCCTTAATACTACAAAATGTTATTTAACGAGTGAAAAAAAAAAAATTATTTATGCCTAATAAATTTTCTTGAATTTGTCGAAAAATATTTATTTGTATGATATCGGTGAGACGTTAGCGTTTGTAATACTGTTTAGTTAAAATTTTCTAACAATAATCCAAATTTTCTAAAATTAACTAAAATTTTTCTTCATGGTGGGTTCACTGTTTTTTGAGTGTAAATTTATAGTTAGGTTTCTAAAAAAAATCTCTATTTTAAAGAAGCCGCAACTTTGACTCGGAATCACTGCCAAAATCCTTAAAGCTAGGTCAATAACTTTGAATTCAAGTAAACATGAATGTGGTCTTTTTGTGATGTTAGGTATAATGGTTGCCCGTTATTTGAGGCTCACGTAGAGTATTCAGTCCATTGTCATATCACAGTTGTTAACTTGACTGTTATCACTGAGTGCTATCCGATTCTATGTTAAGCTTAATGACAAGGGACCTCCACCACTGAAACACTTTTTGGTGTTTGGTCGAAACTGGGTTTGAACCCACGACCCTGTATATCTATAGCGGCATTGCTTCGTACTACAAAAGTGTGAATCCCTGATGGCATTTAGCGGGTTAATAATCACACACTCCACTGGCCATTGTTAACTCCAAACTGACAAACGGACTAGCATATCGACAAAAACAGACCACAATTGAAATAATTGTTCCAAATACGCGAGCTAAGAAGCTGGAGTTTTCTCAAAATTTATTAAGACAAATGAAACTTTTAATGATTGCTCTGAGCTTTGAATTCGAGCTGTAACCGACAACTAACTATGGCCAAAAATGGGCCATAACTATGGTCAAAGCGCTGAAACACACAAAACAAAAAACCGCCACATTGTTCGGTGGCAAGCGGTATAGCTCGCCTTTACCCCGTCGCTGCATTTATTCACATTTGATTGTTATTAAACCACAGAGGCTGCACGACGAGGAAACAAAAAAAAAAGAGCACCACAAATCTCTGAAGTCGAATAAATGTTGACATATGGAGAAGAGGACTCAACTCACAACTACTTTTTTCCAATGGAACATAATTTAAACTTGTGGCCAAGTTAAAGGCAGCCGGTCAAGCGCCGACTGCCAACATCCATGACCACGACGACAACGACTGTGGGCCAATGGCCAACAACCTGTTCGATTCCATTCACTAACAATGGATGAGAAAGAAGAATTGTCTCGGCTTTGCTAAGGCTTTCCTATGAGCCAGGATCTGCATTAAAAATTCACATGGGAAAGAGGGGGAAATTTTTCGTAGGAGAATGAGACCGAGAGACCTATCAAGGCATATTTAAAGTATTATATCAATTTTTATTGCCAGCATATATTTCATATTATTGAGTCGTTTCAATAAATCGCATTTCGCATTGTGCAAACACCGACAAGAAGACAGTCAGGCCGCCAATTGTTGGCCACTGGCTAGTGGTGACGGCGGTGGCGGCTACAATGCAAAGATTGTGTTTGTATGTCAACCGTCGCCGCCATCCAACTCATTATCATCGCTCTCATATACTCTCGAGGTCATTTTGGGAATATATTCAGCAAGTGCAGCAAGAGCTTTCAAAGTGCCGACTTCTGTTTCGGTAGCATTGAAATGTTTGGTGTAAATTTTTATGATTATTGGCCCATGGATCTGTTAAGAGGAAATGGTTTCCTTTTGCCAAACAGGCTAAATGAATGGAAACAAATGCAGCAGCAGTATGACTATCAATGGCAGAGAAAAAATGTGTCAATGGTAATGATTTCGAAATAATTGTAAAACTCCTGATAAATATTTTAAGATGATGATCTTGATGGAGCATTTTATGAAAGTAATTTTGAGGAAAACTTGAATGGATGTGGATGATCTTCATAGAGAAAGACTGATCAGAAATTAATTAAATCTTAAGTCTTATTAAGGTGATAGTTGATACATACTGAAAACAATATTGTCGCGAGTAGAAAAATATCATGTCCTTAAAATATGAATGCGAATTTTGCTTGACATAGAAAACACATTTCTTTGATTTTATACCCTCCACCATATATATATATATATATATATACCCTTCATCCTAATTTTGTCACTCCACTTGTAAAACATCGAAATATTGGTTTCAGATTCCATAAAGTATATATTATTTGGGGTCGTGGTTATACTCCGAGTTGCTCTACCGATGCCCCTCCGTTCGTCCGTCTGGGGAAATCACGCTAACTTCCGAAGGAAACAAGTTATGGACTTGAATCTTAACACGAGTAGATGATATTGGTGTAGGTCGGATGGTATTGCAAATGGGCCATATCGCATTAGGTATAGCTCCCATATAAAACGCCCCCAGGATTGGTTTGCAAATCCTCATGCAGAACCAAATTTCATCTGAACCGGTTGAAATTAGGTATGTAACAGGGATGAAAAATCCGATTTTGAAAAAGTACAAAAAGGTACGTTTTTGGGTAAAAAACAATTTCTCCCTTAATTCAGCAAAAAATACGTCAAGTAAAACAAGAACAAGTATATACAGCACTAAGTTCGGCCGGGCCGAATATTAAATACCCACCACCATGAACCAAATATTAGGGTATCCTTTGAAATTTCAGGAGGGCTTGAGGACTTGAGGACACTTCCCGAAGATAAATCTAAAGATTTCACCTATGAGGACTATATCAGATTCTGGATTTATAAGAACCATTTTTATTTGAGTTTTAGAGGAATCATTAACATATCTTGTAAGTGCGCAAGAAAATTATAAAATAACTTCTTGATTTGAAATCTTCTACACCCTCAAGAAGTGAAGTCGGTCTATATATAAAAACTTAATCCGATACACGTTTTTGTGAGCCTAAAATACCAGAATATTTACAATTTCTGGCAAATCAGATAAAAACTACGGTTTCTAGAAACCCAAGGAGTTAAATCGGGAGATCGTTCTTATGGGGGCTATACTAAACTATGGACCGATACATACCGTTTTCGGCACATCTCTTTATGACCCGAAAATACCTCTAGATTTCCAATTTCAGGCAAATAGGATAAAAACTTCGGATTGTAGAAGCCCAAGAAGTAAAACTGGGAAATCGGTCTATATGGGGGCTATACCAAAATATGGACCGATACTCACCATTTTCGGCACACCTCTTTATGGTCCTAAAATACCTCTAGATTTGCAATTTCAGAGAAATTGGATAAAAACTACGGTTTCTATAAGCCCAAGACCCCAAATCGGGAGATCGGTCTATATGGGGGCTATACCAAAATATGGACGGATACTCACAATTTTTGGCACACGTATTTGTGGTCCTACAATACCTCTAGATTTCCAATTTCAGGTAAATTGAATAAAAACTGCGGTTTCTATAAGCTCAAGAAGTAAAATCGGGAGATCGGTCTATATGGGGGCTATACCAAAATATGGACCGATACTCACCATTTTCGGCACACCTCTTTATGGTCCAAAAATACCTCTAGATTTCCAATTTCAGAGAAATTGGATAAAAACTACGGTTTCTATAAGCCCAAGACCCCAAATCGTTAGGTCGTTTTATATGGGGACCATAACAAAACATGGACCAATACTCACAATTTTTGGCACACGTATTTGTGGTCCTACAATACCACTAGATTTCCAATTTCAGGTAAATTGAATAAAAACTGCGGTTTCTATAAGCCCAAGAAGTAAAATCCGGAGATCGGTCTATATGGGGGCTATACCAAAACATGGACCAATACTCACCATTTTTGGCACACCTCTTTATGGTCATAAAATACCTCTAGATTTAAAATTTCAGGCAAATTGGATAAAAACTAAGATTTCTATAAGCCCAAGACCCCAAATCGGGAGGTCGGTTTATATGGGGACTATATCAAAACCCGGACCGATATAGCCCATCTTCGAACTTGACCTGCCTGCAGACAAAAGACGAGTTTGTGCAAAATTTCAAAATTACAACAGACAGATAGACGGACAGACGGACATCGTTATATCGTCTTAGAATTTCTCCCTGATCAAGAATATATATACTTTATATAGTCGGAAATCGATATTTCGATGTGTTACAAACGGAATGACAAACTTATTATACCCCCGTCACCATTCTATGGTGTTGGGTATAAAAACAAATTTATAATTAATTTAAAATATTATAATGCACATAAGTACACATTATAACAGGTTGGCTGATAAGTGCCCGGTCTGACACATAGCGGCGTCGCTAGTATTAAATGCATATTATTTTTGTATAGTACCAACCTTCAAATGATTCGTGTCAAAATTTGACGTCTGTAAGTCAATTAGTTTGTGAGATAGAGCGTCTTTTGTGAAGCAACTTTTGTTATTGTGAAAAGAATGGAGAATAGGAATTTCGTGTTTTGATAAAATAAGGTGGAAGCAAAAACTTGGCTTGATTATGAGTTTCCGGACTCTGCCCCAGGGAAATCAACAATAATTGATTGGTATGCAAAATTCAAGCGTGGTGAAATGAGCACGGAGGACGGTGAACGCAGTGGACGCCCGAAAGAGGTGGTTACGGACGAAAACATCAAAAAAATCCACAAAATGATTTTGAATGACCGTAAAATGAAGTTGATCGATATAGCAGAGGCCTTAAAGATATCAAAGGAACGTGTTGGTCATATCATTCATCAATATTTGGATATGCGGAGGCTCTGTGCAAAATGGGTGCCGCGCGAGCTCACATTTGACCAAAAACAACAACGTGTTGATGATCCTGAGCGGTGTTTGCAGCTGTTAACACGAGTTTTTCCGTCGATATGTGACAATGGATGAAACATGGCTCCATCACTACACTCCTGAGTCCAATCGACAGTCGGCTGAGTGGACAGCGACCGGTGAATCGTCTCCGAAGCGTGGAAAGACTCAAAAGTCCGCTGACAAAGTAATGGCCTCTGTTTTTTGGGATGCGCATGGAATAATTTTTATCGATTATATTGAGAAGGGAATAACCATCAACAGTGACTATTATATGGCGTTATTGGAGCGTTTGAAGGTCGAAATCGCGACAAAACGGCCCCATATGAAGAAGAAACAAAGTGTTGTTCCACCAAGACAACGCACCGTGCCACAAGTCATTGAGAACGATGGCAAAAATTCATGAATTGGGCTTCGAATTGCTTCCCCACCCACCGTATTTTCCAGATCTGGCCCCCAGCGACTTTTTCTTGTTCTCAGACTTCAAAAGGATGCTCGCAGGGAAAAAATGTGGCTGCAATGAAGAGGTGATCGCCGAAACTGCGGCCTAAGGAGTACTACCAAATGGTATCAAAAAATTGGAAGGTAGTTATAATCATTGTATCGCTCTTGAAGGGAACTATGTTGAATAATAAAAACGAATTTTGACAAAAAAATGTGTTTTTCTTTGTTAGACCGGGGACTTATCAGCCAACCTGTTATTATATAGAATCAAGTTGTTCGTCTTTCATGCTATTATATTTTCTAGTGAAAAATTATCTTATATATCACTTTTAACGTGTGGTTTTTAAACAAAATTGTGAGATTTGGCCTGTGGAGTCTCTAAGAGAAGCAAATATCATCCGACATAGAAAAAAAAAAATTAAATAAAAATAAATTAAAGTTTGCGTTAGTTTAACTACGGCATTTTTTCTGTGTATACTCTGTGTTCCATGTTTCAGAATTTTCGGAGTAAAACTTTGACCTTCGTGTTCATAGGAATTTAAATTGAGCGAAGGATATATAAATATAAATCATACATAAATATCATAGGCCCAATATTCACCCATTTCCAAAATTGTACGTCCACAGCCATAATCGTCTATAATCGTCATTGGCGTAACTAGACAATTTTCCTAGGGGGGGCTATAGCCCCCCTAGCTAAAACTTTATAGACTGAACTTATAGGTTCAACTAATGTTTTATTTCATAAAATTGAATACAAAAATAGACATCAAAATAACTCGAGTACCCTAGGGGAAATTGGTGCAAATTATCACTGATGGACCTATCACAGAACTGGTACCTGTGCTCCAGTTAGTTGCAATTTTCACATTTAGTGAAATAAAATTATCAGAATAAACTTTTGTTCGACATATTTCAAAAGTTTTTTTTTTCATTTCGGGTTCGATTAGGAGCCCAAATTGATAGAGATTTCTAAGAGTTTGTCCGAGACTGGTTCCTGAGGTCCTGTTTATGGGTTGCTCCTGCTAAATTGTCCCAGGACGTGTCCTTTGGGATGAGTCCAAGACGTAAGTTTACTCCGTCAATGACAAACCCATGTTAAAGTGGACGGTCCCTTCCATACGTTTTGATCAGAACTGGGACTGGTCCATACACACCAGGGACTAGTCCCGTACCAGTTCAGTGGTTGATCCATTTCCCGTAGGGTAGTTCCACACTTTTCCCAGCAAAAAATTGGGAGTTGTTCTAAAAGCACAACTTTAAAAGCACTTCCAAAAATGTCTTCATAAAGAAGTTAACTATTTTAACTACACAGTAAGCTTTTTTACCTCATTTTTTTATATTTTAATGCGTAATTTTTTGTTTTCTTTTTTCAAATAGTTTAAAAAAGAGTAAGAACAAATAAAATGGTACAAATTATTCAAATTTTGCCACAAAAATGCTAAATCCATTATAGAAAAATCGATAATATTTGAAAATATTTGAGGGAAAACGTTTCAAACAAGCGTTAGAATGCATTAAAAATCATAAAAAAAGTATAAAAATTATTTGGGAAAATATCACAAAATTTTTAATTCACATTCAAAACATTGAATTCGGATCACACCTTAAGAAGTGATGCAAATTCATTGCAACGGTTGTTGAAATGGTGGACATTCGTTCTATGACAAGTTCATATTACATTCATCACTTCTCCGCCAATTTTGTACCACTTGCAGACCCAAAAAGAACATTTTCACTTCTTTTTTGGCGACGCTTTTTTGCAGCATTATTAAGATATTAATTTATGAAAGAATAGTTTTAATATCAATTACTATTTTTTATTCAACTAAATCATAAGTTCAACCACAGCTTTATTTCATAAATATCAGACTTCTACCACAACCCAAGTTATTCGATTGTACATGAAAGTCTTTAGTGGAACTTTGTGCGTTGAACGAGTATATACTAGTTTAATATTTATAAAAATGTAAAATCGTAAATAGGTTTTCAACTTCTGGGGGGGGGGGCTAAAATGTTTCTGGGGGGGTCTAAGCCCCCTCCCCAGAGGCCTTCCTACGCTTATGATAATCGTCTATGAATGTCAAGATGTTTGATGTCTTTTAAGCAAAAATTTTTATGTGTGATCCATAGTAGAGATAATCTTGTGGATAGCGTAGATAATAATTTCAAGCCATATATTTGACGAACACCAATTTCATATGGATCACTCCTACAAGAGCCATATAAATTTCAAAATCATCGTAGGCCAAAAGGTCTATGTACTGCGAATACCTTACTATGCATATGTAGTTGTTCTTAGTTGTAGAAAACTATGGTCGAGGTGTCAGGACCAATAAAATGCCAGGAAAAAACAGATCCTTAAACATTAAAGCCATGTTATGGCAGTTAAACATGGCAGGCTGGTGACGCCTCAACTTGTTCGTCCTTATAACTCTAAAATAGTTCATGTTTTAGCTGTTGCTTATACCTTCGTCGTCATCGTCGTCGTTGTTGTTTTCAAAACTTCTGCAATTTGGCCAGTTTACCCTTGTACGTCTCTCTTTTCATTCGGTTGCTGGTCAAAACGGTAGACGGGAGGGTAACAATTTTCATTTTGAGCTTTGGTTGTGTTTGCATGCGATAAGCTTTGGTTTCATTTCATGACAAACTCCAAGCATTTGTGTGGCAGCGCCACTGCCATCATTGAAACATGGTGCAGGGGAGAGGGCTATATTTTGGCGGTATAGTCGTATGCCTTTGGACCTCGTATAAGATTACGAGACATGTTTCAAAAATACCAAACAGTAAAGAAACATCACATCGGTACAAAACTGCTGCAGTAACAAAAGCAACCACATTCTGGGGGCTACAACTTCAACAAAATTCAAACATATTTTGTACTCATACATTTTCAAACCGTCATTGTAAAACTTTAGCGCCGCTTTTCGAGAATACGAAACCCCAAAAACCCCCGAAAAAAAAAAACAAAAACAGCCTAAAAGGGAGGGAGTCTTTTTACTTTATGTTGCTCTGCTCTCTGTTGCAGGATGATAAAGGAATGTTAGTACATATTTGTG
Source organism: Haematobia irritans (assembly GCF_050003625.1). Classification (NCBI taxonomy): domain Eukaryota; kingdom Metazoa; phylum Arthropoda; class Insecta; order Diptera; family Muscidae; genus Haematobia; species Haematobia irritans. The sequence continues at coordinate 233,686,953 of NC_134397.1, forward strand.
CTTCCTTGTGTGGCATTTTCATATCAGAGCGCCATTCATTTTTCTCGTTTCGTTTTGACGAGGGGCTTTTCCATTGCAGTTTCGTTGAAAATCAAAGATAGAAACTTGTTAAAAGATTTTAAAAATTGGAAAATTTTATTTTTTTTTTTTATTTTAAAAAGTCTGGCCCCTCCCATAAATATTAAGTTCGGATTTCCCATGGATGCCTATCCTCTACCTTTCTCACAAAGTCGGGCTACATATCGAAAAATCAGGTATCCTTTATTAATTTAATGACCTACTTCAGTTTCCATATAAATTTCAAGTAAATAGGAGAGTTAAAAATTTTCACAATTTAAAAAAAGTCGTGCATATATATCAAAAACCCATATACTAATTTTCCCATGTTTCCTGTGAATTTCAAAGTCCCCATGTCTATTTCGTTTACACCGATATCTAACAAAATACATTAATTTGATTTTGTTGCCCTAAAATAAAACTGTGATCCAAACTTTATTCAAATCGAATGAATGGGAAGGATGTTATGCCCTCAAGGATAGGTTTATGTAGGGCTATATCAAAATTTGGACCGACAAGTGTCATATTTTGCCTATTTCTTTAGGGATAGAAAATTCTGGCAAATAGTATGACAATTTCAGCCTGACAAAAAATTGTAGTCCTGTGGGTACAGGGACTAACTTGAACTAAGTGAAACAAAATCGAAAGATCGGTTTATATGTGAGCGTCAAATCTACAAATAAACTTTATTTATAAAATTAAATTATTTATAAAAATAAATATTAAAATCTGTATTTCGAAATTACAAATTTCATAATGGGATCGATTCAATCCATCTTCTACACTTACAAACAAGTAAGGAAAGTCTAAAGTAGGGCCGGGCCGACTATATTATACCCTGCATCTAAATTTTCGATACCATATCACATCCGTCAAATGTGTTGGGGGCTATATATAAAGGTTTGACCCAAATACATACATTTAAATATCACTCGATCTGGACAGAATTTGATAGACTTCTACAAAATCTATAGACTCAAAATTTAAGTCGGCTAATACACTAGGGTGGAACACAATATTAGTAAAAACAAGTATATACGACCGTAAGTTCGGCCAGGCCGAAGCTTATGTATCCTCCACCATGGATTGCGTAGAAACTTCTACTGAAGACTGTCATCCACAATCGAATTACTTGGGTTGCGGTAACACTTGCCGATGGCAAGGTATCTTAAATCTTCCTAACACCTTAATATATACCACATAGTCCATACGTGGTATATATTAAACTAAATAAGGCGGATTAAATACGTATATAATTAAGTTTAAAGTTTCTATAGAAATAAAATTTTGACAAAATAAAATTTTGACAACATTTTCTATAGAAGTAAAATTTGGAAAAAAAATCTAGAGAAATAAAATTTGGAAAAAAAACAATATAGAAAAAAAATTGACAAAATTTTCTATAAAAATAAAATTTTAACAAAATTTTCTATAAAAATAAAATTTTAACAAAATTTTCTATAGAAATACAATTTTGACAAAATTTTCTAGAAATAAAATTTTGACAAAATTTTCTATAGAAATAAATTTTTGACAAAATGTTCTGTAGAAATAACATTTTGACAATGTTTTCTATAAAAATTTTGGTAGATTATTTTTGGCTCGAGTGGCAACCATGATTATGAATATTATGATATGATATGGACCAATTTTTGTGTGACTGGGGATCGGCTATATATAACTATAGACCGATATGGACCAATTTTGGCTTGGTTATTAGCGGCCTTATACTAACACCACGTCGCATTTTTCAATCGGATCGGATGAATTTTGCTCCTCCAAGAGGATCCGGAGATCAACTCTGGGGAACGGTTTATATGGTTGCTATATATATTTATGGACCGATATGGACCAATTCTTGCGTGTTTGTTAGAGACCACATTCTAACACCATGTTCCAAATTTCAACCGGGTCGGATGAATTTTGCTCCTCCAAGAGGCTCCGGAGGAGAAATCTGGGGATCGATTTATATGGGGGCTATATATAATTATGGACCAATTCCTGGATGGTTGTTGGATACCATATACTAACACCACGTACCAAATTTCAACCGGATCGGATGAATTTTGCTCCCCTAAGAGGCTCCGGAGGTCAAATCTGGGGATCGGCTTATATGGGGGCTATATATAATTATGGACCGATATGGACCAATTTTGGCATGGTTGTTAGAAATAATATACTAGCACCACGTACCAAATTTCAACCGGATCGGACGAATTTTGCTCCCCTAAGAGGCTCCGGAGGTCAAATCTGGGGATCGGCTTATATGGGGGCTATATATAATTATGGACCGATATGGACCAATTTTGGCATGGTTGTTAGAGACAATATACTAGCACCATGTACCAAATTTCAATCGGATCGGATGACTTTTGCTCCTCTAAGAGGCTTCTGAGGTCAAATCTGGGGATCGGTTTATATGGGGGTTATATATAATTATGGGCCGATGTGGACCAATTTTTGCATGGTCAGTAGAGAAATATACCAACACCATGTACCAAATTTCAGCCGGATCGGATGAAATTTGCTTCTCTTAGGGGTATCGGTTTATATGGGGGCTATACGTAAACGTGGACCGATATGGCCCATTTGCAATACCATCCGATCTACATTACTAACAACTACTTGTGCCAAGTTTCAAGTCGATATCTTGTTTCGTTCGGAAGTTAGCGTGATTTCAACAGACGGACGGACGGACGGACGGACTGACATACTCAGATCGACTCAGAATTTCACCACGACCCAGAATATATATACTTTATGGGGTCTTAGAGCAATATTTCGATGTGTAACAAACGGAATGACATCCTGTGGTGGAGGGTATAAAAATTTTGTCAAAATAAAAAACAATGTCAAAATTTTCCTCTAAAAAAATTTTGTCAAAATTTACCTTTATCGCAAAATTTTATAAAAATGTATTTCTCAAGCAAATTTTGTCAAAATTTTATTTCTGTTGAATATTTTGTCAACATTTGATTACTCTGGAAATGTTGTCTGTTACTACTCTAGTAAATTTTGTCAAAACTTTATTACTCTAGAAAATTTTGTCAACATTTTATTTCTATAGAAAATTTTGTTAACATTTTATTTCTCTAGAAAATCTTGCAAAAATCTCATGTAAATAGAAAATATACTAAAATCTTATTTCTATAGAAAATTTTAATCTATAGAATTTTTTTCAAGTTTTTTTTTCTGTAGAAAATTTTGTCAAAATTTTATTTCTGTAGAAAATTTTGTCAAAATTTTATTTCTGTAGAAAATTTTGTCAAAATTTTATTTCTGCAGAAAATTTTGTCAACATTTTATTTCTGTAGAAAATTTTGTCAAAATTGAAAAATTTTGTCTTTTATTTCTTTAGAAACTTTTGTCACAATTTCATTTAGGACCTGTTCGAAACCGAAACTTTTTACTAGCATTGGTAAAAATTTGATGTAAATCGAGGTGAGCATAATTTCACTAACCCAGGGGCTTGTAAGAAATTTAACACTTGTTGAAAATTCTTGACATTTATGACATCACTAGGCTTGGGCATGTTTTGATTATATCAAAATAAACAAAAGCTAGTTTTATTTGTTAAAGAAATGAGTACACCAAATTAGCAATTGTTTTTCACCATAGTAAATTGATATCTCACCATAGTAAAAAACTTTCTGTTTCGAACAGGCCTTTATATAGAAAATTTTGTCAAAATTTACATCAACAGAAAATTTTGTTAAAATGTACCAATATAAAAAATTTTTTCAAAATGTTTACCTCTATCGCAAAATTTGATAAAAATTTATTTCTCTAGTAATTTTTGTCAATATTTTATTTCTGTTGAATATTTTGCCAACATTTTATTAATCTAGTAAATTTTGTCAACATTTTATTACTCTAGAAAATTTTGTGAACATTTTATTTATATAGAAAATTTTGTGAACATTTTATTTCTCTAGAAAATTTTGCCAAAATCTCATTTAAATAGAAAATTTACTAAAATCTTATTTCTATAGAAAATTTTGTTAATTTTTTATATATAGAAAATTTTTTCAAAATTTTTTTCTGTAGAAAATTTTTTCAAAATTTTTTTCTGCACAGTGAATACAGATTGGTTGTGATAACCGAATTTATTGCCAACCTCCTTTTGGCAGTTGCAGCAACCTTCTGTTAGCAGTTGTGACACCCGACAAATTCGGTCGACTCAATCGAATTATGGAAAATCCAACTAATACTATATATAGAGTTGGTTGTATTAGACGATAGAATTGGTCGTTGCTCCTTTCTTTATATGGTTATATCACCCACCTTAACTGAATTGAAAATGATTTTTTCCTTCAGAATATTGTATTTTATTCATATTTTTTGAATAACAGAAAAGTACATAAAATTACAATACATTATACCCTGCACCACTTTGCAGATCTAAATTTTCGATACCATATCACATCCGTCAAATGTGTTGGGGGCTATATATAAAGGTTTGTCCCAAATACATACATTTAAATATCACTCGATTTGGACAGAATTTGATAGACTTCTACAAAATCTATACACTAAAAATTTGTGTCGGCTAATGCGCTAGGGTGGAACACAATGTTAGTACAAAAAATATGGGAAACATTTAAATCTGAAGCAATTTTAAGGAAACTTCGCAAAAGGTTATTTATGATTTATCGCTCGATATATATGTATTAGAAGTTTGGGAAAATTAGAGTAGTTTTTACAACTTTTCGACTAAGCAGTGGCGATTTAACAAGCAAAATTTTGGTATTTTGACCATTTTTGTCGAAATCAGAAAAACATATATATGGGAGCTATATCTAAATCTGAACCGATGTCAACCAAATTTGGCACGTATAGCTACAATGCTAATTCTACTCCCTGTGCAAAATTTCAACTAAATCGGAGTTAAAAATTGGCCTCTGTGGTCATATGAGTGTAAATCGGGCGAAAGCTATATATGGGAGATATATCTAAATCTGAACCAATTTCAACCAAATTTGGCACGCATAGCTACAATGCTAATTCTACTCCTTGTGCAAAATTTCAGCTAAATCGGAGTTAAAAATTGGCCTCTGTGGTCATTTGAGTGTAAATCGGGCGAAAGCTATATATGGGAGCTATATCTAAATCTGAACCGATTTCAACCAAATTTGACACGCATAGCTATAATGCTAATTCTACTCCCTGTGCAAAATTTCAACTAAATCGGAGCAAAAAATTGGCCTCTGTGGGCAAATGAGTGTAAATCGGGCGAAAGCTATATATGGGAGCTATATCTAAATCTGAACCGATTTCAACCAAATTTGACACGCATAGCTATAATGCTAATTCTACTCCCTGTGCAAAATTTCAACTAAATCGGAGCAAAAAATTGGCCTCTGTGGGCAAATGAGTGTAAATCGGGCGAAAGCTATATATGGGAGCTATATCTAAATCTGAACCGATTTGGCTGATATTCTGCAAGTTTTTCGAGACTCATAAAATATTAGGATGTACGGAATTTGAGGAAGATCGGTTTATATACACGCCAATTATGACCAGATCGGTGAAAAATATATATGACAGCTATATCTAAATCTTTACCGATTTTTTCCAAAATCAATAGGGATCGTCTTTGAGCCGAAACAGGACCATATACCGAATTTTAGGACAATCGGAATAAAACTGCGAGCTGTACTTTGCACACAAAAATACATCAACAGACAGACAGACGAACAGACAGACAGACAGACGGACATCGCTAAATCGACTCAGAATTTAATTCTAAGACGATCGGTATACTAAACGATGGGTCTCAGACTTTTCCTTCTTGGCGTTACATACAAATGCACAAACTTATTATACCCTGTACCACAGTAGTGGTGAAGGGTATAAATATACACCTTTGAAAGTACACCCTCCAGCATTGATTGCAGAATTGACAGGCAATGGTAGTTAACTCTTTGGAACTCTTAGTATACAAGTATTTATAAGTGGCGTCCGAACTGAGCACATGATAAATTGGATGACATAGCCAGTCTAAAAACGCAACAAATTAAATGAGAAAATTAGTGTAGAGTTTTAAAAAATAAATAAGAACATACTCGCCACCATCACTTCCTTAGGTGTTCCATAGATAAAGACAGACGTGGATATGAATTTTCCGATTAGAGCCGCTTTAAATTTGTAACATGGTTCAAACTTTTACCTTTTAACACTATAAAATAGTTCCACATTTAAAACTCGATCCCAAACAATTGAAGATAGGAACTGTTTATATGACTCGTATCGAATATGGTGTACTTAGAACAGTTTCACATTGCGCGAGTTGTTCATGGAAATATTTGATAGGCAATCCACCAAGAGTTCAAATAAACTTAGAACCGGCTGAAAATACTCTGATTTCAGTAATTATTATTGTTTTAAATTGAAAAGACACGTTTTCCTTCAACATTGAATAATTTTTAACAATATTTATGACATTTGAAAAATATTTCCAAAGGAATTCGGTTGTGAGTATCAATTGTAAGTTCTCAATACTAAATGACAGTTATGAAGGTTTTTTAAGGTTGGTTGCGCGTATCGAATTCAATCAAATTTTTTAAAAAGAGAGACATTTAGTTCAGACAACTATTTGACTTGTATTACAAACAAAACTCTATAATAATAATCGTAAATTGGCAGTAGGAACGAATTAAGGTTGTAAATAATGTAAATTGATTGACACAACTGTGATTTCATTGTAGATGCAGAATTTTTATTACAACAATCAATTTTCAACCAATATGTTCTCTGTGTGTGTAGAAAATTTTGTAAATTTTTTTTATAGAAACCTTTGTCAAAGCTTTTTTTTCTGTTGTCATTTTTTTCTAAAGAAGCTTTTGTCAAAATTTTTTTCTGTAAAATTTTTTGTCAAAATTTTTTTCCAAAGAAACTTTTGTCAAAATTTTTTTCTATAAAAATTGACTCGATAATGAAAATGGGTCTAAAATATGAAACATTCTACCATATTTCCTCAACTCTGGAGTTCATATATATATGGGAGCTATATCTAAATCTGAAGCGATTTCAACCAAATTTGGCACAATGAACGATACTATTAAACGTATTCCTTGTGCAAAATTTGAACCAAAAACTATGGCTTTTGAGGTCATATAAGTCCAAATCGGACGAAAGATATATATGGGAGCTATATCTAAATTTTAACCGATTTGACTGATATTTTGTGTTTTTTTACGAGAGCCCCAAAATATTTGGCTCTCTGAAATTTTATGAACTTATATATTTATACTTTTTTAAATACGTCAATTATGGCCAGATCGGTGATAAATATATATGGCATCTGTATCTAAATCTAAACCGATTTTGTTCAAAATCAATAGCGATTGTCTTTGAGCCAAAGGAAAGCTCTGTGCCAAATTTGAGGACGATCGGACTTAAACTGCGAGCTGTACTTTGCACACAAAATTACATACACAGACAGACAGACAGATTGATGGACGTTAATTCTAAGACGATCGGTATACTAAACGATGGGTCTCTGACTTTTCCTTCTTGGCGTTACATACAAATGCACAAACTGATTATACCCTGTACCACAGTAGTGGTGAAGGGTATAAACATATAACAAATAAGAACTGTTTTCTTAGTTAAAAAAAAAAAAAATTAAACCAAAGATTCAAAATCATCAAAATATAGACGCAAATTTCCAAGATTAGTGTCCAAAATTTAGTGAAAAAAATTTTTGAAGCAAAGCTTTTAATCTTTCGTTTTATTAAAATTTCGTTATTTTAAAGAAATTTGTCTTCAATATTGTGTAAATTGCACAAATGAACGATACTATTAAACGTATTCCTTGTGCAAAATTTGAACCAAAAACTATGGCTTTTGAGGTCATATAAGTCCAAATCGGACGAAAGATATATATGGGAGCTATATCTAAATTTTAACCGATTTGACTGATATTTTGTGTTTTTTTACGAGAGCCCCAAAATATTTGGCTCTCTGAAATTTTATGAACTTATATATTTATACTTTTTTAAATACGTCAATTATGACCAGATCGGTGATAAATATATATGGCATCTGTATCTAAATCTAAACCGATTTTGTTCAAAATCAATAGCGATTGTCTTTGAGCCAAAGGAAAGCTCTGTGCCAAATTTGAGGACGATCGGACTTAAACTGCGAGCTGTACTTTGCACACAAAATTACATACACAGACAGACAGACAGATTGATGGACGTTAATTCTAAGACGATCGGTATACTAAACGATGGGTCTCTGACTTTTCCTTCTTGGCGTTACATACAAATGCACAAACTTATTATACCCTGTACCACAGTAGTGGTGAAGGGTATAAACATATAACAAATAAGAACTGTTTTCTTAGTTCAAAAAAAAAATTAAACCAAAGATTCAAAATCATCAAAATATAGACGCAAATTTCCAAGATTAGTGTCCAAAATTTAGTGAAAAAAATTTTTGAAGCAAAGCTTTTAATCTTTCATTTTATTAAAATTTCGTTATTTTAAAGAAATTTGTCTTCAATATTGTGTAAATTGCATGTCTTAAAATTTAGATAGCATAGCCATTCATATTAAATCAATTTTTACCGCTAGGCGCTTCAATTTCATGTATTCCCTCGTAACTCTGTCTAATCACAAATCGACTGAACTTTAACAGAGCGACACATTATCCTCTGAACTTAAGTTCAGTCCATTCCACACGACACCGTTCAAGTTGAAATGTTCTGTTAAACTCTACTCCTTCAACGAATACAATGACGTCCGTCCGACGTCTGTCCATCCATATTAAAGTGGAGAAAATATGTAAAGTACCTTGCCTTACTGATGGTTGTGTGGTGGTAGGGTAGCACACTGATGGTATTGGTGCACTGCACTACTGCAGTGCAATTCTCCCGGCAAATTGCCGGGGTTTTTTGGAGTTTGCCTCATTTTTGTTGGTCGCATTGGTGTATGTGGCATTCGTGGCCTTTGCTCACAGGCTGGCTGACTGGATTTCTGACTGGGCGGCGGCTGTTATTGGTGTTTGGCTGGTGCTAGCTATGTTAGCTCACATTATCTTTCCTCGTGTGCCGGTGGTGTCGCTGGCATTGTGTGTTTGGCCTACCGCCACAACTCAAAAATTCAAATGTTGCGTGTCTCATAGTCATCATCATCGTCATCATCAACATCTACACTGCACTCCAGCTCCTTGGCTATGGCTATGGCTTTAGTAGACTTCAAAACTATGGCAGAATTTTTGGTATTTGTATGTCGCTGTCGTTCTTGAGTTGAGTTCCATATCTAAAGGCATAGAATTTTCACATTCGCATTCAAAATTGTATCCAACGTCTCCTTGTTCATCATATCCATGTATGTTTTGGGCCTTGGCTACAATTGCAAAAATTAGTTTTTGTTGTTGTTGTTGGTATTCTTACGCTTAGTCTGTCATGGCGGCGCATAAATGGCGACGGTTCCAACAATGGTTCCAAAACACAACAATTTCAGAAATGCACTTTTTTGTTTGGTTTAGATTGCTGTAGAGATGGTTAGCTGACTGCCTGGCTTATTTGTCGTGCCACACTCAGAACATGAGACTCATACACATAATAGTGGAGTAGGAACTATGTGCGTAACATGTTTTTGTACCAAGTCATCAACGTTCCCCTCCTTTTGCAAATCCTTATTGTAGGCCTTTTCAGAGTCTCTACTTATGTTGATATGTTTGTGTGTGTGTGTGTGCGTGTCTAACTCTATGTTAAGCAGGAAGAACATTTTTGAATTTCTTATCGCCTTGGAAAAACATTTGCCTGTCATAGCGGAGAAATTTTTGAAGCGCTTCTTACTTCCATCATCATCATGAAAAGTGCAGTACAGTGCATAGGAAAATAAAGCGGGCTTTGTGTATTTTTGATAAACTCTAATGTTTATGGGCTTGATGGCATTGTAGTGGAATGAGAAAAACTCAAGCACTTAAAACTTGCTTGAATGAAATTCCTATCACAAAGGCTTTTAGGTAAATTCGCTTAGATTAAGGCGGGGCTCCTCTAATAACGGGAGATGAATTGGTGTGAGTGACGTAAGTGCATGCGAAATTTACAGAGAAGAAAATTCCAAGGGAGTGCACAGTGGTATGAAACATTGGAAATCACATGGCAATGAACTCCGAGTCGTAGTCGGATTCATCCCATAGCCAACTGTTTTTTCTCACTGTTTGTGAGAAAATTGAACTAAATTATACTCCACATTTTAAGATTTCCACAAGGGGTTGTTAAAACCAGGAATATTTAATACCATTGTGGACTTTTTAACTACAACTCACGGAATTACATCCTCTTATATAGGAATAAAGGAACTAAAAGTAAAGAAAGAAATCATTGGCGCCAAATCATGACTTTAATAACCATATGTTACACTCATAGAAAAAATCATGCACGGAGTGCTCATTTCAAAACGATTCGTTCATGAAAGTAAATCAACACACATGTGGTGTCAAACTGTGAACAGGCGGTGTCAATTTGGCAACGATAAAATGACACCATGCGTTGTCAAAACAACAACCAGCCTTCATGATCTGAAAACGTTATGGTTATTATAAACAAAATAAAAACAAGTCGGCCAGACCGAAGCTTTTGTACCCTTCACCATGGATTGCGTAGAAACTTCTACTGAAGACTGTCATCCACAATCGAATTACTTGGGTTGCGGTAACTTTTGCCGATCTTAAAACTTCCTAATACCGTAATATATACCACGTAGTCCATACGTGGTATATATTAAACTTAAAATGGCCGATTAAATACGTATATAATTAAGTTTGACAAAATTTTCTATAGAAATAAAATTTTGTTAACATTTTCTATAGAAGTAAAATTTGGCCAAAATTTTCTATAGAAATACGATTTTAACAAAATTTTCCATAGACATAAAATTTTGACAAAATTTTCTATAGAAATAAAATTTTTACTAAATTTTCAAAAGATTTAAAATTTTGACAACATTCTCTATAGAATTAAAATTTTGACAACATTTTCTACAGAAATAACATTTTGCAAAATTTTCTATAGAAATAAATTTTGACAAAATTTTTTATAGGAATAAAATTTCGACAAATTTTGCTAAATTATTTTTGCTCGAGTGCCAAGCATGATTACGAACCAATATGGACCAATTTTTGTGTGATTGGGGATCCGCTATATATAACTATAGACCGATATGGACCAATTTTGGCATGGTTATTAGCGGCCACCACGTTCCAAATTTGAACCGGATCGGATGAATTTTGCTCCTCCAAGAGGCCAATCCGGAGGTCAAATCTGGAGAACGGTTTATATGTGGGCTATATATAATTATGGACTGACGTGGACCAATTTTTGCATGGTTATTAGAGACCATATACCAACATCATGTACCAAATTTCAGCCGGATCGGATGGAATTTGCTTCTCTTTGAGGCTCCGCAAGCCAAATCTGGGGATCGGTTATATGGGGGCTATATATAATTAATGACCGATGTGGACCAATTTTTGCATGGTTGTTAGAGACCATATACCAACACCATGTACCAAATTTCAGCAAGATCGGATGAAATTTACTTCTCTTTTATGCTTCGCAAGCCAAATCTGAGGATCGGTTTATATGGGAGCTATATATAATTATAGACCGATATGGGCCAATTTTTGCATGGTTATTAGAGACCATATACCAACACCATGTACCAAATTTCAGCCGGAGCGGATAAAATATGCTTCTGTTAGAGGCTCCACAAGCCAAATCTGACGGTCCCTTTATATGGGGGCTATACGTAAAAGTGGACCGATATGGCCCATTTGCAATATCATCCGACCTACATCAATATCAAGTACTTGTGCCAAGTTGCAAGTCGATAACTTGTTCCGTTCGGAAGTTAGCGTGATTTCAACAGACGGACGGACGGACATGCTTAGATCGACTCAGAATTTCACCACGATCCAGAATATATATATTTTATTGGGTTTTAGAGCAATATTTCGATGTGTTACAAACAGAATGACAAAGTTAAAATACGCCCCATCCTATGGTGGAGGGTATAAAAAAGATTTCCGCTAGCGTGACTCGAACCTGTGTTTTCTGCACCATAAGGTGAGTACTATGTTCGAGTTTTTCACCAAAACACTAAATTAAAAGTGCAAAAATATATATGAAGAAGATAACGTTTTAATCAAGTCTCTTCAAATTATGGATAGAAAAAATCCAATGTATTGATTGCGAACCATTTAATATTTCAAAATTAATTGATTAAAAAAAGTAACCGTGAAAATAAGCTGGTTTTCAGCTTGAAAACTGAACATAGTACTCAGCTATACACGTTAACCGTCGCCTTAGCACATTGCACCACCGAGAGAGTTGCCATAATAACGTCCATCGATTATTTTAAGACTTTTCATGGCCAAAGAAAAACGAATGCCGTTCATGAAATCGCGAACGCCCGTGGACGAAATTGTGAACGTTCCGTTTTGATTTTTTGTGAACGTTTCCGTTTCATTTTATCACCGTCCGTTCACGACTATGAAACGTAATTTTTATTCTATTAGTGTACTGTAGTTCCTCAGCAACAAAAAAAAATTGGAAGTTGTTCCAAAGGCACGAATTTAAAAGCACTTCCAAAGATGTTCTTTACTTTAACTACACAGGAAGTTCTTTTAATTTCAATTTTTTTATAACTCACTGTTTTCATATTTTTATAAGGTAATTTTAAATTGTTTTGTTTCAAATGGTTTAAAAACATAGAATTAACATAGAATTAATAAAATGATACAAATTATTAAAACTTTGTCGAAAAAAATGCTAAATTCAATCTAGAAAAGTTGCAAATATTTGAGATTAAACTTTTCAGACAATCGTTAGAATGCATAAACATTTATAATATAATTATTTATTTGGCAAACTATCACCAAATTTTTTAGTTCAAATCCAAAACACTGTATTCGGATCATGCCTAAATAACCTAACAAAAAAAGCGTCGCCAAAAAAGTAATGAAAATGTTCTTTTTGGATCCGGAAGTGGTGAAAAATTGACGCAGAATTTATGTGTGATCTGAATTCAATGTTTTGGATGTAAACTAAAAAATTCTGTGATATTTTGCCAAATAAATAATTTTTATAATTTTTTATAATTTTTAATGGATTCTAACGCTTGTTGGAAACGATTGACCTCAAATATTTTCAAGAATGCACAATTTTTTCAGATTGGATTTAGCAAAATTTTATGAATTCTTTATACATTCTATGAATTCTTACTCTGTTTTTAACCTATTTGAAACAAAAAAGGTTTAAATTACCCATTAAAAGTATGAAAAAACCAAGTTATAAAAAATCGAATTTAAAAAACTTCATTGGTAGTTGAAATAAAGAACATCATTGGGAGTGCATCTTCTGGAAGTGCTTTTAAAGTTGTGCCTTTGGAAGAACTTCCAAATTTTTTTGCTGGGAAGCTATTCAGTGCAACGTTTGATAAAATGGTGGATATTCGTCCTATGACAAGCCCATGTTAAATTCATCGCTTCTGCGCCAATTTTGCACCCCTTCCGGATCTAAAAAGAACATTTTCACTACTTTTTTGGCGACGCTTTTTTGGTACATTCTTACTATTGTTGGGAATTGTACTAAAATTTTCTTTTGTGTTAGTTGATATTGAACATATGCGTACGGTCATTGAACTATATACCCAGGTTTAGTTCATAAATTGTTTGAGACAGGAAAATTTATTGGGTTGTGGAAAATTTCGAAAAAGATAATAAATTTTAACTACAAACAAATAATTTTTGGGAAAAATAAGCTAAATTTATCGTTAGTTTAACAACGGTATATATATTATGGATCGTGGTGAACTTCGATCTAGCAATATCCGTCCGTTGAAATCACGCTAATTACTGAGCGAAACATGCTATCGACCTAAAACTTTGTTGAAGTAGCTGCTATCGATGTCAATTGCGAGTGTACACCAAGAAATATTTATCTTCAATCACGATATTAATTGATGGAATTAATTTTTAATTAAAATGTCTTCAATCACAAAAATGATAGTAGCAAGTCAATTAAATAATTAATTGTTCGAATTAAAAAAAAATTGATAAATTAATTTTTGTATTAATAAAAAAATTAGTAATTGAATATTTTTTAAAATTCTTTAATTGGAAAAATGTTGATGATATTTTTTCTGTTTGGGTCATGTTGGACCATTGCACATTGGGCCAATTGTGAAATTTAAACATTTGGTGCTACGAAAAAGTTGCCAACACATTACCAAAAACAAATCCAGGCTGATGAAGTAGCAACTCTTTGTTATTGATTTTTTTCTTTAATTCATAGTTTAGCAAGGTGCTTTACAGATTTTGCTGGTAAAAAAACAAGTGTTTAAATGTAAAATTTAAGTCAAGGTATGTACTTTTACTTGTATTAACAGCGATTGTAAATATTGTTTGGTTATTTAAGAAAAATGTGTGACAAAAAACATATTTTTTCTTTGCTTAATTTAATATTTGTCCCATGTTGTCTGGAGTAGAAATTAGTATATTGGAATGGATTGGTAGAGTTCTATACTGCGTAAGAAAGGTCGAGATGTTGTTTTTCTTGCAAACATACATTTCTCTGCTTATAAGTGCTAATGAAGGTATCCAATTATGATTATGGTGTTACAATCGAAACGCAAAAATTATTAAATATTGGATGGAAAACAACTCCCAGTGCTGTAATAATAATGCAAAAACATTAAAAAGAGAGTAGTCTACCATGACAACTTGAAGAAAAATGTAAAATAATTCTGCAGAGATATAGAATGAAGTAGATTACTTTGTTTAGTTGAAACATCTGGACAAAACAATGGTAACTAATGAGAAATTTGGGTAAATCTGCAATATCTACCAAATCATTAATAATAGGTATATAAAATAAAATGTCGTCCTGGGTGTCTTAATGTAACTGATTCGTCGACACAGGTTCCGTTACAAAATTTGCTAAATCATAAAGCTAATAATTAAATATAGACTTATATATTGCAGAGTGTCAAGGTAGTGACACGTACAGAAGTAATATGATCACTTCAAACATGTTTCAAGAGCAAAATATTATCGGACTGGGAATGCAAATGTTTTTTTTCTACAAACACATACAGGGTTGGGAAAATCTGGACATTTTTCTACAAACACATAATGGGTTGGCAAAATCTGAATATGTTCCCATTTCTACATAGTGCTGCAGAAATAATGGTATTCAAAACTTTTAGCTAAAATGAGAGTGTAAGAGATTGAATTGAACTAAATTTGAATTGAACTAAAATTGCTGAAATAATATACACTTATGACCAAGATGGAGCACGATTTTCAGTTTCCAATGTTACTACATATTGATATATTTAATTTGGTGTATGATAAAAGTGGTTAAAAAACATCCTCCAAAGATAGTGGGCGTGACAGTGGGCGGACTTTATTCTTATCCCCAGTGGTACATGTGCAAAATTTAAGAGCTCTAGGCGCTTCCCTTGGGTTGAAATACGCCCTTCATTTGAAAGTGGGCGTGGCAGTGGGCATATCAGTCCAAAATTTTTATCATACTTTATTCTCATCCCCAGTGGTACATGTACGAAATTTCAGAGCTCTAAGCGCTTCCTTTGAGTTGAAATACGCCCTTCATATGAAAGTGGGCGGATCGGTCCAAAATTATGATTATACTTTATTCGCATCCTCAGTGGTAAATATACAAAATTTCAGATCTCTAGGTGCTTCCGTTGATTTAATGCGTCAAAAACCTCTCATTTGGCCCACTGTGCATTGTAAGTATAGCTTTCATATAAATCGATGTTATAGCCTCCATATAAACTGTTCCCCAGATTAAATCTCCGGGGCCTCGTGGAGGAATAAATTTCATCCGATCCGGTTGCACTTAGGTA
Source organism: Haematobia irritans (assembly GCF_050003625.1). Lineage (NCBI taxonomy): Eukaryota > Metazoa > Arthropoda > Insecta > Diptera > Muscidae > Haematobia > Haematobia irritans. Next base: position 233,702,900 of record NC_134397.1, read on the forward strand.
CACTGAAAAAAATATTTACGTGATATTAAAGAATACACAACCTCAATTTTAGGATGAGCAATTTACACACTATTAAGGACAATTTTCTTTAAAATAATGATATTTTAATTAAAACAAAGTTTATAATATTTGCTTCAAAAAATTTTTCTCATTATATTTAGGACACACATTTTGAAAAATTGCGTACCTTCGTTAAAGTTGCAAGTCTTTAAACAAAGGCAAATTTTCCTTAAAGTAAAGAAACACATTTTTGATTTGAAGAAATCGTCCTTATATTAACTTAAATATTGAATCTTTTAATTTAGATAAAAACGCTTCAAATATAGGCTAAGACTTATTTTGAGGATTTACCATCTTTGGTTTAAGTTTTTTGGAATTAAGAAAACATTTTTTACTTTGAGGTATCCGTTATAACTTGAATTTTTAAATTGGCATTTGTTTGTACGTGAGTACCTTTATTAATAAACCGCGAAAAGAAAATGAAAATTTGAAAAATGAGATCTGTATCCTACTTTTATTGGTCCCAGATTTAAAGCCAGATAGGTCGCTAAAAATATCTTTATTTTAAAGAAACCGAATACCAAAATCCTTAAGGTAAGGTCAAAATCTTTGGATCCAAGTAAACTTTATTTCGAGGGTAGCGTAGAAAACGCATTTCTCTAATATAAAGTTTTTTTCCTTGTCCAAAAGTCGATAAACTTTTCAATGAAGTCCTGTTGTCCTTATAATTAAGTGATTGGACTTAAAAATCGATATCATAAAATTCTTTAAATTTAATGAAATTGTCTTTAAATTTGTTGTTTTTTGCATCTTGACTACAAAGAAAAAAAAAAATCGTTCATAAATAGGATATGTTTTTCAACACTTTATTTTAAAAACGTTTTCTACATGAAACATAGCATAATTTCTAGTGGAGATCATGTCTGAATTTGGAAAATAAAGTTGTCGTTAACTGGTTTTAAAGGACTTTGATAGCATATGAAGAAAAAAGCTGAGAAAGCGAAAAATTAAAATTTGCTCCCTACAGTCAAGTACACAAAACCCAAATTTAAAAGAGAATTGTGTCTTAAAGGTATCCTTATTTGAATTCTCCGCTTCTTTGGCTCGGAATCCATACCAAAATTGTTAAAGTAAAGACAAAATCTTTGGAACCGGACATGCTTTTTTTCAGTGTTAAAGTTTCTTCAATTTTCTTCGTCATAGAAGTCATTGTGTATTTTGTGAACTCGTAAAATTTCCCATTTGACTCATTCGAAATTTCAAATAAATTTTAATGAAAATGAAATTTCCAAATTAATAGAGATTTCTAATTTTCTGTGATAAATTGTTTTTAATTACTTTTCACTTGCAAACAGAACTCTATGGCATTAGAACACCATTGTTTTGGGCAAATGATGAATCAACCAAAGAGTTGAGATGTAGAATTTGACTTGACACTAGAAGAAAAAGAATTTTCATTACAAAAGACACAAGGCAGCAGTATGAATGGACGATGAAGATGGACTATGGCATTGCAAAAAAAAAAAAAAACACATCATCCGTATCAGGAACACACACAAAAATATTATAAATTAATGTTGGGACATGTGAATGCCAGCCAAGCATCCAAAATAGTCAGAACATTGCAGGCAAAAAGCAAAAAAAAAAAACAAAAACACAGAAATATACCAAATTTCTATGTTATCTCAATGCCCCCGTCTTGCCAGCTCTTTCACATATCTCAGAAAATGGCTCCATTCATATCTTGAAATTTTGTTTCATTTTCCTGCAGATTGTTTTCGTTTCTCGGATGATTGTGACATTTCATCACGAAATGGCGTTTACATGTCATAGTCTAAAACGAGCAAAAAAAAAAAAAATAACAAAAATTAGAATGCAACCAAAAACAAACGGTGTCTTCTTTAGGACCCCCATATACCCCAACAAAACTGAAATGATGTTTTATTGGTGAGGGGCAAGGGGCCTTTACAAAGATTCCAAACATATACTCCCATTGCACTGAATAGTTGACACTTGGATTCTTAACATGACATCAACGTCGTATGTGATATGTGGTGATTCCTTAACACTAAGAGCCAAAGAAGCATTTAACTCAACATCGTAGAACAAGCAAAGAGGAACTGAAATTGGATGCTGGTTGCATTGTAGGGATGTCGCTTTGAAATTTGAATATCACTTATTTTGAAATACCACAAATATGATAGAGTTAAATTAGATTGCATCTATTTATCTTTTTATTAATAGGGTAGCCTGAAATGTTAATACAAAAGGATAAATTTTTCTTGAATTTGATGATTGAAGACACTACGCCTATTATATGGTATATTGGTTAAATACCAGCTGCCTTGATGCAATGCTTAGCAACACGGACATTACATTCAATCCCAGTTTCGACCTAACATCAGCAAGATTGGTTCATTGTCGCTAATTATATCTCACGAAAAAAGTGTTATGCCATATTTGGATGTACGTAAGTGTTTGGGTCATGGTTGCCACACGTGCCACAAATGATCTACTGAAATTTGTAGAAAAATTTATCAAAAATCTATTAAATTTAAAAAATCTTATTTTGAAATTTTTGATCAAATTTTTGTGGATAGCTTGAAAAAAAAAATTATTCGAAAGAAATGATTTATTATTTCAGTTTAAAAATTTATATCAGTATTTGCAATTATATATAATGATCACTTCTATTAGCGAAAATATTTATAAAAATATACCTGAATTGTAAATGCGTCGAATTTTAAATTGCTTTACCAAGGAAAGAAAAATATACTAACTCTACACAACAAGGAGAACTTACTCTCCATGGACTGTGATGGTATGACCTTCGATGAAAATTCAAAATTTTAAAAAGATATTGAATTAACAGAAAATTTTGAAAAATCCTATTTCAATAGAAAATGTCAAAATTTTATTTCTATAGAAAATTTTGCCAAAATTTCCATAGAAGATTTTGTAAAAAATTATTTTGTTTAGAAAATATTGTCAAAATTTTATTCCTATAGAAAATTTTTGCAAAATTTTGTTTCTAGAGAAAATGTTGTCAACATTTTATTTCTATATGTTAGAAAATTTTGTTAAAATTTGATTTCTATAGAAATTTTTTGTCATAATTTTATTTCTATAAACATTTTTGTCATAATTTTGTTTATATATTTTATTTATATACAATTTTGTAAAATTGTTATTTATATAGAAAATTTTGTCAAAATTTTATTTCTATAGAAAATTTTGGCAAAATTTCTTTTTTATAGAAAATTTTGTCAAAATTTTATTTCTATAGAAAATTTGGGCAAAATTTCTCCATAGAATGGTGATGGCGCTATTGTCCTGAAATTTGGGACAGATTCGTTTTTTGTTCGCAGGCAGGCCAAGTTAGAAGATGAGCTATATCGGTCCATGTTTTGATATAGTCAAATATAAAGCGACTTCCCGATTTGGGGTCTTGGGCCCGAAATTGAAATTTGCCTGAAATTGAAAATCTAGAGGTACTTGAGGACCATAAAAAGGTGTGCCGAAAATGGTGCCCATCGGTCCATGTTTTGGTATAGCTCCCATATAGACCGAACTCCCGATTTTGCTTCTTGGGCTTCTATAAACTGTATTTTCTATGCGATTTGCCTGAAATTGAAAATCTGGAAGTATTTTTGGACCTTAAAGAGGTGTGTCGAAAATGGCCCGTATCGGTCCATGTTTTGGTATAGCCTCCATATAGACCGATTTCCCGATTTTACCTCTTGGGCTTTGGACCATAAAGTTTTGTGTCGAAAATGGTCCGTATCGGTCCATGTTTTGGTATAGCTGCCATATAGACCGATCTCGATTTTTATTCATGGGCCTCTATAAACTATATTTATTACCCGATTTGCCTGAAATTGGAAATCTAGAGGTATTTTGGGTGTATCGGTCCATTTGAGGTGTATCGGTCCATTTTTTGGTACTAACCCCATATTGACTGATCTTCCGTCTAGCGTCTAGAGACTATATTATCTAGCCGATTTGCTTGAAATTGAAAATTGAGAGGTATTTTAAGATCACAAATAGGTGTGTCGCAAATGGTGCCTATCGGTTCATGTTTTGGTATAGCCCCCATATAGACCTATCTCCCGACTTTATTATTGGGGCTTCTAGAATCCGTAGTTTTGTCCAATTTGCCGGAAATTATAAATCTACAGGTATTTAAGGATCATAAAGAGATGTGTCGTAAATGGTCCGTACAGGTCCATGTTTTGGTTTAGCCCCCATATAGACCTAATTCCCGAATTTATTTCTAGGACTTCTGTAGAGAAAGAAAATTTGTCATCAAACCCCCTAAACTTCTATATATTATCAAGAAACCCATTTCTATAGAATTTTTTTTCAAAATTTGTTTCTATAGAAAATGTTGTAAAAATTTTATTTCTATAGAAAATTTTATCAATATTTTATTTATATTGATAATTTTGTCACAATTTTATTTGCATAGAAAATTTTGTCACAATTGTATAGAATAGAGAAAATTTTGCCAAAATTTTATTTCTATAGAAAATGGAAGTATTCTATAGTTTGCAATATAGGAAGGGGAAGTTATTCCCAATGGCCTGTACAGATTGACCTAACAATAGAAAATTTTTTATCTATAGAAAATTTTGTCAAAATTTTATTCCTATAGAAAAATGTGTCAAAACTTTATTTCTATAAACAATTTTGTGAAAATTTTATTTCTAAAGGAAACTTTGTCAATTTTTTTTCTATAGAAAATGTTGGCAAAGCTTTATTTCGATAGAAAATTTTGTCAAAATTTTATAAAAATTTTATGTCTATAGAACATTTTGTCAAAATTTTAATTTTATAGAAAATTTTGTCAAAATTTCATTCCTATAGAAAATTTTATCAAAATTTCATTTCTATAGAAAATTTTGTAAAAATTTTATTTCTATAGAAAAATGTTGCCAAAATTGTATTTATATAAAAAATGTTGTCAAAATTACATTTCTATAGAAAATTTTTGCAAAATTTCTTTTCTGTAGAAAAGTTTGTCAATATTTCATTTCTATAGAAAATTTTTGAAAAATTTCATTTCTATAGAAAATTTTGTCAAAATTTCATTTCTTTAGAAGATTTTGTCAAAATTTTATTTCAATAGAAAATTGTGTAAAAAAATTAACCAGAATGTAATAGAACCACTTTTGTATCTTTTGATGGCTTTGTCGGCCATATGAAGGCCATAAACTGTTAGCCAGTTAAAACAACTCCAAACTAATTCTAAAATTTGATATCTCTTCCGACATTTTTGATATAAGAAGCTAATGCAAAATTCACTGGAGATTATCCGAATTTGCACTACTTATGGCTCATGAGGTTTTTGGGAGCCCCTGTTTTGCTGAGAATACAAAAGAGTTTAGAGTCGACACATATTTGATCAACATGAACGAAATCGCATTAAGTAAAAAATTGGTATATTTGAAATATTTTGAATTATAATATAGAAATCCCTTATGCAAATCCCTACTAAATTCATTCTATATACACCCACATACATATGTGTAGACCAACGGCCACCACCACAAATATTATGATACCAAATGCAAAAAGACACACACACACACACCCATATGCAAACACATAAAATCGTAGGAAACATATTTACAACAAGAACATGAGATAAAACATGAGATTCGCACCAACATCATTTCCATCCAACATCCGCATAAAGTATCCGAATGCATGCAAAACAAATGGGCAGATGAATGTACAATAGAACCGGGGACATTGCATCCAAAACAAGGAGACAATCTGCAACCATCGTTGTAATTTAAACGCTAAACAATCAGTGCGGTGAGCTAAGCAAAGCTGATGGACTGACGACGACGAGTATCTCTGGTTCATATGAAGCGTGGCCAAATGTAAAGTGAAGATGAGTGAAATATGAAACAATCTCCAGGCTCCGAAAAAAAAAAAAAACAAAATACAGAACAAAGACACATGTTATGTACAAAAATTGTGAAACATGTAACTTAGATAAATTGTAGTCTTTTAAAAATCCGAGAAAACTAAAATGCGCCCAGTATGATATGAGATTTTGTTGTTTTTTGTGTTGGAGAATTTTAATTTTAAAATGAATAGAAGATTTTCTCCGTTGAAATTAAAACAGGATTCAATTGCTTTGCATTAAATTAAATGTTATCAAACTCACGCTCATATGTTTTTCAAGATTGGATTAAAAGCCACATGATACTTCATTAACTAACAACGTGTTACATTATTTATAAGCATCTACAGGCATTCGGATATATGGCATTTGAAGAAGATCGGTTGATAAACAGGCCAATTATTGGCAGATCGGTGATAACTACAGCTATATTAAATCATAACCCATTTTTTCCAAAATCAATAGGGATTGTCTTTGAGCGGAAATAAGATCCTATGTTACATTTTAGGACAATCGGACCTAAACTGCGAGCTTTACTTCACTAAATCGACTCAGAATTTAATTCTAAGACGATCGGTATACTCTCGGAGGGACAGGTCCTCCTAGGTATTACATACAAATGTACATACTGTACAACATTAGTAGTGAAGGGTATACAAATCCTGAAAGGCGAATAAATTTAAATTTGTTTCGGTTTTTTGGCTCGGAATCAAGAATTAAAAGCGAATAAGTGCATACAAATAAGATCAAATCCGTCCAGAAGCCAATCCTTTTAATTTGCCTTCGGCACAGAGAATGGCATCTGACTATACCATTCTCTTTATCGCATATGAATTTCGTATGAATCTTATTAAAACTGGCCTCATTGGAAGGTCACAAACCTATACTACATATTTGTTTTGTAATGAAGCTAAATATGTATGTGTTTCTTCTCAGCCAAGCAGAAATTTCCAAACGCTAAAAATTATTTTTCATAAAACAGGAACGGATCGTGTTTCGAATATTTTGCCTTATGTTCAACAATTTTAACATTTTAAATCTGTCTACCCAGCAAAAAAAAGCGTCGCCAAAAAAGTAGTGAAAATTTTCTTTTTGGATCCAGAAGTGGTGCAAAATTGATGCAGAAGCGATGAATTTAACATGGGCTTGTCATAGGACGGATGTCCACATTTTCAACAGCCGTTGTACTGAATATGCATCAATTCTCAAGGTGTGATCCGAATTCGGCGTTTTAGATGTGTATTAACAAATTGTGTTCTATTTTGCCAAATAAATAATTATTAAAATTTTTTATGATTTCCAATGCATTTTAACACTTGTTTGAAACGTTTGACCACAAATATTCGCAATTTTTCTAAAATGGATTTACCATTTTTGCGACAAAATTTTAATATTTTTATACCCTCCACCATAGGATGGGGGTATATTAACTTTGTCATTCCGTTTGTAACACATCGAAACATTGCTCTAAGACCCCATAAAGTGGTGAAATTCTGAGTCGATCTAAGCATGTCCGTCTGTCCGTCCGTTCGTCCGTCTGTTGAAATCACGCTAACTTCCGAACGAAACAAGCTATCGACTTGAAACTTGGCACAAGTAGTTGTTATTGATGTAGGTCGGATGGTATTGCAAATGGGCCATATCGGTCCACTTTTACGTATAGCCCCCATATAAACATGCCCCCAAATTTGGCTTGCGATTGCTCTAAGAGAAGCAAATTTCATCCGATCCGGTCGAAATTTGGTACATGGTGTTAGTATATAGTCTCCAACAACCATGCAAAAATTGCTCCATATCGGTCCACTTTTACATCGGTCCATAATTATATATAGCCCCCATATAAACCGATCCCCCGATTTGGCTTGCGGAGCCTCTAAGAGAAGCAAATTTCATCCGATCTGGCTGAAATTTGGTACATGGTGTTGGTATATGTTCTCTAATGGCCATGCAAAAATTGGTCCACATAGGCGCATAATTATATATAGCCCCCATATAAACCGCTCCCCAGATTTGACCTCCGGAGCCTCTTAGAGGAGCAAAATTCATCCGATACGATTGAAATTTGGTACGTGTTGTTAGTATACTGTCTCTAACAACCATGCCAAAATTGGACCATATTGGTCCATAATTATATATAGCCCCCATATAAACCGCTCCCCAGATTTGACCTCCGGAGCCTCTAAGAGAAGCAAATTTCATCCGATCCGGCTGAAATTAGGTACATGATGTTAGTATATGTTCTCTAATGGCCATGCAAAAATTGGTGCACATAGGCCCATAATTGTATATAGCCCCCATATAAACCGCTCCCCAGATTTGACCTCCGGAGCCTCTTAGAGGAGCAAAATTCATCCGATCCGATTGAAATTTGCAACGTGGTGTTAGTATAAGGCCGCAAATAACCACGCCAAAATTGGTGCATATCGGTCTATAGTTATATATAGCCGATCCCCAATCACACAAAAATTGGTCCATATCGGTTCATAATCATGGTTGCCACTCGAGCCAAAAATAATCTACCAAAATTTTATTTTTATAGAAAACATTGTCAAAATGTTATTTCTATAGAGAATTTTATTTCTATAAAAAATTTTGTCAAAATTTTATTGCTATAGAACATTTTGCCAAATTTTATTTCTATTGAAAATTTTGTCAAAATTTTATTTCTATAGAAAATTTTTTCCAAATTTTACTTCTATAGAAAATGTTGTCAAAATTTTATTTCTATAGAAACTTTAAACTTATGGCGTTTTCTTTTCTTGTATAAAATGCGCACTTTTTTGCATTTCGCCCGGAAAATGTACTTTTTAGACTCTTTTCTAAAAAAAAAGGCAAAAGTGCGAAAAGGCTTCGAATTCTTTTGTTAAAATAGCGCCACGCATAGAGGCAAAGTGCGGGCATTTTCAGCACCGCCGACAAACGAGAGTGCTGCGATTGACCTGTTTCCTTTTTTGAATTCTTTTCTGCCCGCTGAAACGACAGCATATTTTAGGTTGCTGGCAACATTTTAAAAATGCTCATTCTGCACAGACAAAATGAAGGCAAAGCACTTTTTTCGGAAAAGAAAACACTATTAATTACATACGTATTTAATCGGCCTTTTTATACCCTCCATCATAGGATGGGGGTATATTAACTTTGTCATTCCGTTTGTAACACATCGAAATATTGCTCTAAGACCCCATAAAGTATATATATTCTGGGTCGTGGTGAAATTCTGAGTCTATCTAAGCATGTCCGTCCGTCCGTCCGTCTGTTGAAATCACGCTAACTTCCGAACGAAACAAGCTATCGACTTGAAACTTGGCACAAGTACTTGTTATCGATGTAGGTCGGATGGTATTGGAAATGGGCCATATCGGTCCACTTTTACGTATAGCCCCCATATAAAGGGACCCTCAGATTTGGCTTGTGGAGCTTCTAACAGAAGCATATTTCATCCGATCCGGCTGAAATTTGGTACATGATGTTGGTATATGGTCTCTAACACCCGTGCAAAAATTGGTCCACATCGGTCCATAATTAGATATAAACCCCATATAAACCAATCTCCAGATTTGGCTTGCGAAGCCTCAAAGAGAAGCAAATTGCATCCGATCCGGCTGAAATTTGGTACATGGTATTGGTATATGGTCTCTAACACCCGTGCAAAAATTGGTCCACATCGGTCCATAATTATATATAGCGCCCATATAAACCGATCCCCAGATTTGGGTTGCGTTGCCTCAAAGAGAAGCAAATTTCATCCGATCCGCCTGAAATTTGGTACATGATATTGGTATATGATCTCTAACAACCATGCAAAAATTGGTCCACATCGGTTCATATAGCCCCCATATAATCCGATCCCCAGATTTGGCTTGCGAAGTCTCCAAGAGAAGCAAATTTCATCCAATCCGGTTGTAATTTGGAACATGGTCCATAATTATATATAGCCCCCATGTAAAACGTTCTCCAGATTTGACCTCCGGAGCCTCTTGGAGGAGCAAAATTCATCCGATCCGGTTCAAATTAGGAACGTGGTGTTAGTATATGGTCGCTAACAACCATACCAAAATTGGTCCAATCACTCAAAAATTGGTCCATATCGGTTCATAATCGTGGTTGCCACTAGAGCAAAAATAATCTACCAAAATTTTATTTCTATAGAAAATTTTGTCAAAATTTTATTTCTAGAGAAAATTTTGTTAAAATTTTATTCGGTTCATAATAAAATTTTCATCATTGTCAAAATTTTATTTCTATAGAAAATTTTGTTCAAATTTTATTCGGTTCATAATCATAGTTGCCACTCGAGCCAAAAATAATCGACCAAGATTTTATTTCTATAGAAAATTTTGTCAAAAGTTTATTTCTATAGAAAATTTTGTTAAAATTTTATTTCTGTTGAAATTTTTGTCAAAATTTTCTTTCTATAGAAAATTTTGTCAAAATTTTTAGTTCTATAGAAAATTTTGTGAAAATTTTATTTCTATAGAAAATTTTGTTAAAATTTTATTTCTGTAGAAAATTTTTTCAAAATTGTATGTCTACTTTGTCAAACTGAATTATATACGTATTGGATCGATCTTTTTTGATTTAATATATACCACGTATGGACATACAATTTAGAAGATGGTGTTAGGAGGTTTTAAGATACCTTGCCACCGGCAAGCGTTACCGCAACTTAAGTAATTCGATTGTGGATGACAGTCTTCAGTAGAAGTTTCTACGCAATCCATGGTGGAGGGTACATAAGCTTCGGCCTGGCCGAACTTACGGCCGTATATACTTGTTTTTTTTTTTCTATTTTATTAATTTTTACTCTGTTTTTAACCTATTGGAAACAAAAAAATTTAAAATTACCCAATAAAAATATGAAAAAAGCGAGTTATAAAAAATTGAATTAAAATAACTTCCTGTGTAGTTAAAATAAAGAACATCTTTGGGAGGACATTTTTGGAACTGCTTTTAAGTTGTGCTTTTAGAAGAACTTCCAAATTTTTTTGCTGGGTATTGATGAGAAATATTATTTTGCATTTGAAGGACGTAAGAAAACTTTGGCCAGAAAGATAGTGACTCTAGTCTATATGGACTTTTGCATCTATTACTTAATATAAAAACTTAATAAAAAATCTGAAAACTCCACGAATTTAAAAATATTTTTGATTTTATTGACATTCTTTATGCACAAAATTAAGGTTTTTTTTCTTAGCGAAACGTCATATTACCAACCAACATTTATCTAAATAAGGAAAATTATGATAAACACATTTTGATTTGTGATAATTCGTTTTCATCACATGAAATGTAATCTTGGAAATTACATAGCGCATAACACATGTGGAGTCATTTTTAATTACATTACACTCGTAGATATATTTTTCGTTTTTTTTTTAATCTTGTGTATGAATTATGTGAAATGTATGTAAAAATGTATGATGAAAATAATCATTAGACATGCATTCGCATAACGAATGTCTGACAAAACATATTATTTTCTTGCAGACGATTGGACGGACGGACGGACAGACAACCAGTGGTATGGACTCGTGACCATCTGAACCCCTTCGCTCGACATGAATTCGTGGTGTAATATGCGAATTGCATACATTTTGGCAACATGGTCTACACAATTTCACACTAAATAGGCGTGTCGGATTGCAGATAATTATATTTTATGTGTTGGGGCATGCAATAAAGCGTCATGCGACGCTTCAAAACGACAAGCGAAGTAATAGCGGAAGCATGAACTACACATAAAAGCAATGAGCGCCATCTATATCCTTAACTCATACCACCAACAACGAGCAATGGTCATAAGAAGAAGGCAAAGCCATATTGAGACGACAGCTACTCATTCACAATATACTCAACTCATACTCTTATATGACTACAATACACACATACACTAAGCAGAGAAGATTGTATAGCTGCAATGTTGAGTAAGTACATTGTTGCAGATGTTGCAGCATTACATGCAATATCAGTTAATTTTTTTTTTTTGGATTTGGATGAAGTGAGGAACTTTCATATACTTTGTTATTATTTCCGAAAAATTTTCGCTGAAGTGAATATTTTTTGCCATGATAAACAAAATTTTTGAGAAGAAAATTTCGGAGAGTTTATTATACGTAGGTGAATTCATAGAGTATTTCGAAAATTTTTGACCATTAGCGGAAGTCAGTTGCAATTTTATTATTTCTCATTCACAATAAACGAATATCACCAAAATAATTAAATATTAAAAAGTTCATTGAAGTTGAAAAGCTAAACAATCAAGTGTACGGCCGTAAGTTCGGCCAGATCGAATTTTACGTACACAGAAAGAATGTAAACTGTTTTATAGGAAGAATGAACTAGCTCTACTATCGAATTACTTGGGTAGCGCTAACACTTGCCCATGGCAAGGTATCTTAAAACTTCTTAACACCGTCTTCTCAATTGTAAGTTAGTCCATACGGGGTATATATATTAGAAAGAGGCCGATTGAATACGTATATAATTCAGTTTGACAAAATTTTCTATGGAAATAAAATTTTGACAAAATTTTCTATGGCAATAAAATTTTGACAAAATTTTCTATGGAAATAAAATTTTGACAAAATTTTCTATGGAAATAAAATTTTGACAAAATGTTCTATAGCAATAAAATTTTGACAAAATTTTCTATAGAAATAAAATTTTGACAAAGTTTTCTATAGAAATAAAATATTGACAATATGTTAAAGTAATCAAACTTTGACAAAATTTTTATAGAAATACAATTTTGACAAAATTTTCTATAGAAATAAAATCTTGACAAAATTTTGTATAGTAATAAAATTTTGACAAAATTCTCTATAAACATAAAACTTTGGTAGATTATTTTTGGGGATCGGCTATATATAACTAAAGAAAAGTTCAACAATATGGTATCAAAATGGACTGAATAGTTTAAGTGAGCCTGATACATCGGGCTACCACCTAACCTAACCTAACATATATAACTATAGACCGATATGGACCAATTTTGGCATGGTTGTTAGCGGCCAAATTTCAACCGGATCGGATGAATGTTGCTCCTCCAAGAGCTCCGGAGGTCAAATCTGGGGATCGGTTTAAATGAGGGTTATATATAATTAAGACCGGTATAGAGCAATGGTTGGTTGCATGGTTGTTAGAGACCATTACTAACACCACGTACCAAATTTCAACCGGATCGGGTGAATTTTGATCTTCCAAGGGGCTCCGGAGGTCATTCCATAAAAACCGATCCCCAGATTTGGCCTCCGGAGCCCCTTGGCTACATATAATTATGGACCGATATGGACCAATTCCTACATGGTTGTTAGATACCATATACTAACACCACGTACCAAATTTCAACCGGATCGGATGAGTTTTGCTCCTCTAATAGGCTTCGGAGGTCAAATCTGGAGATCGGTTTATATGAGGGCTATATATAATTATGGATCGATGTTGAGCAATTTTTGCATTGTTATTTGAGACCATATACGTACACCCTGTACCAAAGTTGAGCCGGATCGGATGAAACGTGCTTCTCTTAGAGGCTCCGCAAGCCAAATCTGGGGATCGGTTTATATGGGGGCTATATATAATTATGGACCGATGTGGACCAATTTTTGCATGGTTGTTAAATACCATGTACTAACACCATGTACCAAATTTCAACCAGATCGGATGAATTTTGGTCTTCCAAGGGACTCCGGAGGTCACATCTGGCTATATAAAATTATGGACCGATATGTATACATTTTTTCATGGTTGTTAGAGACCATATATTAACACCACGTACCAAATTTCAACCTGATCGGAATTTGCTTCTCTAAGAGGCTCCGCAAGCCAAATATGGGTGTCGGTTTATATTGGGGCTATATGTAAAATTGGTCCGATATGGCCCATTTGCAATAAAACCGATCCCCAGATTTGACCTCCGGAGCCCCTTGGCTACATATAATTATGGACCGATATGGACCAATTTCTGTATGGTTGTTAGATACCATATACTAACACCACGTACCAAATTTCAACCGGATCGGATGAGTTTTGCTTCTCTAATAGGCTCCGGAGGTCAAATCTGGAGATCGGTTTATATGGGGGCTATATATAATTATGGATCGATGTTGACCAATTTTTGCATTGTTATTTGAGACCATATACGTACACCCTGTACCAAAGTTGAGCCGGATCGGATGAAACGTGCTTCGCTTAGAGGCTCCGCAAGCCAAATCTGGGGATCGGTTTATATGGGGGCTATATATAATTATGGACCGATGTGGACCAATTTTTGCATGGTTGTTAAATACCATGTACTAACACCATGTACCAAATTTCAACCAGATCGGATGAATTTTGGTCTTCCAATGGACTCCGGAGGTCACATCTGGCTATATAAAATTATGGACCGATATGTATACATTTTTTCATGGTTGTTAGAGACCATATATTAACACCACGTACCAAATTTCAACCTGATCGGAATTTGCTTCTCTAAGAGGCTCCGCAAGCCAAATATGTGTGTCGGTTTATATTGGGGCTATACGTAAAAGTGGTCCGATATGGCCCATTTGCAATACCATCCGACCTACATCAATAACAACTAGTAGTGCCAAGTTTCAAGTCGATAGCTCATTTCGTTCGGAAGTTAGCGTGATTTCCACAGACGGACGGACAGGCGGACAGATGGACGGACGGACGGACGGACGAACATAGCTAGATCGACTCAGAATTTCACCACGACCCGGAATATATATATACTTTATGGGGTCTTAGAGCAATATTTCGATGTGCTACAAACGGAATAACAAAGTTAATATACCCCCCACCTATGGTGGAGGGTATATTAACATCCGTTATACATCCGTTTCCTTTTGTAACAAAAATTTTTCAACTGCATAACCTTTACTCAGTGTAATATATCGTAAAAAGAAAATAAAAACTCGATAGATGAGAACTGTATCAAAATTTTGATAGAGCCAATATCTAAAACTAATAATGAGCTACAAATTATAACGCTGGTTTGGTGCCATTACACAATATAGGAAAGGGCGCAGATTTTTAACAATATTGAAGTAAAAGTAAACACTAATTTCCCTTCATATCTAATCTGAAAATCGTATGCGCTTGTTGAAAACAACAAAAATTATTTCAAAATCTCTGGAATAGCATTGATAAATATCTTCAAAATTATGCCATAAAAATGTCACCAGAATTATTTTTTTTTCTTTGTGTGGCAAAAAGAATGTTACGCTTGGGTGAGAAATCTCAATATTCGCAACATAAATCTGCAAAATACAGATATCATATTCACACATGTCTTCATTTTGGACAAACTCACACATGAACACTCTCGTAGACACCATGATTAAGTGGTAGGATAATGAAATTGAAAAATTGTAATGCAAGGAAAAGTTGTCAACATATGTGACAAAATACAGGTGGCTTAGCTATTGGTTTCAGAGGAATTATGAGAGGTGTTATCATATTGGGATGGTTCATCATCATCATTATATTTTCGGGTATGTAAAATGAAAAAGAATTTTGTTTAACTGGCTTTTAAATCCTTTGAGATTTTTAGCTGATTGCAAGCCTCTAAACATAAATGGATGACAGTATTGCTATATCTCTGAGTGCGGGTGTGTGTGTGAGAGAGAGAGAGAGAGAGTAACATTTTACCCAAACACTTGGAAAATTTGCATAAAAATTTGTTTTTCCGGTATAATCAGACAAGAAGAGTAAGGCATAAAATTTATTATTCAGCCACACAATAACAAAATATCATATACTCACACACACACAAATTCACAAGCGTGCACACACAAACATTTGATACTTTTTAATGATAAAACACGCATAAACAATTTATAAATTTTACGTGACTCACCCATATGTAATTTTGCCCACATGCTATAACATATGAATGTGTATTAAAAATGCGTGTATCTGTTTACTCGCACTCACACACACCCATTCTTATATTTGCACATTGATACTCAGTGGATACGCACCGTTATACATCCGTTTCCTTTTGTATTATCCTTGCTTACGAACGTACATACGCATAACTTGTAATAACTTCCGCTGAATTATTCATATTTGACATTGAAAATGGCACACGTTCATTTTTCCTGTAAGAAGTTGGTAGGAGGGGGGGCTAGAAGATAGAGAATATTCGCATTACTGCTAGTTTGATGATATTTGGTATCTTTGTATGGAAAATTGTAGTATATTTTGGCCTTTGTTTGTTTGGTATGATTGTTTCGCTTCTGTAACATGTTTTCATACATATTTTGTTGATTTCGTTTTGTGTCATTCCTTTCCATTTCATTGCTGTCATTTTGGAAAATTGCCTATTTTTGTTGTCTTCCGATGGTGTTATGGTGTTTGGTACGCTACAATCGGTTATCTTTCATTTAAAAAGATTATTCGATTATCTGTTACTCGTACAATATTGTAACAAGGGAAAAAAATTCGTAAATGAATTTATCGAAATTATATTCATGGATGTGGATGTGGATATTATATGTTTCGCTTTTGGTCCATGAGCTTGTATTCAGCTCGAGGTGTTCTGCCCTTAGAGTGATCTGATGGTGAGTTAGGTATGGCGTCATGAGTTATGCCCTTAGTTACAAATGGAGATCAAGTTAGCTACGCTGCTATCAATTACTGGTAGCTTGGAATACGACTGTACTTGCTTGATTTTATTTGGACCAAAACTATCCTATTCTGATGTGAGAGGTTGTTTTCCTTCTGTCTCTCGGACAAGAAGAGACCTTGTAGCTTCTCACGGCTTCAGTATCCCCATAAATCCTGTTTAGACCACCTTGTTATGCTACCTGTCAAGAGGCTCCCTTTTGCAATGCTGGATTTTACACTCTGGAAGGTGAAGATCAACCCCTGCACTAAATAAAAAGCATGCTCGGTTCTAAAGATTTTGTCGTTACACTAATTATTTTGGTATTGATTCTGAGCCAAACCTGCGGATAATTGAAGGAAGGATACATTTAAGACAGTTCTCTTTTAAATTTGAGTTTTTGGTATTTGATCCAAATTTTAATGTATTCGTTTTTTCGTTTTTTTTTTCTTCAAGTGAGTTTTCATTAATTTTGAAGAATTGTTCATTATTATTAAAGCCAAGTTGTCCTTAGCCAAATAAAATTTTCTTTCATATGAAGATATCCAATTTTAAGTCGAGTTACTTAACTATAAGTACAAACCGACGTCATTACAAAGTTGATCGAATTTTGGACAAGGAAAATAGAGAGAAATACGTTTTCTATGCTAAGAGAGAAATACGTCTTCTATAATAAGCAAAATTCGCATTCGCATTTTAGCCTCACGATAAAATTTTTTTCAGTGTGGGTGATGGTTGTCTATCCACAAGATGGTGATTTAGATGGTTACTTCGGCCCAGGAGATACTGTACCCCGTCAACAAGTACCCCGTCAGATCACCCCGCCTAATCTACACTAAATACTATGGAAATTTTCCTTAGCCAGCAATGAAACATATTTCTAGTTAGGTTTGTGAAGATTGGTATATGATATTTTCTTATCAATAACTTAATAATACCAATTCTCTATCCTCAGGATATCCTCATATTTCTAGCATTGAAATAACAGGTAAGATCATGTTTAACATCTACCTTTAACCAATCGTACAATCATGGCCTCGGATGCAATGATTGTACGTTGAGTACTGGTTGAGTCCTCTATTTACGTAACAGGCTGACTGTCCCCGGTCTAACAAAGAAAAACACATTTTTTTTTGTCAAAATTCGTTTTTATTATTCAGCATAGTTCCCTTCAAGAGCGATACAACGATTATAACGACCTTCCAATTTTTTGATACCATTTTGGTAGTACTCCTTCGGTTTTGCCTCAGTTTCAGCGATCACCTCTTCATTGCAGCAAAATTTATTCCCTGCGAGCATCCTTTTGAGGTCTGAGAACAAGAAAAAGTCGCTAGGGCCAGATCTGGAGAATACGGTGGGTGGGGAAGCAATTCGAAACCCAATTCATGAATTTTTGCCATCGTTCTCAATGACTTGTGTGGCACGGTGCGTTGTCTTGGTGGATCAACACTTTTTTCTTCTTCATATGGGGCCGTTTTGCCGCGTTCTCGACCTTCAAACGCTCCAATAACGCCATATAATAGTCACTGTTGATGGTTTTTCCCTTCCCAAGATAATCGATAAAAATTATTCCATGCGCATCTCAAAAAACCAAGGTCATTACTTGCCAGCGGACTTTTGAGTCTTTCCACGCTTCGGAGACGGTTCACCGGTCGCTGTCCACTCAGCCGATTGTCGATTGGACTCAGGAGTGTAGTGATGGAGCCATGTTTCATCCATTGTCACATATCGACGGAAAAACTCGGGTATATTACGAGTTAACAGCTTAAAACACCGCAAAGAATCATCAACACGTTGTTGTTTTTGGTCAAATGTCAGCTCGCGCGGCACCAATTTTGCACAGAGCTTTCGCATATCCAAATATTGATGAATGATATGACCAACACGTTCGTTTGATATCTTCAAGGCCTCTGCTATCTCGATCAACTTCATTTTACGGTCATTCAAAATCATTTTGTGGATTTTTTTATGTTTTCGTTTGTAACCACCTCTTTCGGGGATCTACTGCGTCCACTGCGTTCACCGTCATCCGTGCTCATTTCACCACGCTTGAATTTTGCATACCAATCATTTATTGTTGATTTCCCTGGGGCAGAGTCCGGAAACTCATTATCAAGCCAAGTTTTTGCTTCCACCGTATTTTTTCCCTTCAGAAAACTGTATTTTATCAAAACACGAAATTCCTTTTTTCATTTTTTTCACAATAACAAAAGTTGCTTCACAAAAGACGCTCTATCTCACAAACTAATTGACCTACAGACGTCAAATTTTGACACGAATCATTTGAAGGTTGGTACTATATAAAAATATACTAGAGACGCGATCTTTGGGTCAGACCGGGGACTTATCAGCCAACCTGTTATGTGGTAATGGCGTGCAAAGATGTTGTTGTGCTGTAAACTTTACGGAATAAGTGTTGGTGGTTGGCATTTGGAAAAACCTCCATAGGGCTGAGGAAGGAGTAGTAACTCAAGTGGCTTGTATACTCGCTAGAGAACGGTGATCGGTCTATAAGATTTGCCCTCGGTCAAGACGTTGCCTTGAAGTATCCTACCCATTTTCCAGATCGATCATATATATCGGCTATAATCAGTGATTCCAAAGACAAATTGATGAGTTTGGCCAAGTACTCAACTCTCTGTATTCCTAGATGCTTCAACATTAGCATTGAAATTCCGTCGGGTCCCAGCTCCTTGGATGGTTTTGCACTCTCGATGACATTGGCAACTTTAGCTGAGAGATGTGGGGTGTCGTTGACTTGAATACCACGAATGCGACGAATGACTATACATTTCGCTCTATAACTTTCAGGATGCTCAATATATTGCCGGTTAAAAATTCTAAATCTATATCTGAACCGATTTTAATCAAATTTATTATACCCTGTACACTACACCCACTAAATGTGTGGATATAATTAGGAGTAGAGATACCAAGTCTACCGGTATGAAGTGAGCGTCAAGATACAAATGTCCCGATGTGGAACATTTGTTGTGAACGAGCCCTTATTTCGTTTGTTTGTTTGCTATGACATCTGTGAATAATATTTAGTATACATAAAGTTTTTTCATCGTATTAAAAATATCGAATTTTGTACCAGAACGTGATGATTCGGAAGCAACATACAAAAGATGGTTTCAATAGTTCGGAAATAATGATTTTGATGTGAGAAATGAAGAATGTGGAAGTCCACCAAAAAAGTTTGAAGACGACGAATTGCAAACTATATTAGATGGAGATGACACTGTGAGTCAAAAGCAAATGGCAGCAATGTTGCATAACAAACTACAACTACTATATTAAGGGTTGATATACATCCTCAGAGAGATCCAGCGCTGCAAAAGAGACCCTCCAGATCAAGCAGCGCACCAGGCAGGTTTGAACAGAATTCATGAGGATGCTGTTGCTGAAGCGGTGAGAAGCTACAAGGTTAATCCTGTTCTCAGAGTCCGATCACCGCCCATAGCACCAGAGGAAAGAGACCTCCCACGGCAGACTAGGGTAGTTTTAGCCCAATTAAGATCAGACAAGTGCAACCGCCTCAATTCCTACCTATCAATGATTGATAGCAGCGTAGCTGACATATATCCAATTTGTAACCAAGGGCCACATGACACGCGTCATCTTTTCTCTTGCCCAGCTAAACCAACCCAACTTACCCGATGTATCAGGTTCACTTAGACTATTCAGTCGATTGTGATACCACGTTGGTGAACTTATCTCTTATCACTGAGTTCTGCCCGATTCCATGTTAAGCTCAATGACAAGGGACCTCCTTTTTATAACCGAGTCCGAACGGCGTTTGTCCGAACATTGTAGTGAAACCACTTAGAGAAGCTTTGAAACCCTCAGAAATGTCACCAACTTTTTGGTGTTCGGTCGAAGCAGGTATCGCCTTGTGTTTGCAAGGCGGGCATGCTAAACATTGCACCACGATGGCTCCCAAATTTTGTTGTTTATAAAGTTTCAACTTTTTTAAAAGTTTAAAAATTGTAATAAAATGCAAAATTTTCCAAAATGCCATTTTATTAATTTTATATATATTTTTTGTTTTCTCGTTTTTTTTTTTCATTTTATAAAACTAATTTCGAATTAAAGAAGTTAGTCGGGCGGGGCCGACTATATTATTACCACTATGTAGACCAAAATTTTTCATAACATCTCAACTCCTTCAAATTTGTTGGGGGCTATATAAAGGTTTATATTCCAATATACAAATATCTAAATCAGAACCGATTTGAAGCCATAAAGCAGGCGTATATATATGAGACCTATGTCCAAATCTATACTAATTTGAAGTAAATTTTGGAAGCAAAGCTAAAATCTTAATTCTACTCTCAGGGAATAATTTCAAGTAAATCGAAATGAAAATTTGGTTTCCGGTTGATATATGAATCTAATTCGGGCGAATGCTATATATGGAAGCTATATCTAAATCTGAACCGATTTCAATGAAATTAAGCACGGATAGCTATAATATTAATTCTACTCCCTGTGCATAGTCTTACATAAATCGGAGTAAAACGGTGGCCTCTATGGTCATATGAGTCTAAATCGCATGAAAGATATACATGGGACCTATATCTAAATCTAAACCGATGTTATCCAAATTTAGCAAGAATTGGTAGAATATCAATTAGACTATTTGTGCAAAATTTTACGTGAATCGGTGTTAAAATTTGGCCTCTACAGTCATATGAGTCCACATCGGGCGAAAGATATATATGGGAGCTATATCTAAATCTGAACTGATTTCAACCAAATTTTGCAAGCATTCACGCAAACAATTTTTTTTCTGTTTCTATCACGAAATTAATTGATCCAATTAATTTGTTAAAAAATTAATTGAAGGTCAATTAAAAAATTAATTGATCCATTAAAAAATTAATTAATACTATTAATTTTTGTTTCATTTAAAAAATTTGTTGATTCAATTAAATTTTTAATTCAATATTTTTTAAAACTCAATTAAAATTTTAATTGGAAAAATTTTCGTGAAATTTTTTTCTGTGTTGGTAGAACATCAATTCTACTTTGTTGATTCAATTAAATTTTTAATTGAATATTTTTTAAAACTCAATTAAAATTTTAATTGGAAAAATTTTCGTGAATTTTTTTTCTGTGTTGGTAGAACATCAATTCTACTTTCTGTGCAAAATTTCATGTAAATCGGTGGTAAACGTTGGCCTCTGTGGTCATATGACTCTAAATCGGACGAAGGATATATATGGGAGCTATATCTAAATCTGAACCGATTTCAATAAAATTTGGCACACTTGATTACACTACTAATTGTACTCCTAGTGCAAAATTGGGGTAAAACTCTGGCTTCTGGGGCCGTAGTAGTCCATATCGGGCGAAAGATATATAAGGGAACTATATCTAGATATAACTATATTTAGATATTAAATTCTAAGACGATCGGTATACTAAACGTTGGGTCTCTGACTTTTCCTTCTCGGCGTTACATACAAATGCACAAACTTATTATACCCTGTACCACAGTAGTGGTGATATTGCATTTGTGAAGTGCCTCGATATTGCATTTGTGAAGTGCCTCCTATTCGTTGTGCGACATCTATAAGGCCGTTTGTTATTAACTCACTCTTAAATCTATTTTTCTACTTGTGTGTGTGTGTGTATGCGTGTTATTGTATGTCCTTGTTGTTATAGAAATTTATATGAATATTATTAAGATAAGACATCTTTTGCTTGTGGAAGACGTGCTGAAAGTATATCTTTGCTTTTACATTTTTTTATTTCGTTTTTTTTTCACTTTTTTGTTTTCTTTCCTTTTTGGCACCAACTAGAAATGTATGTGGCCACATATGTATTATATCATATATGAGTAAATATTTTACATATGTAAATTGCTAAGAAAATATAATACATTTATGTGTGTATATGGGTGTACGTATATCCTCTAGGTGTATAAGTTAGGACATGGGGGTTTCCCTGTGCCCTTACAAGTTCGTTATGGACGGCCTATGAATTCGTATGAATTTGTCGTTGACAGTCATTTTTAAGTCTGTTTATGGTTCTTGTTTCAAGGATTTATTTCTGTGAAGAAAGAAAAAGTCGTCACAAACTTTTACCTTCATAATGAAAAAATGTATGTAAAAGTTTTTTGATATATTTTTGTGTTCTTGCTACATCACTTCAATTCAGTTTTTTTTTGTTTTGTTCTTGTTTATTGTGTCTGTAAAGTTTTGTAGCTTCGCAAAAAAAAAATGTTTTTTTTTTAAGAAATTTTTGAAATAAATACTTCAACACTTTTTCCAGGATATGCAAGAAGGTTGGATATGTCAAAAAACTATACTAGCATATGGGGAAAACAATTTAATATATGCATAAAACAAGCATGTAAAGAAGATGGCCTTACGGGACCGATAATATAATATCATCTCATATCCTAAACCATCCCTACCGCAAAAAAAAATAACTTGTACTCTAAGCTTTATTCTAAGAACTTGGGTAATATGTCCGAACCAATTTTTAAATTTCACCCACCGAACATTAGACAATTTTAATTTTAGGATACAGAATATGTTAATAAAGGGAAATTTCTTAGAAATAATTTTTTTGAATTTTTAATTCTTTGGCTTAAAGATAAAAACATTTTGAGAATTCCGCATTCTTGATTTTATGATTTCATGGAATTAAGGAAACCATTTTTATACCCATAGGATGGGGGGTTATTTAACTTTGTCATTCCGTTTGTAACACATCGAAATATTGTATATATATTCTGGGTCGTGGTGAAATTCTGAGTCGATCTAAGCATGCCCGTCCGTCTGTTTAAATCACGCTAACTTCCGAACGAAACAAGCTAACAACTTGAAACTTGGCACAAGTAGTTGTTATTGATGTAGGTCGGATGGTATTGCAAATGGGACATATCGGATCACTTTTACATATAGCCCTCATATAAACGGACCCCCAGATTCGCCTTGCGGAGCTTCTAATGGAATCATATTTCATCCGATCTGATTGAAATTTGATATATGGTGTTGGTATATGGTCTCTAACAACCATGCAAAAATCGATATCAGTCCATAATTATATATAGCCCCCATATAAACCGATCCCCAGATCTGGCTCGCGGAGCCTCTACGAGAAGAAAATTTCATCTGATTCGGTTGAAATTTGGTACGTGGTATTAGTATATGGTCTCTAACAATCATGCCAGAATTGGTCCATATCGGTCCATAATTATATATAGCCCCCATATAAACCGATCGCCAGATTTGGCTTGCGGAGCCTCAAAGAGAAGCAAATTTCATCCGATCCGGCTGAAATTTGGTACATGATAATGATATACGGTCTCTAATAACCATGACAGAATTGGTCCATATCGGCCCATAATTATATATAGCTCTTATATAAACCGATCCCCATATTTGACCTCCGGAACCTCTTGGAGGAGCAAAATTCATCCGATCCGTTTGAAATTTGGAACGTGGTGTTAGCATATAGTCTCTGACAATCATATCAAAATTGGTCCACATGTCCATAATTATATACAGCCCCCATATAAAATGTTCCCCAGATTTGACCTCCGGAACCTCTTGGAAGAGCAAAATTCATCCGATCCGTTTGAAATTTGGAACGTGGTGTTAGTATATGACCGCAAACAACCATGCCAAAATTGGTCCATATCGGTTCATATTTATGATTGCCACTCGAGCTAAAAATAATCTACCAAAATTGTATTTCTATAGAAAATTTTTTCAAAATTTTATTTCTATAGAAAATTTTTGTCAAAATTTTATTTCTATGGAAAATTTTTACAAAATTTTACTGCCGTAGAAAATTTTGTCAAAATTTTATTTATATAGAGAATTTTTTTCAACAGTTTATTTCTATCGAAAATTTTGTCTAAATTTTAATTCTATAGAAAATTTAGTCACAATTTTATTTCTATAGAAAATTTAGTCAAACTGAATTATATACGTATTTAATCGGCCATTTTTTTTAGTTTAATATATACCACGTATGGACTAAATTACAATTTAGAAAACGGTGTTAGAATGTTTTACTCGTAAGATACCTTGTCATCGGCAAGTGTTACCGCAACCCAAGTAATTCGATTGTGGATGACAGCTTTTAGTAGAAGCTTCTACGCAATCCATGGTGGAGGGTACATAAGCTTCGGCCTGGCCGAACTTACGGCCGTATATACTTGTTTCTTTTGACATGTATTAAAATTTGGATTTTTAAATTTCCTCCTGTAGCTGATATTTATTGAAACCAATTTCAGCTTGCTATAGTTTCTAAACTCTTCGTGTGGCAGTTGACAGATTTGTCCCAGTGACAGTTAATTTTATTTAATACATGCTTACAAAAGCATTTCGATTGATTCTGTTCAGAAATAAAGTTAGGTAGTTCAATGGGAGCCACCGTGGTGGAATGGTTAGCATGTCCACCTTGCATACATAAGGTCATGGGTTCGATTCCTGCTATGACCGAACACCAAAAAGTTTTTCAGCGGTGGTTTATCCCACCTCAGTAATGCTGGTGACATTTCTGAAGGTTTCAAAGCTTCTCTAAGTGGTTTCACTGCAATGTGGAACGCCGTTCGGACTCGGCTATAAAAAGGAGGTCCCTTGTCATTGAGCTTAACATGGAATCGGGCAGCACTCAGTGATAATAGAGATGTTCACCAATGTGGTATCACAATGGACTGAATAGTCTAAGAGAGCCCGATACATCGGGCTGACACCTAACCTTACCTAGATAATTCAATCGTGATTGCTTTAGAACAGGTTGGCTGATAAGTCTCCGGTCTGACACATAGATGGCGTCGCTAGTATTAAATGCATATTATTTTTATATAGTAACAATCTTCAAATGATTTGTGTCAAAATTTGAAGTCTGTAAGTCAATTAGTTTATGAGATAGAGCGTCTTTTGTGAAGCAACTTTTGTTATTGTGAAAAACAAATGGAAAAAAAAGGAATTTCGTGTTTTGGTAAAATACTGTTTTTTGAAGGGAAAAAAGACGGTGGAAGCAAAAACATAGCTTGATAATGAGTTTCCGGACTCTGCCCCAGGGAAGTCAACAATAATTGATTGGTATACAAAATTCAAGCGTGTTGAAATGAGCACGGAGGACGGTGAACGTAGTGGACTCCCGAAAGATGTGGTTAGCGACGAAAACATCAAAAAAATCCACAAAATGATTTTGAATGACCGTAAAATGAAGTTGATCGAGATAGCAGAGGCCTTAAATATATCAACGTGTTGGTCATATTCATATTTGGATATGCGGAAGCTCTGTGCAAAATGAGTGCAGCGCGAGCTCACATTTGACCAAAAACAACAAGGTGTTGATGATTCTGAGCGGTGTTTTCAGCTGTTAATCCGTAATACACCCGAGTTTTTCCGTCGATATGTGACAATGGATGAAACATGGTTCCATCACTACACTCCTGAGTCCAACCGACAGTCGGCTGAGTGGACAGCGACCGGTGAACCGTCTCCGAAGCGTAAAGACTAAAGCCCGCTGGCAAAGTAATGGCCTCTGTTTTTTGGGATGCGCATGGAAAAATTTTTATCGATTATCTTTAGAAGGAAAAACCATCAACAGTGACTATTATATGGCGTTATTGGAGCGTTTGAAGGTCGAAATCGCGGCAAAACAGCCCCATATGAAGAAGAAAAAAGTGTTGTTCCACCAAGACAACGCACCGTGACACAAGTCATTGAGAATGATGACAAAAATTCATGAATTGGGCTTCGAATTGTTTCCCCACCCACCGTATTCTCCAAATCTGGCCCCCAGCGACTTTTTCTTGTTCCTCGCACCATTTCACTATGGGGCAAATGACCGGATTCTGCGGCAAAAAGTCAGTTTTCGGTATTTTAAATTGAAAAAACTGATAACGTCATTCTGTTTCAGACATCCCAGTAGCTCGAAATACAAAATATTAGAAACATATGGCAACTCATTGCTTTTACAACAATCTGGCAAAGTTGGCTTTTTTTACATAGTTTACATTGTCAATCGCTAGTCAAAAAAAAAAACATATTGTAGAAAATTGGCTGTAAAAAATAAACTAATAAGCGAATATATATTGTGTAAAATGGAAAATAGTATTACAGGTACGTATATATGGCAGCTATATCTAAATCTTAACGGATTTCCTCCAAAATCAATAAGGCTATATCCTGATCCAATACACATACGTGTGCAAAATTTAAAGACTATTGGTCTAAAATTGCGACCTAGATACTGAATACAAAACCACAGTCTAGTGCATCGTATAAATATTAACGGTTTCAGTGGGCGGATCAATTTGAAAATTTCTATGAGCTCTTTTGACGTTATGTACAACATGCACCCAGAAAAAAGTGCATTCGAAACTAAAGGAAAAAATGTTTATCAATTTAGTTTAGCCATTTTATTTCCCTTAAGTTAAATTTTTGTGTGAAATAATAAAATTTACTTGTTTCAGTAAAAAAATCCTAAACTGAAAGCAGTTAGGAATAGTTCATTAACTAGAATAAGGCATGGAATTTTACTAATACTGTTATCTTCGCTGGGTATAAGAATTTACTACTGAACAAGAAAATTTTATTCACTGATAACAAAGCATTCGTAAAAATAAACAAAAACCGAACTAAAACCAAGTTTCCTCAAATTTAGTAAAATTTCTTATAAAACGATAACACTGAACGATAACATACGAATAACACTTGGCATAGAAAAATATTTTAGTTCATTCGTACCAAGAAGTATTCAATCCTTTCAAATTAATTTGCATCACTTCTTTAGGTGTGATCCGAATTCAATGTTTTGGATGTAAATTAAAACATTCTGTGATATTTTGTCAAATAAATAATTTTTATAATTTTTAATGGATACTAACGCATGTCGGAAACGTTTGACCTCAAATATTTTCAAAAATTCACAATTTTTTCAGATTGGATTTAGCATTTTTGTCGACAAAATTTAAATGATTTGTACCATTTTATGAATTCTTACTCTGTTTTTAACCTATTTGAAACAAAAAAAGTTAAAATTATCCATTAAAAGTATGAAAAAACCAAATTATAAAGAATATAAAATTAAAAGAACTTACTGGGTAGTTAAAATAAAGAACATCATTTGGAGTGCATCTTCGGGAAGTGCTTTTAAAGTTGTGCCTTTGAAAAAACTTCCAAATTGTTTTGCTGGGTGTTTAATATATAAATAAAACATGTCTTTTATTGAAGAAAAAATGCCTATATAAAATAAAACTGTATTTAAAAACGAAGGTAAGCAGTTCTAATTTTGAAGTAAAAGGTTTACCACAAATAAGTAAGATTTCTCCCAATGAATGAAAAAAGGTCAATAAAATCAATCCATATATGAATTCAATTCAGTTACATTTTTTCATTCTATAGTATGGTGGTACATAAATAGAGGAAAATGCTAACTAATATATGGAATGCATTCTACCTAATTTCTACGAAAATTACATCGTTCAAACAAATAAAAATGTCTTTGGCGCTATACGAAGTTCAACTTTCTTCACAATGAGTTCATTTTAACTTAAAGAAGTGGTCACTTTTTTCTGGGTGTGTGTTCCAAATTTTAAACCGATAAGTGCATTTTTGTAATTTTTGCCTCAAAATCCGGTCGTTGGCCCCATAGTGCATTGGTGTGTTGCCACGGTTGCCACTCGTGCCACAATTTTTTTAAAATTTTATTTCTATAGAAAATTTGTCAAAATTTTATTTCTATGGAAAATTTGTCAAAATTTTATTTCTATAGAAAATTTTATTTCTATCAATAATTTTGCCAACATTTTATTTCTATAGAAAATTTTGTCAAAATTTTATTTGTATCGAAAATATTATAAAAATTTTATTTTTATCGAAAATTATGTCAATTTTGTCAAAATTTTATTTGTATCGAAAATATTATAAAAATTTTGTCAAAATTATAGTTTTGTACAAAAATTTGTCAAAATGTTATTTGTAATGAAAATTTTATCATAATTTATCGGTTCAGTTTTAGATATAGCTCCCATATAAATCTTTCGCTCGATATGCACTTCTAAGGCCCCAGAAGCCAGATTTTTGCCCTAATTTGCTTTAAATCACAGGGAGTAGAATCAATATTTTAGCTATGCGTGCCAAATTTGGTTGAAATCTGTTGAGATGTATATATAGCTCCCATATATATCTTTCCCACGATTTTCACTCATATTACCACAGAGGTCAAAGTTGTAATCTGATTTACGTGAAGTTATGCATAGGGAGTTAAAATAACATTATAACCATTCATGGCAAATTTGGTTGAAATTGGTTCAGATTTAGATATAGCTCCCATATATATGTTTTTCTTATTTCGACAAAAATGGTCAATATATCAACATTTTCCTTGTAAAATCGCCACTGGTAAGTAGAAAACTTGAAAGAATGACTTAAATTTTCTTATACATCTAATACATAGCTATTGGCCGATAAATCATAAATACATTTTTGCGAAGTTGTCCAATAATTGCTTAGGATTTAAATGTTTCCCATATTTGTTTCTAACATTGTGTTCCTCACAGGGGATTAGCCGACAGAAATTTTTAAGTCTAGAGTTTTTTTAGAAGTTTAACAAATTTTGTCCAGATCGACTATGTATAGGATAACAAAAACCTTTATATATAGCACCCAACACATTTGACGGATTTGATATTGTATCGAAAATGTGGATCTACAAAGTGATGTAGGATATAATATAGTCGGCCCCGCCCGACTTTAGACTTTCCTTACTTGTTTCTAAAAGAAATTTTGCCAACATTTTTATTTATATAGAATTGTGACGAAAAAAAAAAATATAAACATTTTTTAACTTTATTTAGTTTGGTTACCCGATAAAAAGGATGCAAAAATATGCTGTTACATCGAGTTTACTGAAAACTCAACTAGTTTTACATTTCTCATTCGCAACTTCAAACTATTCTAGGTTCATTTTTAATTGATACTATCATATCTGTGATTGAAGACATTTCAATTAAAAAATTAATTGGATCAATTAATTTCGTGATTGAATCAGAAAAATAAATTTTTTGTGTGTAGTTAGAAATTAATCTTTTCTACCAAATAGTTGGGTAGATCTAATCCAAGTCGATCAATGTATAATGTCGAGTCCATAACAAAGTTTTGGTAGACACGTTTCTAATAATACAAAATTAATTATACCCTAAACCATATAGCGGTTTAGAGCGTAAAAATTAGATTAATTAAAGCACTTGCCTAATGCTATGCACCATAGAAATTTACCTTAGTTATAGAGTTATAATTATCATTGCAAATAACATTTGCCAATATTTGAAATGGTTACTGCTCTACAAGCAATGCAACTTGTTATTATGGAAGGAAGTTATGTTCTTGTTTATTCTTGCTAAGAAAATTGTATGTATTTGAAGTCGGATAAATGGTTGGTGGCAGTCAATAGACCCTGTATGTTGCTACCAATTTAAATCATGATTACCAATTTTGTTGTTACTGAAAATTACCAAATGGAAAAAGACTCCTCTCACTTTATAAACCTGCAGGCATTGCAAGCAATATTAGCAATAGCAATAAGGAGAAGCAGCAATGATAAAATAAAAATGAAAATGTTGTTGAGCATAATTGCTAAAGGAAATTGTAACTACACTGCAACAAAACTCCATCTTTGTGTTTAACACAGTTGGAGGTTTATTTCTTAAATTCTTCTGATAAGGAAAAGACTACAATTATATAGCCACAGTAGGTTGGCTTCTCAGTCAAACCTGACCAGTAGTAAATGGGCCATGCTGACACTGGTAAATGCTATTGCAACCGGGGCAAATAATTATGGTCTGATCACTTTTATTCCTATTTTTCATAATAGTAATTTTGACTGCAGTAAGTGTTTCTTGGTGAACATATCATCATCGTCATTAGTGCCAGATATTGGGAATTCCTTTTAATTCTTTTGGAAATTATTTTTATGGAGAAGGTATTGTGTAAGGTAGAGGATTTGTTTAGGGTGTATATGAAATTCATACTAAATAAATCAAAACTAATTTTTTTAACCTATCACCGGAAGTAACTACACTATTGAAATTTATATTATCAAAAATCTAAAGCCAAAGTAGATTGAACGGAAGTGTTCCTAATGCGAGCGGAATGCTGCGAACAGCAAATACATGGACGGACAGACACCAAGGATTAAATGAGTTTCAATATTTCTGTTAAATTTTATCGAAAAAAAAAGGCTAAATCCAATTTGAAAAAATTGTACATTTTTGAAAATATTTGACGTCAAACGTTTCCGACAAGCATTAGAATCCATTAAAAGTTATAAAAAATTATAAAAATAATTTATTTGACAAAATATCACAGAATTTCTTTATTCACATCCAAAACATTGAATTCGGAGCACACCCAAAGAAGTGATGCAAATTCAGTGCAACGGCTGTTGAAATGGAGGACTTCCGTCCTATGACAAGCCCATGTTAAATTCATCGCCTCTGCTTCAATTTTGCACCAGTTCCGGATCCAAAAAGAACATTTTCATTACTTTTTTGGCGACGCTTTTTTTGCTGGGAAGTTAATAATGACGGCTGGGTCGATCTAGCTCTTGGTATCCGTCTGTCCGTTCATATATGTTGTGTTCGCAAGATCCGGTATTTATTAATCGATTTGAATGAAATTTGATACATACGTTTTTTTTTTAACGAGGACGAATGCTACTGAATTATCCATTTGACAGACATATGTTAGATTAGAATACCAATTGTGACAAATAGTCGTGATTAATGGCGTGGACCTGGACATACTGGACATCGATGACCCTAACCGGCGCTCATTTCTTTGTCCCATATAATGACGATTTGAAGCGCTGCGTTGGGAACACCCGTTTTGAGCATGAAAGAAGAGTAGAACGATGATTTGGTTAGACTGATCCTGGTGCACAGTTTTGTCTCCTGAAGCGCTGTGGTGCTAACAGCCTTTCTGGCTATTAAATCAAGAAGTGGGGTCATTGACACATGTCTTCTTGGACGACCTACACTTGGTGCTGATGGCTACTTTTTTAGGTTCATCACCTATAAATATTTAAACAAGTATATACAGCAGTAAGTTCGGCCGGGCCCAATCTTAAATACCCTCCACCATGAATCAAATATTAGGATTTCCTTTTAAATTTCAGGGGGGTTTGAGGACAGATCAAGCAGAGAAGGTTAGGTTAGGTGGCAGCCCGATGTATCAGGCTCACTTAGACTATTCAGTCCATTGTGATACCACATTGGAGTTCAACCAGTACACTTCACGAAGATAAATTTAAATATATTACCTATGAAGACTATATCAGATTTTGGATTTATAAGAACCCTTTTTGTTTGAATTTTAGAGGAACGACTAACATCTCTTGTAAGTGTGCAAGAAAATTATAAAATAATGTCTTGATTTGAAATCTTAAATCTGTAGCTTTTCACCCGAGAAGTAAAATTTAGAAATTTTGCATTGAGTTTCAAGCAATTTTCATGATCACTGCGCCTTCTATACCCTCAAGAAGTGAAATTGGTCCATATGGAGGCATTACCAAATGGACCGATAAAAACTTAATCCGATACACGTTTTTGTGAGCCTTAAATACCAGAATATTTAGGTTTGTAGAAACGGATAAAAACTAGCGTTTCTACAAACCTAAGGAGTTAACTTGGGAGATCTTTCTTGTGGGGACTATACTAAAATATGGACCGATACTCAACGTTTTCGGCACACCTCTTTATAGCCCGAAAATACCTCTAGATTTTAAATTTCAGGCAAATTGGATAAAAACTACGGTTTCTATAAGCCCAATACCCCAAATCGGGAGGTTGGTTTATACGGGGATCATACCAAACCATGGGCCGATACTCATCACCTCTTTTGGCGCACCTCTTTATGGTCGTAAAATTCCTCAGGATTTCAAGTTTCAAGCAAATTGGATAAAAACTACGATTTCTATAAGTCCAAGAATTAAAATCGGGAGATCGGTCTATATGGGGATATACCAAAACATGGACCCATACTCAACATTTTCGGCACGCCTCTTTATGATCCTAACATACCTCTAGATTTCCAATTCCAGGCAAATTGGATAAAAACTACGGTTTCTATAAGCCCAAGAAGTAAAATCGGGAGATCGGTCTATATGGGTTCTATACCAAAACATGGACCGATACTCACCATTTTTGGCACACCTCTTTATGGTCATAAAATTCCTCAAGATTTCAAGTTTCAGGCAAATTGGATAAAAACTACGATTTCTATAAGCCCAAGACCCCAAATCGGGAGGTCGGTTTATATGGGGACTATATCAAAACCTGGACCGATATAGTCCATCTTCGAACTTGACCTGCCTGCAGACAAAAGACAAGTTTGTGCAAAATTTCAGCACGATTGCTTTATTATAGAAGACTGTAGCGTGATTACAACAGACAGA
The DNA here is from genome assembly GCF_050003625.1 of Haematobia irritans. Lineage (NCBI taxonomy): Eukaryota > Metazoa > Arthropoda > Insecta > Diptera > Muscidae > Haematobia > Haematobia irritans. Next base: position 233,735,866 of record NC_134397.1, read on the forward strand.
CAGACGGACAAGGTTATATCGTCTTAGAATTTCGCCCTGATCAAGAATATATATACTTTATATAGTCGGAAATCGATATTTTGATGGGTTATAAACGGAATGACAAACTTATTATACCCCCGTCACCATTCTATGGTGGTGGGTATAAAAAAGAGAACCTATTGTCTCATTCTAAAGCCAATTTCATTTCTACGAAAAAATGTAGGCCTATTGTTATACAAACTTTCTTATTCACACAAAAAAATATTTTTTGTGTTCAATCAGGAAAATAATTGATCCAATTAATTTTTAATTGAAATGTCTTCAATAACAGAAATGATAGTATCAATTCAAAAAATTAATTGAAAGTCAATTAAAAAATTAATAAAATTTGTATTTTCTGTGATTAATTTCAGTTTCAATTAAAGCATTTGTTGAATCAATAAAATTTTTAATTGAATACTTTTTAAAACTCAATTAAGATTTTAATTGGAAAAATTTTCTTGAATTTTTTTCTGTGTTGTCATTGTACCCAATTGAAAATAACAAAATCACAGAATATATCCGTATTAGCAATATCACGAAATTATTGATCCAATTAATTTTTAATGGAAATGTCTTCAATCATAGAAATGATAGTATCATATAAAAAATTGGAAGCCAATAAAAAATTAATTGATCCAATTAAAAAATGATTTGATACTATTAATTTTTGTGATTAGTTTTTGTTTCAATTAAAAACATTTGTTGAATTGATTAAATTTTTAATTGAATATTTTTTAAAACTCAACTAAGATTTTAATTGGGAAAAATTGAATTTTTTTTCTGTGTTGTCATTGTATCCAAATGAAAGTATCAAAATCACAGATATTTAGACTACATCTCATGTTCAATTTCCTAACTCATCGATACATTGCAATAAAATCATTATGAATTTAAATTTTAAATTATTCAATTATTTCCATTTAAAGACCACCTCTTTATGCTTCAGCCCAAAATCACTCAACTCCCACAACTCACCCCCATTGGCATGACATAACGTAAAAGTGGAATTTTTAATAAAAACATGCATTATCCATTTAAAAGCGCGACAAAAATTAACATCCGTCTTTTCCCTAACCAATTGCTGCTGCAACTCCGCTCTACTCCCCCTATGAAAATTGCCAATAAAATGAAAATTTGAATAAATGAAAGAGCAAAAAAAAAAAAAAACACAACACGGCCAGACCAAAAGCAAACCAACATTTGCATTAAAAGCCACAAAAAATTAACGATGGTGGTCAATAACAGCATGAATGCATTTCAAACTTCATTGCAATCGCTGTTGGTTGGCGGCTTGGCAATCACCACCACTGCCACCAACTTCATCATTCATCATTCCAGGGATAGTACATGTGATATACAAACTCACAAAGAGATAGGAGTCATACGTCCTTATGGCCTTCATATGTATGTGGCCTTCATACCCATAGATGTAGGCCATCACCACCACCCCCCACAAAGTGACAAGTGAAATGTCCGATTATTTGCAATAATTCACAATTTATTTATAAAAATGTAAAAGCTACAAACAGCAAAAACAACAACAACAACAGCCAACAATGGTCTAGCAATTGCATCAAAAATAACAAAGACAACAACACCAACAACAATAATGTGAAATGTATTTTTATTAAATTTTTTCCACTGGCCTCTTGTCAATTGGCTTGTGGTGACTATACTTCCAACTACCATCTTTACCCATATCATGGTCGTGGCGATCGATCCACATTCATTGCAATAGACATTTGAAACAAAAAAAAAAAAACATTTTTTGCTGAGGCAATATTTTTCATACGTTGCGTTTCGCAACGCATTTTTGTCGAATGTCAGCGGATATGAAATTCCACATAAATGCTTGCGTTTCCGTTTCCCATCGTCATCGGCATCATCATCATCACCAACATAGTCGTCAGCATAACCATCGATGTTATTATGGATGTGAATGTTGTGATTATTGTTATTGCTGTAGTTGCTATTTATTGTTATGTTATTGGTATTATTTGCATATTAATATCTTCAATTTTATGGTTATTATATATTAAATCGCTTGGCAGGAGAAAGTGACAAAATACAAGCAGCTACGATCAAGTGATTCAAATATTTGGAAAAAAAAACTATTTCGAGGAAACGTTTTGTTATTTTTTTTTTTTTCAATCCAATATATCATAGTTTTAAAATAATTTTTTTTGCTCGCAAAATTTTCTTTTCAATTAAAGGAATACAAATGAAAACGCTTCAAAGTTTTTGAAGTCAATAATTTTAGTATGCTTTAAAAACGGGTTTCTACACTGAAATAAATATTGACCTAATATTATCGACTAAGTAAACCTGATTTTTAGGACGCGGTATTTAATATCAAAGACAAAATTCCTTAGGCTCGGTTAGGTTAAGCTGAACAGAAGATTCAGGTTACCTTGTCCCACGTCGGCTGACATACAGTCAAGTCATTATTTAGCTTGTTGTGCACTCCAACTTCTTCTTTCCGTGGTATGAAGGATTCCGAGAGCAATGTGTTTCTATCGAATTACCTAATTTGTTTCCAGTCCCTGTTTCCAAGGTGGGCCATGATCCAAATCACATCTTCACCGATAATGTTAACTCTTTGCCTAGTAAAGGTAGGACAGTGGCAAAGGTAGTGTTCCAAGTAGAGGTATGCACGTGACACTAAATTGATGTGACTCATGTACATTTTCAAGCGTGAGTGTACGTGATTCAATCATGCCCACGATTTCGATCAGGTATCCCATGTAAATTACTCATACAATTTTAGAATTGGGTCTTTAACTAATAACGAATATCACATTATTCACATCGAGGAAGGTAAACTTCTGCACTAACATACGATTCAATGGTGGGTGGGTGGGTTAAGAAAAATTTTCATGAATGGGGCAATTTTACGTGAGTCATTTCTGATCGTTATTGTGAGCCTTTAGAGGCTTTTTATGTGCGAGTATGGGTTTTCTATGCAATGGTTAGCATGCCCGCCTTGCATACACAAGGTCGTGGGTTCGATTCCTGCTTCGACCAAACACCAAAAAGTTTTTCAACGGTAGATTATCCTACATCAGTAATGGTGATAATGGTGACATTTCTGAGGGTTTTAAAGCTTCTCTAAGTGGTTTCACTGTAATGTGGAACGCCGTTCGGACTCGGCTATAAAAAGAAGGTCCCTTGTCATTGAGCTTAACATGGAATCGGGCAGCACTCAGTGATAAGAGAGAAGTTCACCAATGTGGTATCACAATGGACTGAATAGTCTAAGTGAGCCTGATACATCGGGCTGCCACCTAACCTAACCTAACCTATGGGTTTTCTATTCGTGTATGTGCATTAGTCTTACTAAAAATATCATACGTGAGTGAAATTTTTCGTCGTGATTGTGTGTGAGCGTGGGCAAAATATTACTCACTTACACACCTGCAGTTTCAAGGTCTCATCATTCTCAAAACCAGGGCTGTGGAGTCGAGCCAATTTTGCTCGACTCCGACTCCAGCATTTTTCATCAGCTCGACTCCGACTCCGACTCCGGAGTCGACTCCGGGTAATATAACTAAATCTCATTTTAATACCACTAATTTGTAGTTCTATTGTGGGTGTACCGTAAGTGGACGATATAAAGTATCGTGTTTATTTATGTGTGCCAAAAAAGATCTTAATTTCACATTAGATGCCAATTGAATTCTATATTTCAAATTTATGGCAATGTTTAAAAAATAAAATAATGATATAAATACCCATCATAATATGAGAATATACCAGCAGTATATGTATTTGTGGACCAAAATTATTGATACTATTTCAAATCCTTTAAATTTGTTGCGAGCTATATAAAGGCTTATATTTCCATATACATGAATTTGAATCTGAAGACAAAATTGTATATACTTCTACAAAATCTATGTACTTAAAATTTAAATCTAACGTTATGGGACGTAACACAATTTTAACGAAAAATAAAAATGCAAGGAAAGTCTATAGTCGGGCGGGCCGATTATAATATACTCTGCACAACTTTGTATTTAGATCTACATTTTGATAAAATCTCAAATCAGACTTCTACAAAACTCGGGCAATATTTGGGAAATATTTATAATTGTTTAGACAATTTCGCAAAAATGCATTTATGATTCATTCATTGAAAAATTCGAAAATTTGAGTCATTTCTACAAGCTTTCGACTTAGCAGCAATTTTTCCAAAATTGTATGCTCACTGAATACAATTTTGGAAAAATTTTTGTCTAGTAAATAAAATTTTGCAAAATTTTATATAGAAATAAAATTTTGGAAAATTTTCTACAGTAACAAAATTTTGACTAAATTTTCTATAGAAATAAAATTTTGGCAACATTTTCTATAGAAATAAAATTTTGGCAACATTTTCTATAGAAATCAAATTTTGACCAAATATATAGAAATACAATTTTGAATAAAATTTTTGTAGAAATAGAATATGGCAAAATTTTTTATAGAAAAAAAAGTTTGAAAAAATTATCAATAGAAATACAAGTAAAAAAAAATTGTAGCAAACAAAATTTTGCAAAATTTTCTATAGAAATAAAATTTTGCAAAATATTCTATATAAACAACATTTTGACTAAATTTTCTATAGAAATAAAATTTTGACTAAATTTTATATAGAAAAAAATATTTCTATATTAATAAAATTTTGAATGCATTTTTATAGCAGTGAGTATCAGTTAGCATCAGTAAGAAAAAAAAAATTGAGAAAATTTGCTATAGAAATAAAATTTGACAATTTTTTCTTATAGAAATAAAATTTTGAAAAAAATTATCAATAAAAATACAATTTTAGAAAAATTTTTGTGTAGTAAATAAAATTCTTCAAAATATTCTACAGAAACAAAATTTTGACTAAATTTTCTATAGAAATAAAATTTTGACAAAATTTCCTATAGAAATAAAATGTTGACCAAATTTTCTGTAGAAATAAAATTTTGACCAAATTTTCTAATAAAAAAATCTATTACTATAAAATTTTGGCAAAATTTTCTATAGAAATACAATTTTGACTTAAATTTTTATAGAAATAAAATTATCAATAGAAATAAAATTTAAAAAAAAAAAATGTGTAACAAACAAAATTTTGCAAAATTTTCTATAGAAATAAAATTTTGCAAAATATTCTATAGAAACTAAATTTTGACTCAATTTTCTATAGAAATAAAATTTTGACTAAATTTTCTATAGAAATAAAATTTTGACTAAATTTTCTATAGAAAACAAGTAAGGAAAGTCTAAAGGCGGGCGGGGCCGACTATATTATACCCTGCACCACTTTCTAGATCTAAATTTTCGATACCATATCACATCCGTCAAATGTGTTGGGGGCTATATATAAAGGTTTGTCCCAAATACATACATTTAACAAGTAAGGAAAGTCTAAAATTTTAAGGAAACTTCGCAATAGTTTATTTATGATTTATCGCTCGATATATATGTATTAGAAGTTTAGGAAAATTAGAGTCATTTTTACAACTTTTCGACTAAGCAGTGGCGATTTAACAAGGAAAATGTTGGTATTTTGACCATTTTTGTCGAAATCAGAAAAACATATATATGAAAGCTATATCTAAATCTGAACCGATGTCAACCAATTTTGGCACGCATAGCTACAATGCTAATTCTACTCCCTGTGCAAAATTTCAACTAAATCGGAGTTAAAAATTGGCCTCTGTGGTCATATGAGTGTAAATCGGGCGAAAGCTATATATGGGAGCTATATATAAATCTGAACAGATTTCAACCACATTTGGCTCGCATAGCAACAATGCTAATTCTACTCCCTGTGCAAAATTTCAACTAAATCGGAGTTAAAAATTGGCCTCTGTGGTCATATGAGTGTAAATCGGGCGAAAGCTATATATGGGAGCTATATCTAAATCTGAACCGATTTCAACCAAATTTGGCACGCATAGCTATAATGCTAATTCTACTCTCTGTGCAAAATTTCAACCAAAGTGGGGTAAAACTCTGGCTTCTGGGACCGCATTAGTCCATATCGGGCGAAAGATATATATGGGAGCTATATCTAAATCTGAACCGATTTCAATAAAATTTGGCACACTTGACTATAGTACTAATTGTTCTTCTGGTGCAAAATTTTAAGCAAATAAGGGTAAAACTCTGGCTTCTGGGGCCATATAAGTCCATATCGGTCGAAATATATATATGGGAGCTATATCTAAATCTGAACCGATTTCTTCCAAAATCAATAGGGATCTGTTCTGAGCCAAAACACATACTTGTACCAAATTTGAAGCCGATTGGACTAAAACTGCGACCTAGACTTTGATTACAAAAATGTGTTCACGGACAGACGGAGATCGCTATATCGACTCAAGAGCCCACCCTGAGCATTTTTGCCAAAGACACCATGTATCTATCTCGTCTCCTTCTGGGTGTTGCAAACATATGCACTAACTTATAATACCCTGTTCCACAGTGTGGAGCAGGGTATAAAAATATTTCTATAGTAATAAAATTTTGAATAAAATTTTTATAGAATTAAAATTTTGACAAAATTTGCTATAGAAATAAAATTTTGACAAAACTTTTTATAGAAATAACATTTTGACAAAATTTTCTATAAAAACAACTTTGAAAAATTTTTCTGCCAATATTCCACATATGTATATTGCCTTAAAATAAAATAAAAATAATATCGATTGTTCGAAACATTTCAAATAAATTAATATGGGCATTAAAATGGATCGATCCAGCCCATCTGCTAGTCAAACATTCTAGGAAACATAAAAAGATAGCCGTAATTGGAAGTTGATTGTCATTTACAATCATGCTGTACATTGATCGAGTGAATAACGCAATGGAAACTAATTTGCGTAAGAACTTGCTTAGTTACAAATATGTGAAGTGTTTTAAAAAATTTGGTTTAGCCGGAGTCGGAGTCGAGCAAAATTTTTACGACTCCGACTCCGACTCCAGCAAAATCTTCAGACTCCGACTCCGACTCCACAGCCCTGCTCAAAACACGCCCTACAAGTACCATACTATACATGTTTCAAGCGCGCCATGTAACGAATTCGGTGAGTAACGAATTTCGGAAAAACACGCTCAAGAAAATAATCCCTCTGACGAACATAAAATGCTTAAGAGTTGAATTTATTTATAATTTTTATAATATCTTAGGTGGTAAGAGTTTTATAACGCACTCGAATTTAACCATACTCATGTTTTCAGCCAGGTTCTAAAGGTTAATCACTCATAAAATTATTCGTGAGTCACGAGGTTTTTCGTGAGTCACGATATTTTTCGTGAGTCACGACATTTAAAAGATTTTCGTGCGTGAGTACAAATTTTCTTTTCGTGAAATTTTTTTAGAAGTAAAGAACAATGAACTTATTCGCAAACGAGTAAATTTACAACTCGTTTGCGAATAAGTTCATTGTTCTTTACTTCTAAAAAATTTCCCTGAAGACGAACATCGGATGTTTCGAAATATTAGATAATTTTAAATAAAAATACAACTCAACAAAAGGAACAACATCTTTTTTTATTCATATTACCTCAAGCTGAACTAAACAAATATAATTAACAGTTTAATGGTCAACTATCAAACAACAAAATTTTATTTGAATAGAAAATTTTGTCAAAATTTTATTTCAATAGAAAATTTTGTCAAAATTTTATTTCTATAGAAAATGTTGTCAAAATTTTATTTCTATAGAAAATTTTGTTATTTTATTTCTATCGCAAATTTTCTCAAAAATTTTATTTCTATATGGAGAATTTTGTCAAACTTTTATTCCGATAGAAAATTTTGTCAAAGTTTTATTTCTGTAGAAAATTTTGTCAAATTTTTTTCTGTAGAAAATTTTTTCAAAAATTTTACTTCCATATGGAAAATTTTGTCAAACTTTTATTTCGATAGAAAATTTTGTCAAAATTTTATTTCTGTAGAAAATTTTGTCAAAATTTCTATAGAAAATTTTGTCAAAATTGTATTTCTTTGAAAATTTTGTCAAAATTTTATTTCTATAGAAAATTTTGTCAAGATTTTATTTCTTTGAAAATTTTGCCAAAATTTTATTTCTATAAAAAATTTTGTCAACATTTTATTTCTATAGATAATTTTGTCAAAATTTTGTTTCTATAGAGAATTTTATTACAAGTTTATTTCTGTAGAAAATTTTGTAAAAAATTTTATTTCTATAGAAAATTTTGTCAAAATTTTATTTGTAAAGCCTTTTTTTGGAGGGTTTAAGTGTGGTTTATTGTTGGGTTTAATGAACTGCCTGAATTTATTCTGATAATTGGTTGATAGTTTTGCTGCAAGTAGAGGATGCTGATGAGGAATGTGGTAATTCCGTGGCAGTCTATAGGGCTTTGTCCAAATAAATTAGACAAATATTCTTTTCCTCTGTTGGTTAAGCTACACTTGTAGTTTCGTCAATGTATGGTTTTAAGCTGAAATAAAAAAAAAACAACAACAATGATTAAAGAACAAAAACAAACAATAACAAAACAAAACGAATGAAAAAAAAATTATTTCTATAGAAAATTTTGTAAAAATGTTATTTCTGTAGAAAATTTTGTCGAAATTTTATTTCTATAGAAAATTTTGTCAAAATTTTATTTCTATAGAACATTTTGTAAAAAAATTATTTTTATAGAAGATTTTGTCAAAATTTTATTTCTATAGAAAATTTTGTCAAAAATTTATTTCCATAGAAAATTTTGCTAATTTTTTTTATAGAAAATTTTTTAAAAATTTTATTTCTATATGGAAAATTTTGTCAAACTTTTATTTCGATAGAAAATTTTGTCAAACTTTTATTTCGATAGAAAATTTTGTCAAAATTTTATTTCTACAGAAAATTTTCTCAAAATTTTATTTCTATAGAAAATTTTGTCAAAATTTTATTTCTATAGAAAATTTACTCAAAATTTTATTTCTAAAGAAAATTTTGTCAAAATTTTATTTCTATAGAACATTTTGTCAAAATTTTATTTCCATAGAAAATTTTGTCAAAATTTTATTTCTATAGAAAATGTTGTCACAATTTTATTTCTCTTGAAAATTTTGTCAAAATATTATTTCTATAGAAAATTTTGCCAAAATTTTATTTATATAGAAAATTTAGTCAAAATTTTATTTATATAGAAAATTTAGTCAAAATTTTATTTCTATAGATAATATTGTTAAAATTTTATTTCTATAGAAAACTTTGTTAAAATTTTAGTTTCTACAGAAAATTTTGTCAAAATTTTATTATTGTAAAAATTTTATTTCTATAGAAAATTTTGTAAAAATTTTATTTCTATAGAAAATTTTGTCAAAATTTTATTCCTATAGAAAATTTTGTCAAAATTTTATTTCTATAGAAAATTTTGTCAAAATTTTATTTCTATAGAAAATTTTGTCAACAGTTTATTTCTATAGAAAATTTTGTCAAAATTTTATTTTTATAGAAAATTTTGTTAAAATTTTTTTATAGATAATTTTTTCAAAATTTTATTTCTATACGGAACATTTTGTCAGACTTTAATTTCGATAGAAAATTTTGTCAAACTTTTATTTCTATAGAAAATGTTGTCAAAATTTTATTTCTATAGATAATTTTGTCAAAATTTTATTTCTATAGAAAGTTTTGTTGAAATTGTATTTCTAGAGAAAATTTTGTCAAAATCTTATTTCTATAGAAAATATTGTCAAAATTTTAGACCTTATAGTTAAGTTATTTGTTTGACTTAAAATGGATATCTTTACACGAAAAAAAATTGTGTTAGAAGAAACGTAACATATATACTCATATTTGTCTCCTAGCACCAAACACTCAAAAGTCAAATTTATAAAGTATTGTGTCTTAAATGTATCCTTACTTCAATTCTCTGCTTCTTTTGCATCAATAACAAAATCTTTAGTGTAAAGACAAATTCTTGGGAACTGATTAATTTGTTTTTCAGAGTAAGCAATCCCACTATCACGATATTCCATCGTAAATGTCTTTATTGTTGGATGCAATAGAAAAATTGTTTTTTTTTTTTTTTAGCTTGTAAATAAAATGAAATGTCACTGTAATAAATCTGTCAGTTGGAAAAAGATCAATTTAGAAATGATAGCAACCTGACGTTGGTTGCAATACACATCAGCCTCCCTGCATTGTCTTCACAACTATTGCACCCCAATTAAAACATCTAACAAATGTCTATGATAAAGTATATTTAACCAAATGATTCCAGTAGTTTGTTCAGAAACAGAACTTATTTGAGTTATCATCTTAAACGGAAACGTCTTTCGGTATGTGCAATAAATCCACCATATCCGTTTAACACCCTCTTATATATCCGGTTTCTCATGAGATACGGTGAAACTTTCACAATAATGTCCGTTTTGTGTGGCTTATGTTTCCGCTTCAATACAAAAGTCTAAGAATATGTTTTGAATTTTCCTAAATGTTAGTTTTTGTGCTGAAGAAAAACTTTCCGCATTCTTTTGTTTATCTCAAAACGGTGAGAACAAATTAAAAGTTATAAATAAATTATCATTATCAAATACACAGAAACAAAAACTTTAAGAGATTTCCTTGAAGATTAGAAGTCATTAAAGAAAGTATTGTATTGACCCTGGCCAGGGACCAGAAATCATCTGACAATAGACATTGATTTTTTTGCGGGGAACATTCTTATTCCTATCGTGAAGGATTTCTTTCGTGTTACTCCCCGCCCCCTCCACTTATGCGGGACTTAATGAACTTTTCAAAGTTTTTCCCCCCTTTGGTAAATTGGATTTTTCTCATCGATGCGAGGGAAATGAAGTGGCTTACACATGCAAGTACTTCAACAAAATTAGTTAAATCCTTTTTGTCCTTTTGTTTTATACGATGTGTTTGTTTGACGCTGTTGTTGTTGGTGTTCTTGTTTAATGTCCTTAGTATTCGTGGCACGCATTTCATTTGTTTCTTCTTGCCATTATGTGAAGGCACTCATGCGTCAAGGTGGTACTAATTTCCTTTAAATACACTTCAGTTAATTTCCATTGTTGGCTACAATAAATGGTAAAAGAATCAGGCGGCTATTCATCCTTTGAGATCGTTTTTTGGTTTCATTTTCCATTTGGTTCGATGTCAAAGTGTTGGTCTTTTCTTTTTGGGGTTAACATTAAAATAACAATGTGATATGTACACCAACGATGTTTTTCAATTAAAATAATTAAGCAATTCTATGGCAGCTTAAATGGGGATTTTGGCAGTTAATGGTTTACTATGGCGGAGAAATGACACCAGGAAGCTTTTTATTTAATTTAAACTAAGCAGTATCTAATTTGAATTTAATAACAAACTGAAAAAAAAGTATTTTAGGTGGATCTATTTATTTGAACACACCGTAGCCACCGTGGAGCAATGGTTAGCATGAACGCCTTGCCTTGGGTTCAAACCCTGTTTCGAACAAACACCAACAATTTTTTCAGCAGTAGATTATCCCACCTCAGTAATGCTGGTTACATTTCTGTGTGTTTCAAAGCTTCTCTAACTGGTTTTACACTGTAGAACAGGGTATTATAAGTTAGTGCATATGTTTGCAACACCCAGATGGAGACGAGATAGACACATGGTGTCTTTGGCAAAATTGCTCAGGGTGGTCTCTTGAGTCGATATAGCGATGTCCGTCTGTCCGTGAACACATTTTTGTAATCAACGTCTAGGTCGCACTTTTAGTCCAACCGACTTCAAATTTAGCACAAGTATGTGTTTTGGCTCATAATAGATCCCTATTGATTTTGGAAGAAATCGGATCAGATTTAGATATAGCTTCCATATATATATATATATTTCGACCGATATGGACTTATATGGCCCAGAAGCCAGAGTTTTACCCTAATTAACTTAAAATTTTGCACAAGAAGAAAAATTAGTACTATAGTCAAGTGTGCCAAAATTTATTGAAATCGGTTCAGATTTAGATATAGCTCCCATATATATCTTTCGCCCGATATGGACTAATATGGTCCTAAAAGCCAGAGTTTTGGCCCAATTTTGTTGAAATTTTGCACAGGGAGTAGATTTAGAATTGTAGCTATGCGTGCCAAATTTGGTTGAAATCGGTTAAGATTTAGATATAGCTCCCATATATAGCTTTCGCCCGATTTACACTCATATGATCACAGAGGCCAATTTTTTGCTGAGATTTAGTTGAAATTTTGCACAGGGAGTAGAATTAGCATTGTAGCTATGTGTGCCAAATTTGGTTGAAATCGGTTAAGATTTAGATATAGCTCCCATATATAGCTTTCGCCCGATTTACACTCATATGACCACAGAGGCCAATTTTTTGCTGCGACTTAGTTGAAATTTTGCACAGGGAGTAGAATTAGCATTGTAGCTATGCGTGCCAAATTTGGTTGAAATCAGTTAAGATTTGGATATAGCTCCCATATATAGCTTTCGCCCGATTTACACTCATATGACCACCGAGGCCAATTTTTTGCTCCGATTTAGTTGAAATTTTGCACAGGGAGTAGATTTAACATTATAGCTATGCGTGCCAAATTTGGTTGAAGTCGGTTCAGATTTAGATATAGCTCCAATATAAGCTTTCGGCCGATTTACCACAGAGGCCAATTTTTTGCTCCGATTTAGTTGAAATTTTGCACAGGGAGTAGAATTACCATTGTAGCTATGCGTGATAAATTTGGTTGAAATCGGTTCAGATTTAGATGTATCTTCCATATATAGCTTTCGCCCGATTTACACTCATTTGCCCACAGAGGCCAATTTTTTGCTCCGATCTAGAAATTTTGCACAGGGAGTTGAATTAGCATTGTAGCTACGCGTGCCAAATTTGGTTGCAATCGGTACAGATTTGGATATATCTCCCATATATAGCTTTCGCCCGATTTACACTCATATGACCACTGAAGCCCCTTTTTGTAACTCCGATTTAGTTGAAATTGTGCACAGGGAGTAGAATGAGCATTGTATCTATGCGTGCCAAATTTGGTTGACATCGGTTCAGATTTAGATATAGCTCCCATATATATGTTTTTCTGATTTCGACAAAAATGGTCAAAATACCAACATTTTCCTTGTAGAATCGCCACTGCTTAGTCGAAAAGTTGTAAAAATATCGAGCTATAAATAATAAATAAACTTTTGCAAAGTTTCCTTAAAATTGCTTTAGATTTAAATGTTTCCCATATTATACCCTCCACCATAGGATGGGGGTATATTAACTTTGTCATTCTGTTTGTAACACATCGAAATATTGTTCTAAGACCCCATAAAGTATATATATTCTGGGTCGTGGTGAAATTCTGAGTCGATCTGAGCATGCCCGTCCGTCCGTCTGTTGAAATCACGCTAACTTCCGAACGAAAAAACCTATCGACTTGAAACTTGGCGCAAGTAGTTGTTATTGATGTAGGTCGGATGGTATTGCAAATGGGCCATATCGGTCCACTTTTACGTATAGCCCCCATATAAACGGACCCCCAAATTTGGCTTGCGAGGCCTCTAAGAGAAGCAAATTTCTTCCGATCCGAATGAAGTTTGGTACATGGTGTTAGTATATGGTCTCTAACAACCATGCAAAAATTGGTCCACATCGGTCCATAATTATATATAGCCCCCATATAAACCGATCCGCCGATTTGGCTTGCGAGGCCTCTAAGAGAAGCAAATTTCATCCGATCCGGCTGCAATTTGGTACATGGTGTTAGTATATGGTCTCTAACAACCATGAAAAAATTGGTCCACATCGGTCCATAATTATATATAGCCCCCATATAAACCGATCCCCCGATTTGGCTTGCGCGGCCTCTAAGAGAAGCAAGTTTCATCCGATCCGGCTGAAATTTGGTACATGGTGTTAGTATATGGTCTCTAACAACCGTGCACAAATTGGTCCATATCGGTCCATAATTATATATAGCCCCCATATAAACCGATCACCAGATTTGACCTCCGGAGCCTCTTGGAAGACCAAAATTCATCTGATTCAGTTGAAATTTGGTACGTGGTGTTAATATATGGCCGCAAACTCCCATGCAAAAACTGGTCGAAATCGGTCCATAACTATATATAGCCCCCATATAAACCGATCCCCAGATTTGACTTCCGGAGCCCCTTGGAAGAGCAAACTTCATCCGATTCGGTTGAAATTTGCTACATGATGTTAGCATATGGTATCCAACAACCATGCAGGAATTGGTTCATATCAGTCCATAATTATATATAGCACCCATATAAACCGATCCCCAGATTTGACCTCCGGTGCCTTTTGGAGAAGCAAAATTCATCAGATGTTGTTGAAATTTTGTACGTAGTGGTAGTATATGATATTTAACAACCATGCCAAAAGTGGTCCATATCAGTCCATAATCATATATAGCCCCCATATAAACCGATCCCGAGATTTGGTTTTGGAGCCTCTTGGAGGAGCAAATTTCATCCGAGTTAGTTGAAATTTGGTACATTGTGCTAGTATATGGCCGTTAACAACCATGCCTAACTAGGTGGATAGCGGTCTATAGTTATATATAGCCCTCAGATTAATCGATCCCCAATCACACAAAAATTGGTCCATATCAATAATGTATATAGCCCCCATATAAGCGACCCCCTTATTGCAATTCTGGCTCCCTACGTACCGTGCAAAGTCCATATCGATTCGTAATTATTTGTAGACTTACCTACACATACTTTTTTTGTCTAATGTATACCACGTATGGACTAACACACAATTTAGAAAACGAATTAAGATACCACAACCCAAGTAATTCGATTGACGCAATTCATGGTGGAGGGTACATAAGATTCGGCCTGGCCGAACTTACGGCCGTTTATACTTGTTTTTTTTACTAAAATTGTGTTCCACCCTAGTGCATTAGCCAACTTAAATTTTGAGTCTATAGATTTTGTAAAAGTCTATCAAATTCTGTCCAAATCGAGTGGTATTTAAATGTATGTATTTTGGGACAAACCTTTTATATATAGCCCCCAACACATTTGATGGATGTGATATGGTATCGAAAATTTAGATCTACAAAGTGGTGCAGGGTATAATATAGTCGGCCCCGCCCAACTTTAGACTGTCCCAACTTTAAACTGTCCTGTATAATAACTTAAATTCTCAAACATGTTTGGAGGGACGTATGCATGAGTTAGCCACTTAAATCTGATGGGCTTGGAGCATGACATCCAACCCAACATACGTTTTTAGATATCCTTTAGAATTTTAGAGATTCGTCCACAAACCTTTTTCTTTATTTATTTCATGGTATTGGTAAAATGAGATTTGACTGATACTTGATTTACTTCCTTCCATCATTGTCTTTAAGACAATAAACCAAAGGTTACCTTTTATATTTCGGGATTTGATAACCCTAGTGTTGCAAAGCTTCTCTAAGTGGTTTCACTGCAATGTGAAACGCCGTTCGGACTCGGCTATAAAAAGGAGGTCCCTTGTCATTGAGCTTAACATGGAATCGGGCAGCACTCAGTGATAAGAGAGAAGTTCACCATTGTGGTATCACAATGGACTGAATAGTCTAAGTGAGCCTGATACATCGGGCTGCCACCTAACCTATCCTAACCTACCCTAGTGTTGCATTATGATAACTGACAGCTCTATCGTAAAGCTTGACAGTTTTGAGGTTATACGTTCTCAGAACTTTTTGACATACGAGATCTATTTGTGTTGTTTATAGCAACTTAAAGGATTCATTGCATTTAAAGATTCGAAATTTCAGTCAGATCTCAAGCAAGAAAGATGGAGCCACTGTAGGATTGTAAACATGTCCGTCGAGCTTATAAAAGGGCAAGGAATCAATCCTATTTTCTCTCAATAATACTGGAAATATTTCTGGCAATACTCTAAGGGTAAAAAGTTAACAAAATTCGAACAGATATTGTAAGAAAGTAAAGAAAATTTTATTTTGAAATTTGATTTAGTAATTACTGAATCTTTCTGATTGTCTGATGCCGACTGTAGCCGATGAAGCGAATATTTTATTGTATACATTTCAGTTTATTTATTTATTATAAATATAAAAAAAATATTAACACAAAAGTTTCAATCCGAGCATTTTTCTAAAATTTTTGAAATTCATTCTACAATTTTTAAAATTCATTACAATAATGACTGAGGAACATTTGCTACTAGTGCATATTCCTTCAGTTAATTATATATGAGATCGTAAAGTAGAAATCAAAATGTGATTTAATTTTGTTCTCTTCTTTGCTCCTACAAAAGTTACGGTAGAAAATATTCGTTTGACCCAAATGATAAGCTAATCAGAATATTGCGAAAGTAAACATTGCTAAAGATTTTCGATGAATTTTGGATGAAGATTGATATCAATATTGATCTGCTTACATAGCAAATTAAACTGAAATTATATTTTATTGCCACTTCCAATGCTACTTCAAGATTTCAAAATTTCATTTCCTTTAATATTGAATCAATTTTTAATGGAAGTCGTTTTAGAGATATAATGTAAAAAATAAAACAATCATTTCTTTTAAAGTCAAGGAGTGATTCTTACAGCTCTTCGAGCTCATTGTCGACAAGCACATTTGTCTTTATATAACTTTGTCATTCCGTTAATACACATCGAAATGTTGCTCTAAGACCCCATAAAGTATATATATTCTGGGTCGTGGTGAAATTCTGAGTCGATCTAAGCATGTCCGTCCGTCCTTCCGTCTGTTGAAATCACGCTAACTTCCGAACGAAACAAGCTATCGACTTGAAACCTGGCACAAGTAGTTGTTATTGATGTAGGTCGGATGGTATTGAAAATGGGCCATATTGGTCCACTTTTACGTATAGCCCCCATATAAACGGAACCTCAGATTTGGCTTGCGGAGCTTCTAAGAGAAGCATATTTCATCCGATCCGGCTGAAATTTGGTACATGGTGTTGGTATATGGTATCTAACAACCATGAAAAAATTGGTCCATATTGGTATATAATTATATACAGCCCCCATATAAACCGATCCCAAGATTTGGCTTGCGGAGCCTCAAAGAGAAACAACTTTCATCCGATCCGGCTGAAATTGTGCACATGATGTTGTTATATGGTCTCTAACAACCATGCAAAAATTGGTCCACATCGGTTCATAATTATATATATCTCCCATATAAACCGATCCCAAGATTTGGCTTTTGGAGCCTCAAAGAGAAGCAAATTTCATCCGATCCGGCTGAAATTTGGTACATGGTGTTGGTATATTCTCTCTAACAACCATGCAAAAATTGGTCCACATCGGTCCATAATTATATATAGCCCCCATATAAACCGATCCCAAGATTTGTCTCGCGGAGCCTCTTGGAGGAGCAAAATTCATCCGATCCGGTTCAAGTTTGGAACGTGGTGTTAGTATACGACCGCTAACAACCATACCAAAATTGGTCCATATCGGTTCACAATCATGGTTGCCACTCGAGCCAAAAATAATCTACCAAAATTGTATTTCTATAGAAAATTTTGTCAACATTTTATTTCTATAGAAAATTTTGTTAAAATTTTATTTCCACAGAAAATTTTGTTAGCATTTCATTTCTATAGAAAATTTTGTCAAAACTTTATTTCTATAGAAAATTTTGTTAAAATTTTATTTTTATAAAAAATTTTGTTAAAATTTTATTTCTATAGAAAATATTGTAAACATTTTATTTCTATAGAAAATTTTGTCAAACTGAATTATATACGTATTTAATCGGTATTTTTTAATTTAATATATACCACGTATGGACTTACTAACACTGATAGAAAAAGTTTCGTTATATTAAGGAAATGTGTCATTAAAAGTGAGCCAATGAAGCAAAGTCGTTAATACAACGAAATTGTTCGGTACTATAACAACTTTTCTTTTAATTAACGTATAGAAGTTTTTCAAGTACTCAGAAGTATTGCATCAATTTCCAAGGACTTTAGCAACCTCTTACATAGTTCCTCAACTTTTTCGTATCGGTGGTTTTGCCACAGCCAATCGTTTTTATAAAGATTCTGAAGAACTCCGACATATCGGCAGCTTTTCTGAGAGGAGATTTGAAAAAATTTCACCCGAAGTGCTAATTTGTGCCACGTTGGTCCTTATAAATTTCTCCGTTTTCCCATTATTCGATTGTAAACAAAATTTTGTCAGTAGATAATTTTATGACATCTTTGGAACGTTGACCATAAATCTTGGCTACCATTCACCCTTTTAAAAAAGAACATTATAATGGGTCTTTGCTAAAACAAATTTTCCAAGCAAATATAGATATCTATCAATTGCAATGGAATATATGATAAAGTATCGCTGTCAGCGCATAATCAGTACTTAAACCCTTTCTTGATATTTGGCAACAGAATTACACATCCTTCTTACCCCTCTTATCCATCTGTTTATATTCCCATTACATTGTGTAAGCCATATATGATAGTGTGTATGAGGTTTAATGTCCTCTCACATTTACAATCAAAAGATGTGCGGTGGCCAGAAGGAAAAGTAAACATTAACACAGATAGTCGTCCACTGCTACAAAGCTAGCGAAATGTTATTTCCACTATGGAAAACTAATATTATTGACTTTTGTCCAAAGTGATTTATGTCCCCGGAGAGACGTTTAATTATTCCCCAATGCAGTGAAAGGAATACTATGCTGAGAGGCTCTCACATGCACATACATACATGCAGATATTCTCTAATGCCAAGAGACATTGAGACACAGTTATTGGAAAGTACATTAGTTTACAAGAACAACAGAGAACGGGAGTAAACATTTCGGTATTCCCATATGTTACTATGGATACGTATACCACCATTCTGTACACACGACACACTCTCCCATACACATACAAAAAACACGAATAAGAGAAATTGCAATTAAAATGCATTGTAAAGCAATAACTCAACAACAGAAACAACTCATTAGATACGACAACAAATACAACAACAACACACTTGGTTTGAGAATAATTTCTTCTCATATATGTGTTGTGAGCAAATGTAGTGCACACTTGCCCTCATTGACATTAGATCGAAAGAAGAAGAGAAAAAAAAAGTAATTACAAGTGGTCATAATTGAAGATGCAGTTAAAATAAAGTAACTGTAGCTGAAAGCTACTGTTGCTGCTGCTTCCATTACTCTGACTGTTTATCGCAATGACCTCTACTTACTTGCCGTCATCCCGTGCTACCCCCTTGAATGGCATCTAATCAAACGCTTGCCAAAGGGGTTGTATATGGGTGTGCGTGTGACAAATTCATTTGTCAATGATAGAAAGAGCGAATGGTGTTACAGGGTTGTGCACTAGATAAAAGGATTTGCCAATAATTATTAGCAGGAGTCAAAAGGATAGCAAACATTTTGGGATGCATTAACAAAACATATCTAAGATTTGGGTTTTGGTCGAGCTTGGTCGACTTTGTTAAGGTACTACACTAAAAAAAAACTTTACTTGGATTCTAAGATTTTGATTTTCACTTAAGAACTTTGGTATTTGTAACGAGCAAATGATTATGTATACACCTGTAAAGGTGAATGAATATGTAGGTTAGGTTAAAGTGGCAGCCCGATTAAAATTCAGGCTCACTTAGACTATTCAGTCCATTGTGATACCACGTTAACTAAAAGTACCTATTACATATGTGTACTTCTAGTTTTAACCGCTGAACCTTCTCGATTATTTTCTTCTTTTGAACCAACCAGATAGTTCCAAAAACATTAGCAGACTGCTTAAGTTAACGTTTTCCAGGTCCGCCAGTAATCTGAAGCTATATGCCCCTAAAATTTGCTTACGCCTTACACAAAATGCAGGACACTCACACAAGAGGTGTTTTATTGATTCCTTTTTCTCCGCATCATGACAGCTCATACAATAGTCATTATATTTCGCGCCAATAGTTTTTGCAAAATCGCCTATCAGACAGCGACCCGTTATAGTAGATATTAGAAGTGATATCTGCCGTCTCGAGAACACTAGCATATCTAGTGTGCGGTTTAAGTTTAAATGGGGCCATATTTGCTTGGTGTCGTTACAACCCTTGCAATTCTCCCATCGAACATTTGCCATCATGACAACCTTCTCACGCAGTAAGAGCTTGCAGGTAGCCAGAGGCATACCAACAGATTCTAGTTCCCCTGGAATATGTAAGGTAGTTCCTAGCCTTGCTAGCTCATCTGCTTCGTAGTTACCCGGTATGTTCCTACCTTATCACAATGGACTGAATAGTCTAAGTGAGCCTGATACATCGGGCCAGGCACCCATATTAGGTGAATATTGTGCTGCTCAGCCATCTCATTGAGAGATTTGCGGCAGTCGATGGCCGTTTTCGAGTTGAGGAACACAGAGTCCAAGGATTTTATTGCAGGTTGACTGTCTGAGTACATATTAATGCCAATATTGCTTGGAGTATTACTTCTCAGCCAATTCACCACTTCTCTTATTGCTAATATTTCAGCCTGAAAAACACTACAGTGATCAGGTATTCGAAGTTCAAGATCTTTAGAATATACTCCGAAACCCACTTGTCCATCCAATTTGGAGCCATCAGTGTAGAAATCTATATATCTTTTATTCCCCGGGGTCCGTGTACACCACGCCTCACTGTTGGGAATTAGTGTCTCAAACTTTTTTGTCAAAAAGTGGTCTCGCCTGAATCCAAATTTTAGGACAACCAATTTACACAATATTAAGGACAAATTTCTTTAAAATAATAAAATTTTAATTAAAAGAAAATTTGTAGTCTTTGTTAAAAAAAATATTCTAAATTTAGGATAAACATTTTGTAAATTTGCGTCCGTCCGTTAAAATCGCTTGTCTTCAAACTAAGGCAAATTTTCCTTAAAGTAAACGAAAACATTTTTGTTTTATAGAAATCTTCCTTGAATTAACTGAAATATTGAATCTTTAGATTTAAGACAAAAATGCCTGAAATATAGGATTATTTTGTTTTTTTTTTTTATCTTTTCGTGAGTACTTTATATGAAGACGATTATATTTTTCAATTCTTTTTTTGGATGGAAAAGATCAAAGGCATTGATTGCGAAACGTTTTATATTTCTTAAAAAAAGTAACCGTGAAAAGAAGCTGGTTTTCAGTTTGAAAATATAACAAAGTAGTTATATTTTGGTTTCATTTTTTTTATAGAATGAGGAAAACATTTTTACTTTGAAGAATCTGTTGTAATTTTGCTTTATTGATATATCGCAAAGAGAGAATGAAAATTCCATGAACGAGATGGGTATCCTAATTTTAAGTTTAGCTGGTCCTAGATTTAATTCTAGACAAATCCCAAACAATGGTCTTTATTGCAAGGAAGCCTCATCTTTGGCTCGGAATCAATACCAAAATCCTTAAGGGAAAGTCAAAATCTTTGGATCCATGTAAACCTTTTTGAGGGTAAGCAGGCCATCTTCGAAGATGGAGTATATCTGTCCACGTTTTGATACAGCTCCCATATATACCAACACCGATTGGAAGTAATTTATCGGAATTGAGGAATTTAAGCCCACACTGAAAACATATCTACGTGATATTAAAGATTACGCAACCTAAATTTTAGGAAAAACTTTTTTCATAATTAAATTTAGGACAAAAATTTTTCAAATTTACGTCCATCTCTTAAAATCGCATGTCTTCGAACTAAGGTAAATTTTCCTTAAAGTAAAGGAACACTTTTTTGATTTAAAGAAATCATCATTAACTGAAGTATTGAATCTTTAGATTTAAGATAAAAACACTTCAAATATAGGCTAAGACTTAGTTTGAGAACTTAGAAAGTTTTATATTTAAAGTTGTTTTTTTTTTTTAATTTTTAAGCTGGTATTTATTTCTACTTGAATAGTTTCATTAATATACCGAGAAAAGAGAATGAAAATTCAGTAATTGAGATCTGTATCCTAATTTTATTTTATTGATCCTAAATTTAGAGCCAGATAGGTTGCTAAATATATCTGCATTTCAAAAAAGCCACATTTTTGGCTCCGAATCAGTACCAAACTCATTAAGGAAAGGTCAAAATCTTTGGATCCGAGCAAACTTTTTTTGAGTGCAATAAAAAGATATACTGATTTCGGTTTGGAGGAGTTACCTCGCTTGCATGAAAGAGACCAGTTACCGAATTTGGCTTTCTCCGGTAAGAAGCCATTCCAATTTAAATAAACAAAATGTTCGGGTTTATTTGCCAAATAGGTCGATTGACAAACAGAACTCAAGCGGCACAGATTGTACTAGTGTAGGCTGCCGTATTGGTCGATGGTTGCTCTCCGCTCGACCATCAACAAATAACTTGCCATTAAAATACCTATAAGGGGGAGATAGGGATCTATAGTACAAACCTATAATCGATTTTTCGACTCTTCGATTATTGACTTCAAATCAAAAATCGATTTTCGATTATTGACTTTTAATCAAAAATCGATTTTCGATTATAGGAAGAGATAGGGATTTAAAGTACAAACCAATAATCGATTTTTCGACTCTTCCATTATTGACTTTAAATCGAAGATCAATTTTCGATTATTGACTTTTAATCAAAAATCGAATTTCGATTATTTTTGCCAATCAAAATTCGAATATTCGATTTTTCATAATCGAATTTCATAGAAATAATGATTCCACAAAATATTCGATTTTATGAAGTCCATTTGTCTTTTTGTGAGTGTTATCAACAATAGTGTTCTAGTCAAACATGTTAATTTTGTTTTTAATTAGTTTAATATATTTTTAAAATGTTCAATATAAAATTATTAACATGTATGAATCATTTATCATGATTTCCCCAAATAATTACCCGTATAAATTCAAGGAAATTGAAAACACAAAGGATTCATTTCCACCAATTTGGTATTTTATTTAATTAAATCAGAATTTTTATTCTTATTGGCAATACAATTTTAAAAATAAAAATTAAGAAATTAGTGCTGGTTTAATTACATATAGGTACATTTCGATGTAATGGAAACCAATGAATAAAACATTAAAATCGATTTTGCGATTATTTTTAGGCTAATAATCGATTTCGACTTTTTTAGATTTTCATGCCAAAATTCGAATAATCGATTTTCGATTTATAGATCCCTAGGAGGAGACTATTAATAATTATGAAGCGCCATGAACCAATTCGCACGGTAATTAGAGAGGAAAACTTCAACCGGATTGAATGAAATTTATTCCTCCCTGAGACTCCATAAGTAAAATCTAGGGAATGTTTTATACGGGAGCTAATATAATTATGGTCCGATATAGACCAACTTAAACATGATTGTTAAAGGGCGTAGTGAAATTTCAAGCGGGTAGGAGAAATATGCACCTCCAGAAAGCCCCGGAAATCAAATCTCGGGATCGGTTTATATGGGGGCTATATATAATTATGAACCAATATGAACTAAATCTTTGAATGTTTATTACAGGCCATAGATTTACGACACTTATTTAGGCTCCATAAGCCAAATCTGCGGATCGGTTAACCTGGGGGCTATATATAATTATGGACTGATATGGACCAATATTTTATGGTTGTTAGAAGGTGAAATTTGTCCCTCTTAGAGGCTCTACAAGCTAAATCTGGGGCTCAGATTGTATGGGGATATATCAAAACCTGGACCAATATAGCCCATCTTCGAACTTGACTTGCTCGCAGACAAAGAAAGAATCTGTGCCAAATTCAGCACGAAATATCTAATGCTATGGTCACACTGGGCAAATATTTGACAGAAATCAAAAAAGAATCCGTCGCCACAGCCAAACCAACTATCATTTTGATACGACATCATGGTAGGAGTATTTTCCAAAAACTGTATTCAGATATTTGGAAAATGATTTTGGAATAAATGTTTGACACTCATTGTAGTCAAATAATTTCCTAGTGTGACCATAGCCTATCCGATCGAATGTAGGGTAACAAGTAAACTTTACTCAATTTCACATTGTAAACATTTCCCGTTTAGCAAAAGGGTTACTTTGGCCACGCAATATTATCCCCCACAAAAGGGGTGTGATTTCTATGCGCTGCTGGCAGGATGCTAAGGTTTTCAAAATTCTTGTTCGACATCGAGTAACACCAGCGACCGAACAAATGGTGGGCATCAAACACCCCGCTGTGTTATGGAATTATTATTAACATCGGCAACAAGGACAACATAACCGGAGGATTTCTTTGAAAAGCTCACTGGTAATAGCGATATAATAACAAAATGTTATTTTCATGGCTTTAATGAAAAACAGATGCCTTACATTTTTCCATTTCCTCATTTTTGTCGTTGTGGTGTGGGCTCATGGTTGCCAAAGCAGAAAGGGTGAACTGCTAAGTTATCACCGCACGATAGTGGTAACGTGGTGTGAGTTTGGTGGCTGGCTTTTCGAGATCATGAGATGTGGGTGTGAGTGAGGATTTGACAACTATAATAGGCCTCTTTTACGGAGCTTTCACAATTCAAGCGTTTCATGTTGAATTTTTAATAATTTTGGCACCTATTGCTTTGCTTTATCCTTTTTTCTGGGGTCATATTTGGGGTGGAATTAAGTTCTGTTACGCTAATTCCACCCACTATTAGGAGGACAACTGGAACTTTTGTAGATAATTGAATAAATTCATGGTAAGCTACTCTGCAAGGTATGCTGAACCTTAAGGTCTTATGGAGAAAATATTTTTTAGAAGTACTCCGTTTATTTGCTAGAATAAGAGAGGTCTAAAGTAGCTTGAGAAAATAAGGTTAGCACACTGGGTATTTTGTATAATTTAGGAAATTTTATTTGCAAATATTATTATATGAATAGAATGAAGGACATATTTCCTATAGAATGAAGTGCCGGATTATATGTGCCCAACCAGTATTGCCAGATGATTTTGTAAAGCCCCAAAATTTTTCCTAGATTTAATTCTTTTTTTTTTCAAAAACTAACAAAAATATTATTGGGAATACACATCAAAAATTCCACTTAAAAATATGTATAATAATATGTATTGTAACGATCCTCTCGATAAATCTGTCTCCTCCGGAAATGGCTACCTTCTGGCTCTCGGCCTTGCTCAGTCTTGGGAGAGTTCGTTTTCCTTCAGGGATAGATTACGGATCCGTATACAGAAATTAAGAACATAAGGTAGCTCTTAAAGGTGTGTGTGTGTGTATGTACATGTGTATTTGACATGCCTCAAAAACTTTGTAGTAGATACCGAAAAATGAAAGTGGCGTTAACTGAGACGAGCGGGCTTCGGTGTTTAACTGCGGCTCATATATCTTTACCCGCCCTACCTGGTGACATAACAATATCAGCCCACGAATTACGAATCCTTTATCTAACCATCATTACCTTTCGCACTATCGAAATGAAAGTTAGCAATTCATTTTAAAGTCGAATCAGTTTAATATGTATATTTAACAAATGGATGGAAAATTATGCAAGTGGATAAGGTTTTAATAAGCAATGAAATGGTAAGTAAAAATCTATCGAATTATGACCTAATATTCTAGGAAAATAAAGTTAGTGTAAATTTCAAGGTAAATTGTCGTTGTAGTAGTTCACGAGTAATAATGTAGTAAAGAAGTAATAATGAATATATAGAAATAATGAGCATAAAAATGGTCGGACTTACCCAAGATATCCCTCTGTCATCAGGCCTGTTGATGGAGGATCTTGAAGCCGTTTAAATGGTAAAAAATGTTAATATGAAATGATAAATATGTGTAATAATATGGACAAATAACTTAAATACTTATATAGTGTAAAAATCTGTATCAGTAGTAGTTATTTCCATCATCCTATGACGGGTTTAAAATTTTGCTCCTTTTCCTCTCGAGGTTTTCAACAATTTCTTTCTTCTTTGTAGTTTAATTAAGAAGGCGATAATGAAATGAAGCTTTCTTCTTTTCTTTCAATTAAGAAGGCGATATTGAAATGAAGCTCGACGTAGACTAAATATTTGATTTAGATTTTGGTTTCAATAAAAGTTGACCCGTGCCCATTTAGCATTTTATCCTCGAACGTATTTCCAAAATGTTTCTCATTCAGTTCTAGAGATTGGCGGCCGGACGTGCTTCGCTTTTAAATTAAATTTAGGCGATAATTGATATTATTGGTAATTTAAAATTCTTGGTGTCGGTTATTCAAATTTTCCTCCTTTTCTAAAGGCACATGGCTATTGAAATCTTCCTTTTTTTCGTTTTCGTAGTTAAAATATTATAAAATTATTTCCTTTTTTTTCTTTTTTGCAGGCTTCCTATTTCTCTAACAAAATTTTTCTAAAATTTTTTATTTTCAAACTCTCTGTTTCTATAGTTTCTAACATGACTCCTTTTTTTAACTACTTTTCTCTACTCAATTTCAAAATTTTGCTCCAGTGCCTTTTCTTGCCCGAAAAGAATACGTACTTACAGTATATATAATATTCTGTAAATTAAATATATAAAATTCTGTAAACTATACAAAACTTACTACGACCTGCCAATTTATATGAAGGTATAGTTATTTTTTAAAATTCAATAAAAACTTTAAAATTGAAATATAAAATGTATTTTAAATTCCTAAAAATCCTCCATGCACATTAACCCTCTAAAAATCTTACCAAGCGTAAAAATCCCATTCATTTGGAGGATAAACGCCTCAACCTGGCACCAACTTAAAAATAAGTTAAACTCACATGAAATATATTGATGTAGGTCGGATGGTATTGCAAATGGACCATATCCGTCCACTTTTACGTATAGCCCCCATATAAACGAACCGACAAATTTGGCTTGCGGGGACCCTAAGAGAAGCAAATTTCATCCGATCCAGCTGAAATTTGGTACATGATGTCAGCATATGATCTCTAACAACCATGAACAAATTGGTCCACATCGGTCCATAATTATATATAGCCCCCATATAAACCGATCCCCCGATTTGGCTTGCGGAGCCTGTAAGAGAAGAAAATTTCATCCGATCCGGCTGAAATTTGGTACATAGTGTAAGTATATGGTCTCTAATAACTATGCAAAAATTGGTCCACATCGGTTAATAATTATATGTAGCCCCCATATAAACCGATCCCCCGATTTGGCTTGCGGAGCCTCTACGAGAAGCAAATTTCATCCGATCCGGCTGAAATTTGGTACGTAGGTGTTAGTATATGGTCTCTAATGTCCATGCAAAAAATAGACCACATCGCTCCATAATTATATATAGCCCCCATATAAACCGATCACCAGATTTGAGCTCCGTAGCCTCTTGGAAGACCAAACTTCATCTGATTCAGTTGAAATTTGTTACGTGGTGTTAATATATGGCCTCAAACACCCATGCAAAAATTGGTCGAAATCGGTCCATAATTATATATAGCCCCCATTTGACCTCCGGAGGCCCTTGGAAGAGCAACATTCATCCGATTCGGTTGAATTTTGGTACGTGATATTAGGAAAAATAATCAGTTAGGCTTTCGCTTTTCCAAATCCGAATTGCCGGGCCTCACGCTTGACACCTGCCATCAGATTTTGTACAGCCATCTTGTCCACCTTCTTCGCCGCAGAAAGCCAGTTTGCCTTGAAATGCTGCTCGTCCTTAGCAGTTTTTTTGGTCTTCTTTAGGTTCCGCTTGACAATAGCCCAGTATTTCTCAATTGGGCGGAGCTCTTGCGTGTTGGGAGGGTTCTTGTCCTTGGGAACCACCTGCACGTTGTTGGCGGCGTACCACTCCATGGCCTTTTTACCGTAATGGCAAGATGCCAAATCCGGCCAAAACAGTACGGAACAACCGTGTTTCTTCAGGAAAGGCAGCAGACGTTTATTCAAACTCACAACCCAAGTAATTCGATTGTGGATGACAGTCTTTAGTACAAGTTTCTATGCAATCCATGGTGGAGGGTACATAAGATTCGGCCTGACCGAACTTACGGCCGTATATACTTGTTTTTTTCTGATTCAGTCATGAAATTAATTGATCCAATTAGTTTTATAATTAAAATGTCTTCAGTCACAACAATGATAGAATCAATCACAGTTTTAATTGGGCATAAAAAAAATATTTCATTGATTTGAAAAATTCAAATAATTCCTCATTGATTCAATTCTGTCACTTGGAAAACCCAGTTTTTAACGGATTCAATTAATTATTTAGTTAAACTTTTTAATTTAATCAATTAATAATTAATTCTGGTTTGCAATCGACATCGATTAAATTTTTTAATTAAATTGTTAATTGGAACAAGTAATTGGTAAATAAAACCTCGAAAATGTTCACTCATTTTCTTAACAAACAGTGTGTTCTTAGTTTGATTAATAAATTAATTGATACTATAATTTTTTTTATCTTAATAGTTACCTCAACTATTTTCAATCACTTTCTTAATTGACTTTGGGTTTTTATTTTGATTAAACAATTTATTATACCCTGCTCCACACTGTGGAACAGGGTATTATAAGTTAGTGCATATGTTTGCAACACCCAGAAGGAGACGAGATAGACACATGGTGTCTTTGGCAAAAATGCTCAGGGTGAGCTCATGAGTCGATATAGCGATGTCCTTCTGTCCGTCTGTCCGTGAACACATTTTTGTAATCAAAGTCTGGTCGCAGTTTTAGTCCAATCGACTTCAAATTTGGCACAAGTATGTGTTTTGGCTCAGAATAGATCCCTATTGGAAGAAATCGGTTCAGATTTAGATATAGCTCCCATATATATATTTCGCCTGATATGGACTTATATGGCCCCAGAAGCCAGAGTTTAACCCTAATTTACTTAAAATTTTGCACAAGAAGAACAATTAGTACTATAGTCAAGTGTGCAAAATTTTATTGAAATCGGTTCAGATTTAGATATAGCTCCCATATATATCTTTCGCCCGATATGGACTAATACGGTCCCAGAAGCCAGAGTTTTACCCCACTTTGGTTGAAATTTTGCACAGGGAGTAGAATTAGCATTGTAGCTATGCATTCCAAATTTTGTTGAAATCGGTTCAGATTTAGATATAGCTCCCATATATAGCTTTCGCCCGATTTACACTCATATGACCACAGAGGCCAATTTTTTGCTCCGATTTAGTTGAAATTTTGCACAGGGAGTAGAATTAGCATTAGAGCTATGTGTGCCAAATTTGGTTGAAATCGGTTCAGATTTAGATATATCTCCCATATATAGCTTTCGCACGATTTACACTCATATGACCACAGTGGCTAATTTTTTGCTCCGATTTAGTTGAAATTTTGCACAGGGAGTAGAATTAGCATTGTAGCTATGCGTGCCAAATTTGGGTTAAATCGGTTCAGATTTAGATATAGCTCCCATATATATGTTTTTCTGATTTCGACAAAAATGGTCAAAATACCAAAATTTTCCTTGTAAAATCGCCACTGCTTAGTCGCAAAGTTGTAAAAATGACTCTAATTTTCCTAAATTTCTAATAGATATATATCGAGCGATAAATCATAAATAAACTTTTGCGAAGTTTCCTTAAAATTGCTTCAGATTTAAATGTTTCCCATATTTTTTTACTAACATTGTGTTCCACCCTAGTGCATTAGCCGACTTAAATTTGGGTTTATAGATTTTGTAGAAGTCTACCAAATTCTGTCCAGAACGAGTGATATTTAAATGTATGTATTTGGGACAAACCTTTATATATAGTCCCCAACACATTTAACGGATGTGATATGGTATCGAAAATTTAGATCTACAAAGTGGTGCAGGGTATAATATAGTCGGCCCCGCCCGACTTTAGACTTTCCTTACTTGTTTTATCAATTAATTTGTTAAATAAAAATTTCAACATTTTCAATCATTGACTTAATCAACTTAATGTTTATAGTTTGATTAAAAAGTTAATTGTATCAATTCATTTTTTTATTGAAAAAATTTTCAGAAATATTTTGGTGATATTTTTGTCTGTGCTTAGAGAATATGTGATGTATCGGTAAAGGCTTCATTGCAACGAGACATGAAATTGGTGCTAGATTAAGTCAAATTCATCCTGCCTCGTTAGATACCTCTGGGGGCGATGGAATAACCACATTTCGCACCAAGAGCAAGTTCTTCAGCATTATTTGTGAAATGTGGAAACGCCTTGACCAGCAGTGAGTTAGGACAAATTTGGCATATATACAGGTGAACGAGTAAAAAATATATAAAAATTTATTTTTTTTTTAGGATTTCGATGGATTGTAGGTGATCACGAATTAACATCCATTTCGCTGTAGAAAGCATAGTTTGGAAAACATATCCAATACAAGACTTTCATGAAAATTCGATTTTTTCAAGATTTGGATTGAATTTTTGATAATCACGCATAAAACTTCTTTTTACTCTAGGACGCATAGTTTAGGAGATATGAGAGCAAAACATGTTTTTTTATAAAATTTTAGATTTTTGAAAGATTTCGGTAATTATGAAATTTTCGCTCTTTGAGAATTTCTTACCAACATACCGACACCGCGACGGAAAAATGAAACAATCCGCGACTCGATCAAATTGTTGGCTTCCTCATGAGAACGAAAATGCCAATCAGTCAGGTAATGCGTTGTCGATCGGAGTAAGTGGTATTCACAAGGGGTAGTGTCCGTATTGTACGTCCGATGGAGTAGAACAAGGCAAAATCAACTGGTCATTACTTTCCAAATATTGTGGCAGTTTATCACGCAATGCTCGTTTCAAATGTGTCAACTGAGTTCGATACAAAAATCCTGTGATCGTTCCACTCGGTTGCATCAACTCATAGAACACCTTACCCTGCTGGTCCTACCAAATACATAGCAAATGCTTTGTGGCAAGTCGGATAAAAACTACGGATTCTAGAAGCCTAGGCGGCTATATCAAAAACTGTACGATACTCAATATATTCGGTACATCTCTTTATTTTCCTAGAATACCTGCAGATTTCCGATTTGAGGCAAATTGGGTAAAAATTACAGATTCTAGAAGACCAAGAAGTAAAGTCGGGAGATCGGTCTATATGGTGGCTATATCAAAACATGGACCGATGCTCACCATTTTAGGCGCACCTCTTTATTTTCCTAGAATACCTCTAGATTTCCGATTTGAGGCAAATTGGGTAAAAATTACGGATTCTAGAAGATCAAGAAATAAAATCGGGAGATCGGTCTATATGGTGGCTATATAAAAACATAGACCGGTACTCACCATTTTCGGCACACGTCTTTGCGGTGCTAGAATACCTCTAGATTTCTAATTTCAGGCACATCGGATAGAAATACACTTTCTAGGCGCCCAAGAAGCAAAATTAGGAAATCGGTTCATATGGGGGCTATACCAAAACATGGACCGATAGGCACCATTTTCGGTATACTTTTTAATGGTCCTAAAATACCTCTAGATTTCCAATTTCAGGCAAATTGTATAAAAACTACAGTTTTTATAAGCCCAAGACCCCAAATCGGGAGGTGGGTTTATATGGGGACTATATCAAAACTTGGACCGATATAGCCCATCTTGGAACCTGACCTGCCTGCAATCAAAAGACGAATCTGTGCCAAATTTCAGGATGATAGCGCCATTATTGAAGGCTGTAGCCTGATTGCAACAGACAGGCAGACGGACAGACGGACATGCTTATATCGTCTTAGAATTTCTCCCTGATCAAGAATATATATACTTTATATAGTCGGAAATCGATATTTCGATGTGTTACAAACGGAATGACAAACTTATTATACCTTCGTCACCATTCTATGGTGGTGGGTATAAAAAGACAAAACAAATTACAAGAGTTTGATCCGGTTAAGTTTCAACATCAATGTCATGGAAAACAACTGTTTTTACTGGATGAGTCCAGAATTAAATAGGTAGCTGACACCTGGTTTCGAGGGCATGTAAAGAGACCTCTTGTTTTTAGGCGAATGTCTAAAATTCCGGCAAACATATTGGAATTCTGGGTTTAGAAGTGAGAGGTAACGTTCAAGTACTTAGAGATGTCGAATCTTAGTTGTGATATCTCAGACCTGGTCTCTCTAGGCATTCGTCTCTCGTCATCCAGCCGTGTACATGGCCTCCCATGCACGGTTGCCACAGTTGATAGAATTCTAGCAAAATGATAGATGTTTTACTGTTTGGTAGATTGGTGGAGTTCTTGATTCGTTGGTTGATTTTGCAAAATACTCCTCACCAACTATCACCAATTTCCTCTAGAAATAAAATTTTGACGAAATTTTTTATAGAAATATTTTTTTTTTTTATAAAAAAAAATTTTGACAATAATAATAAAAATTTGATACAAATTTTCTATAGAAGAAAATGTATAAAATAGAAAATAGCAGAGAAATTTTTGAAAAATTTTCAGTAGAAAACAAAAACTTTCTACTGAAAAATTTTCTATAGAAATAAAAATTTAACAAACTTTTCCCTAAAAATTTAACAAACTTTTCCCAATAGACCAATGCCGCTCCTCTTCTCTCATCATTATCATTTACGATCAGGTGATTAATTAGTTATTGGTCTTTTCTGAAGGAAAACCGTTAAGATAATGCACCCCTGGATATGGAATGACTTGTGTTTAGTGATAAGCAGTATTCCTCTGGTGTTGTTTTTTGGACGTCCGCCACGTTATTTGGAAATTCTACCAGTATGGTTATAACGAGTCGCACCAAACTCACAAACATTTTGCTAATTTTGAAGTACTTTAGATTTCCGGTTTTGATTTTTACGGCAAATACCATATAACACAATCAAAGTTAAGTTTACCTTAAAGATTTTGACCTGTACTTTAGTATTGATTCCGAGCAAAAAACGAGGCCTCTCTTATTAAATGCATTTACTAGGAAAATCCCCATCTTTGAATTTAGGGTTTAATGGAGGGAAAAACATATATATCCTGATATGGAAATATTGCTCTTCTCAAATAAATTTCTTCTATTTACTAATTACCTAAGCTAAGCAAATTAACATCATCCCCTGTTTGTAAAAACTAAAGATAAACCTCATCTTTGTTTATATCCACTGTAACTCCATCTTCCTGTTTATCGAACCACGTGCAAATTCTTGTCCATCTTAGGGCAACGCTTTTTTTGTTCAATTATCTTTCAAGTGAAAGGGGTTTTCGTGGGCATAATGAAAATTTTAACATTAATTAGTTGAAATAACAATTTTCATTTGAAAATAACAGACATTGGGCCAACAACAACATGCCATGGTCCAACTACCACCATCCACCTCGTTTAAAAAACAAAAGCTCTTGCGGACCAGAGCCGCAACCAATGAAGTGGTCATAAAAATTCAACTAATTTTTAATTACATTACCCAAAATGGATAATGCCAGCGTACACTAAATACGACTACAACCTGTCATTGGATAAGGAAAATGCATAATTTTATGGGAAATTACGGTTAAAATTAGAAATTATAATGCCATACATTAGACCGAGGAAGCAGCTATGGACCGACGGACGGACGGACGGATAGAAAGCTAAAAGCGTCTAAAGGGTTAAGAACCCTTTCGCTAGCCACATGCTATGGTATGAGCTGAAGTCATGAAATCCAAATGGAAGATAGTCTCTGGCTAATAGAATTTGAATTAAATTGCCAGCATTAATTGACATTTGGAATGATTATAATATATTTTGACTCAGACATTTATTGCCTCGACGATTTTTTTTTTAGAATTTTTAATTTTCATTATTGTTGTGTAACACGGCCATTTTTATCAGAGGTTTTAATTTCAATGTGCTCGAAAAGTTGAATTCCCTTGTTGCCTTAGGATTAATATTAAATATGAATGCCACCATTGTTGCCATTACTCTGGGCCGTTGTCAAAATCAATTGCAATCCCTGCTGAATATGCAAAAATAACTGCAAACTTTACATTTTGCGAAGACCCGAAACAATTTGGACATCAACGAATGGCTTTCCAATCAAATAAAATATTTATTATTTAACCGTGTAATTATTTGGAAAATAAATAACGTTATTTGCTGGCTTTTCAATGGTGCACAGAGGGCGTTTTTGGGCAAAATGTTATAAGAAAAAAATGGCAGAGTTTCGAGATAAAGAATGTAATGAAAGAAATGTTTAAAACACAACAATAAACCAACACAAAAACAGAATTAGGTGATTTGTGAAAAGGTTAATTTAACTTTGTTAATATTTCGGAGAGTTATAGAGTAGGTCTTTACCAAATGATGTGCAGAGCTTTGAGACCGTTATGATGTCACGGGTGATGAACTTCTTCCTTATCAATGAGTGCGGTTTTGTAGTAAATTTACTCAAATATAAAAGAAAACTTAAGATATTAACACTTATATGTTTTTTGCATAATTAGAGCCATGAACTATTGTAGAAGTCTAAAATTTTTCCTACAACTCTTTTTCTATAGAAAATTTAGTCAAAATTTTATTCCTATAGAAAATTTTGTCAAAATTTTATTTTTATAGAAAATTTTGCCGAATTATTTTTTTATTTTTATAGAAAATATTGTCAAAATTCTATTTCTACAGAATTTTTTTTTTTTCAACATTTTAGTTCTATAGAAAATTTTGTCGAAATTTTATTTCTATATAAAATTTCATCGAAGTGTTATGTCTGTAGAAAATTTTGTAAATTTTTTTTTCTATAGAAAATTCTATCAACATTTTATTTCTATAGAAAACTTTGTCAAAATTTTACTTTTGTCAAAATTTTATTTCTGTAGATAATTGTGTCAAAAATTCATTTCTGTTTAAAATTTTGTTAAAATTTAATTTCTGTAGAAAATTTTGCTAAAATTTTATTTCGGTAGAAAATTTTTTTCAACATTTTATTTCTATATAAAATTTTATCAACATTTTATTTCTATAAAAATCTTTGTCAAAATTTTATTTCTATAACAAATGTTGTTACTATTTTATTTCTATAGAAAATTTTCTCAAAATTTTATTTCTATAAAAACATTTCTCAAAAGTTTTATTTCAATGGAAAATGTTATCAAAATTTTGTTTCTGTAGAAAATATTGTCAAAATTTTATTTCTACAGAAATTTTTGGCAACATTTTATTTCAATAGAAAATTTTGCCAAATTATTTTTTTATTTTTATATAAAATATTGTCAAAATTCTATTTCTACGGAAATTTTTTTAAACATTTTATTTCTATATAAAATTTCATCAAAATGTTATTTTTGTAGAAAATGTTGTCAAAATTTCTATAGAAAATTTTATAAACATTTTATTTCTATTGAAAACTTGGTCAAAATTTTATTTCTGTAGAAATTTTTGTCAATATTTTATTTCTGTATAGAATTTTATCAAAATGTTATTTCTGTAGAAAATTTTTTCAGCATTTTATTTCTATATAAAATTTTATCAACATTTTATTTCTATAAAAATCTTTGTCAAAATTTTATTTCTGTAGAATTTTTTGTCAAAATTTTATTTCTATAGCAAATTTTGTCACAATTTTATTTCTATAGAAAATTTTCTCAAAATTTTATTTCTATAAAAACATTTCTCAATAGTTTTATTTCAATAGAAAACTTTATCAAAATTTTGTTTCTGTAGAAAAATTTTGTCAAAATTTTGTTTCTGTAGAAAAATTTTGTCAAAATGTTATTTCTAAAGAATTTTTTGCCAAAATGTTATTTCTATATAAAATTTTATCAAAATTTGTTTCTGTAGAAAATTTTTTCAAAATTTTACTTCTCTAGAAAATGTTGTCAAAATTTTATTTCTCTAGAAAATTTTCTCAAAATTTTATTTATATAGAAAATTTTCTCAAAATTTTATTTCTATAGAAAATTTTGCCAAATTGTTTTTATAGAAAA
Organism: Haematobia irritans; assembly: GCF_050003625.1. Lineage (NCBI taxonomy): Eukaryota > Metazoa > Arthropoda > Insecta > Diptera > Muscidae > Haematobia > Haematobia irritans. The sequence continues at coordinate 233,771,576 of NC_134397.1, forward strand.
TATTGTCAAAATTCTATTTCTACGGAAATTTTGTTCAAAATTTTAGTTCTATAGAAAATTTTCTCAAATTTTTTTTTTCTATTGAAAATTTTCTCAAAATTGTATTTTAATAGATAATTTTCTCAAAATTTTATTTTCATAGAAAATTTTGCCAAATAATTTTTTTTATTTTTATAGAACATATTGTCAAAATTCTATTTCTACGGAATTTTTTTTTAAAAATTTTAGTTCTATAGAAAATTTTGTCGAAATTTTATTTCTATATAAAATTTCATCGAAGTGTTATTTCTGTAGAAAATTTTGTCAAAATTTTTTTCTACACAAAATTTTAGCAACATTTTGTTTCTATAGAAAACTTTGTCAACATTTTATTTCGGTAGAAATTTTTGTCAAAATTTTATTTCTGTAGAAAATTTTGTCAAAATTTTATTTCTGTAGAAAATTTTGTCAAACTTTTATTTCTGTAGAAAATTTTGTCAAAAATTCATTTCTGTATAACGTTTTGTTAAAATTTCATTTCTGTAGAAAATTTTGTTAAAATTTTATTTCTGTAGAAAAACATGTCAAAATTTTATTTCTATAGAAAATTTTGTAAAAATTTTATTTCTATAGGAAATTTTGTCAACATTTTATTTCTATAGAAAATTTTCTCATGTTAGTTAGAAAGGAATATTTTGCAAAATATGGAAATATGTTCGTCTCACTAGTAAGATTTCTTCCACTCCGGCGTGGATTTCGATGAAATCTGTTCTTGAATTTTCGGATTATTTCTGGCATAGTTTTCGTCCAATTTTGACGTGATGCAACGCTGCTAAAGTTTAGCCTATTTTTATTGTTTTTGTTAAATATTTTTTATTTTCTACGAAATATTTCAGGGAAATCTCAAAAGGTGTAGTAAAATTTAGTTCACTTTTCGCACGGGGTAGTCCATTTTTCCCATCAAACTGTTTGCTTTTTTATATCAATATTTTATGTATGCTAAGTAATAAAACGTTTTTGTAACAAGATAAAAACATTTTACCAAAGCCTATTTAAGATTTCACTGTTGACATGCCAGCGATTGCTCCACAGTGCATCCCAATAATTATCACGAATTTCTGCCAATGTTTCAAGTGTCAATTTGCCATAATTTTTACCACCCAAACAAATAAAAAAGCAAGCAATATTGTAAATTGTTTTTCTTTTTCTACTATACGAACATTTTATATGCTTTGTGGAATGTGAACAAAAAAAAATTTGCTGAATTATGCATTTCCTTTTGGACATGGAACTTCCGTAAACTGAGTAGCATTATTTCATTTTTTTCTGCTTTTTAATAAAATTAAAAATATTATTTCTGCTTATTTAGCTGATTTTCTTGTTCAATGGTTACCAACAGATCATGGGTGTCTGTATAAAGCAATATCAAAATAAAACACAAATTATAAGAAAAAAAAAAAACAAAACAGTTTCGAAAAACATACAAACTTGCCCTTTGAACTTTTTAAAATGCGTTTATAATTGAAGTTTTTACAGACAGCTGAGGTTTGTCATTCCTTTTTGGTCATAAACCAAGCAACAACCAACTTTCGAGCTGTTGCCAGCATTCTTCATTCTACCGCTCACACTTACTCATGTGATTGTGATTCGAATGAGATGAGAGTGCGACAAACGTATCATCATATTGAATGGAGCGGAAATCCCGACCGTTTTACAGGAAACGGATAATGCTGACCAACCAATGGTTGATTGTTTACGAGAGAGGATACTGTGTGAATGGCGATAGATGTGTGTATGTGTGTGCATATGTGAGATTGTGGTATTTTGAAAAATACCAACAACAATAGTAAAATAACGCAGAAAAATGAGTGGTTTGATCTGTTTTCTCTGGTATCTGCTTTATATGCATTTAATTGTATTGTTTTAAAAAAATATGTGAATTCCAAAAACTGAAACGGGTTGGTATAATAATTTGAAGATATTGAAATAAAATGTTCATTGGTTTACAACCAAAGAACATTTTCATTAAAAGTATCAAATGTTACGTTCTTTGAGAGCCACCTTGGTGCAATGGTTAAGGTGTCCGTTTTGCATGGAGGTCCCCTGAGCTAAACATGGAATCGGTATGCACATACTGCTAAAATTAAAGATAGAATGAAAGTACACTGAAAACAATGAACCCACCAGTAAGAAAAGTTTTGGTTAATTTTAGAAAATTTAGATTATTTTTAGAAATATTTAACTGTACAAACGCTGACAACACGCCGATATCACAAAAATAAGTAAATATTTTTCGAATAACTCAAGAAAATTCAATTAATTTGTTTCACTTGTTAAAGAAAATTGGATTTAAAAATTGCAGGAATGTCTTACGAAGTTCAAAAGGGCGTATTTGTAGTAATTATAATTTTCTAAAAGTGAAGTTTTGACAATTTGATCAATTGGAGCTGACGCAAGAAGTTTTCACGAGGCTGAAGTGAATAATTTCACAGACCCACAAATAGAACCCTGGCCTATTAGTACAGTGTTCCTCCCTTAACTAGACAAAATTGAATCGTTTCGTCGTCGTCATCATTTTTAGGCCATATTTCGAATATTAAAAATATATATATTCCAAAAATTGTATTGTTTCCCTCGAAAACGCATGCGGTTATCTCAGTATGATACTATGGCATGATATTGGTTTATAACAATGGACATATCATCAGAAGTGGCGATAGTTTTATCCATATCTATTAGTTGCACAGTAGTGATATTGACATAAAGTGGGCCTCTTATTGGTTATTTCTTTGTCCATAATTAAGAATCGTGATACATGAACGCATAAACAAGTCTCCCCTCCAAAACGAAATTTTAGAACAACAAACATAGTTTGGAACGTTATTTTCGTGATAAAATACGGTTGCCACACGAATCAAAAATAATCTACCAAAATTTGAATACAAATTTAACAATAAACTAAAAAAAAATCGTATTTTGCGAAATGTTATTTCGATAGAAAAATTTTACAAATTTTTTTCTATATGGAAATTTTTTTCAAAATTTTATTTCTTTGTTTACAAAATTTGATTTCTATAGAATATTTTATTTCTATACACAATTTTGTCAAAATGATGTCTATAGAAAATTTTGTCAAAATTTTATTTCTATACAAAATTTTTGCAAAATTGTTTTCTATAGAAAATTTTTTACAAAATTTTATTTCTATAGAAAATTTTTGCAAAATTTTATTTCTATTGAAATTTTTTGCAAGATTTTATTTCTATAGACAATTTTGTCTAAATGTTATTTCTATAGAAAATTTTTAAAAAATTTAATTTCTATAGATACTTTTTAATTTTATTTCTATAGAAAATTTTTAAAAAAATTAATTTCTATGGAATTTTTTTTTTTCAAAATTTTATTTCTATAGAATATTTTGTCAAACTTTTATTTCTATATGGAGAATTTTGTCAAACTTGTATTTCGATAGAAAATTTTGTCAAAATTGTAATTCTATAAAAAATGTTATCAAAAGTATTTCTACAGAAAATTTTGTCAAAATTATTTCTACAGAAAAGTTTGTCAACATTTTAATTCTATAGAAAATTTTGTCAAAATTTTATTTTTAAATCTATTTATTTATTTCCAAAATGTTGGCAAAATTTTATTTCTATGGAAAATTTTTGAAAAAATTTATTTCAATGGGAAATTTTGTGCAAAATTTTATTTCTATAGAAAATTTTTGCAAAATTTAATTTCTATAGAAAGTTTTTGCAAAAATTTATTTCTATAGAAAATTTTTGCAAAATTTGATTTCTATAGAAAATTTTATTTCTATTGAAATTATTGTTGTTTTTGAACTCAGCTTAAAACCATGCATTTTCTAAACTACACGTGTAGCTTAACCAACAGAGGAAAAGTATGCTTGTCAAATTTATTTGGGTAAAGCCCTATAGACTGCATAAATATAAATACGGCGGATATGCCTATGTAAAACGGTTCGTCTTAAAAAATGTCGGGGAGAGGATGTACCCTTTCCTCCAAATTTTTTAAATAATGTTCTGTATTCAAGTAGTTGGAAAATCTTCTATATTTCTTGTGAATTTTAAGTGTGGTTTCTCAAGGAAAGGTATCCTTCTCCTCAACATATCTGAAAATTAAGCACTATATTATAATAACATACAAAGAATTAGTGTGTCCCATCCAATAAATCGGAAATAGCAAAAGCAGTAAACAATTTTACCACATTAACATTTGCTAAAATGTTGGAAAATGAGGCACCCTCTACGTTGGCTGCCAATTTCATGTAAATTTAAGTTCTTTACTAAAAGAAGTCTGGCAGAAGCCTGTGCAAAAATCATAAAATTATGTACCGAGTTCCCATTTACGGACAACCCTCTACTTTCAATTTAAGAAAAAAAGGGAACCCTCTCCCCACCTTCGCTCCACTCCGACCTGATATCGGACTATCACGTACCCTATATTAATTTCACAACTACTAAATGGTCCCTATAAATTCTATCGAAGTTAATCGACAAAGTTTATTTAAATTTTCCTCTTCCCCTCGTCCCCATATTAATGCCATAACCTCACCGCATGTTCTCTGCAAATCTCATATAATTTAGAGAATTTTAGTTTTTTCACTGTACTTTAAAAAAAGTCCAACAAAAAATGAGGTACCCTATTTTAACCACATGAGCGCCCCCTACGATCTCTGAAAGTTTCAAGTAAATCGGTTCAGCCGTTTCGGAGCCAACTCGGAACATACAAACAAACAAACAATCAAACAAACATAGATTGAATTTTATATATTTAGATTAGTTAACGAATGAAAAGAATATTTGTCGCATTTATTTGGACCAAGCCCTATAGACTTCAAAATTATTGGATTGGCAGCCGTTTCGGAAGTACCATCATCAGAATCCTCTACTTACAGCAAAACTGTCAACCAATTATCAGAATAACCTCCCGAAAAAAGGTTTTCGATATCGGTTTTGGTTTGTTCTTTAATCATATTTTTTGTTTTGTTTTCAGCACGCTCAAAATAAATCCAGCCAAATGCAAATCGATGATTTGACTTTGGCAAGGGAAAGTATAATATTTGTACAAAATTTGTTTAGCAAAGTCCACACAGATGCTGAACTTCTCTCTTATCAATTCTATGTCAAGCTCAATTGACAAGGGACCTCCTTAAAACCCCTTAGAGAAGAGGTGAAACCTCTTAGAGAGAGGTGAAACCCCTTAGAAACGCTCAGAAATATCACCATCATTACTGAGAGGGGGAAACCACAGCTGAAAAACTTTTTGGTAATGGGTCGAAACTGGGATTGAAGCCACGGCCCCTTGCATTCAAGGCGGGCATAGAAGCCACTGCATCACAGTGGCTTCCTTTGGGTAGAACTAACACAGAACACAGTGCAATGAACGTTTCGAAAGAGTCAGTTTAAGATGTGCGGTATAGGACTACAATGTGTTGATATGGATTTCAATCAACGTTAAGTTGCTCGTGAGCTGCATATATCACTTAGCGAAGAAGCCAGCTAGTCGTGTGGTAAACATAAATGTTAAAGATTATTAGGAAAATATTCTAAAACCAATATAGAAGTCCTAACTAGAGAAATATTTCGGCCGCAAACCGACAGGGCTCGGCTCTCGTCATTAAATAATTTTTTACCTCACCAAAACCTTCTAATCTTATTCCGGGGGAAGTTTTGCGCCTAGGGAATTTTAGAGAGTAAGGTTAGCACAAAAATTAACAAAGAGTGGATAATTTCCATACAGCGTTTCGCCAGGAATGGGACGAAATACAGCGGAACCATTTTCGTGGAACGTGTGTTGGCTACCATGTTTGGTTCAAATCTAGCAATTGTGACAATCGGATCCTGAAATAAAGGTTCATTTTTGGATCCAAATGAACTATTCTTTTTTTAAATTTTTTTTCTCTTTATGTTTTGAGGGAGTCTAAAAAGGCCCTTTCCTAATCAGTCTTAAAATTCCTCCTTTTTCTACAAATAAAAATGTTCAACTACACTTTGTTCTTAGGCAAATGTGTGTGTGTGCATGTGTATGTGTATATTTTTGAAGTGAATGAATGTATATTGAATTATTTAATATGCACGTTTTAATATAGTATTTATTAAATTTCGTTTTTGTATTAATAAACAAAAATGTCAAGCTATTTGATATTATTGCTGTCGTTGCAATTGTCCAGTTTGTAGATATGTTGGCTGTTTGGTTGGTTGTTTGGTTGTTCATTTGTTCAGTTGAATGGTTGGCAATAAGACTATGCTGCTCCTGCTGCATAGACTCGTATTGTCCTAGGCCTTTCACTTTAGGGACATTGTCATGTCCTCACAGCAAGTGGGCTTTTTGGTCAAGTTATGTTAACTCTCTGTAATGCACGGCTACTCTATGCTTTGTAGTTGGTGTTGTTTTTGTTGTTGTCGTCCATGTTACATGATGGCAAAAATATGAGGAATGTATTTTAATTAAAGTTGTAAATGCTGACATTTATTTTTTGTTTGTTGTTCAGTCAAACCAACATTCCACACACACACACGAACAACTAAGTGGACATCATTAAAACGGAAGTAAAATGAATTTATTTTAGCCAGACTGCCTAAAAAGATGCCGGAGAGAGGGAAGAAGGTATGTAAAAGTTTTTGGACAATTTTAAGTTGTGTTGTAAAAGTTATTGTGTCTGTCATGCAAGTGATTATCTGTGGGGCATATCACTAATGCAGATTTTATGACATGCGGCGAATTATGTTATTATCAAGTATTATACTAATTTATTGTTTTTTTTTCAGTTATGCACATTAAGTATTTGTTAATATTTCTTTTGAAATGCAAGGCAAATTTTCAATAATTCCATGACATAGAATTGAATAAAATAATATAATGTGCAAATGTCTGTTCCAATTAGAACCATTAACAGTAGTAAATTCGGCCGGGCCGAATCCAAAATACCCACCACCATGAATCAAATATAATTTCCTTTCCTTTGAAAATTTCAGGGGAGTTTGATCACAAATATTTTCCCAAGCAGATCAGTTCAACCAGTACGCTTCCCACAGATAAATGTAAAGATTTTACCTATGAAGACAAGATCCGATTCTGAATTTATAAGAACCATTTTTTTTTTTTGAGTTTTAGAGGAATCATAAACATATCTTGTAAGTATGCAGGAAAATAATGAAATAACTCCTTGATTATAAATCTAAAATCTGTAGATTTTCAACCCAACAATTTAAAAAAGTAAAATCTAGAAATTTTGTATTCAGTTTGAAGGAATTTTCATGATCAGTGCGTCTTCTATACCCTCAATAAGTGAAATCGGTCTATATGGAGGCCTTACCAAATGGATCGATAAAACTACATCATATACACTTTTTTACGGGTCTAAACTGCCAGGATATTTCTAAAATGCCAGTATATTTTCAAATCGGATAAAAACTAAAATTTCTACAAACCCTATGAGTTAAATCGGGAGTTCGGTATAATGGGGGCTATACCAAAACATGGAAGGATACGCACAGTATTCAGCACATCTAATTGTAGTTCTAGAATCTAGACCCCAAATCGGAGGGCCGGTTTATAAGGGGGCTATATCAAAAACTGTACCGATAATCACCATTTTCGGCACATCTCTTTATGGTCCTAGAATACCTCTAGATTTCTAATTTCAGAGAAATTGGATAGAAACTATGGATTCTAGAAGCCCAAGAAGTAAAATCGGGAGATCGGTCTATATGGAGGCTACATCGAAACATGGTCCGATACCCACCATTTTCGGCACATCTCTTTATTTTCCTAGAATACCTCTAAGGATCTAATTTCAGGCAAATTGGATAAAAACTATGGATTCTAGAAGCCCAAGAAGTAAAATCGGGAGATCGGTCTATATTCGGCACACCTCTTTATGGTCCTAGAATACCTCTAAATTTCCTATTTCAGGCAAATTTGATAAAAACTACGGATTCTAGAAGCCCAAGAATTAGAATCGGGAGATCGGTTTATATGGGGGCTATATCAAAACATGGACCGATACACCCAATTTTCGACACACCTCTTTATGGTTCAGGCAAATTGGATAAACAGTACGGATTCTAGAAGCCCAAGAAGTAAAATCGGGAGATCGGTTTATATGGGGGCTATATCAAACCATGGTCCGATAATCACCATTTACGGCACATCTCTTTATTTCCCTAGAATACCTCTAGATTTCCAATTTCAGGCAAATTGGCTATAAACTACGGATTGTAGACGCCCAAGAAGCAAAATCTGGAAATCGGACCATATGGGGGCTATACCAAAACATCGACCAATAGGCACTATTTGCGGTACACTTATTGATAGTCCTAACATACCTCTAGATTTCCAATTTCAAGCAAATTGGATAAAAACTACGGTTTTTATAAGCCCAAGACCCCAAATCGGTAGGTCGGTTTATATCAAAACTTGGACCGATATAGCCCATCGAACTTGACCTGCCTGCAAACAAAAGACGATAGCGCCGTTATTGAAGACTGTAGCGTGATTACCACAGACAGACGGCCAGATGCACATGATTATATTGTCTTAGAATTTCTCCCTGATATACTTTATATAGTCGGAAACCGATATTTCGATGTGTTACAAACGGAATGACAATCTTATTATACCCCCGTCACCACCATAGAATGGTGACGTATAAAAAGATTAGATGCAATTGTTGCATCGTTTGTCACAAATTCATGATTATTTGCTCTTACATTATTAGCTCTTTATCTACAATTGCATTCCGAGAGGAAAGTATTTTTCTTTGAGAGTCGCCTTAGTTGTTGAGGCGTTTATAAACTTAAAAAAAATTTACTTGCATACAAAGATTTTGACCTTCCCTGAAGGATTTTGGTATTGAGTCCGAACCAAAGATTCATTAAATTAAACACATTTTTTAGCCACCTCTCTGGCTTTAACTCAAAGACCAATAAAAAGGCAAATTAAAATTAGGATACATAAATATCTCATTTATCGAATTTCAATTCTCTTTTCGACATTGAAAAAACAGTGAATCCACCACGAGGAAAACAATTTTGATTAATTTTAGAAAATTTAGATCATTTTTAGAAAATTTTAACTACGCAGTATTACAAACGATGACATCACGCACTGAAAAAAACGCATGCCCGGTTCCAAAGATTTTGTCTTTACTTCAACAATTTTGGTATTGATTCCGGGCCAAAGAAGCGGAGAATACAAGTAAGGATACTTTTAAGACAAATTTCCCTTTTAAATTTCAGTTTTGTGTACTTGCTTCTAGGAAGAAAATTTTAATTTTTCGTTTTCATCTTTTTTCTTCATATGCTATCAAAGTCCTTTAAAATCGAGTTAACTACAACTCTATTTTCCAAATTCGGACTCGACTTCCAGTAGAAATTATGTTATGTTTCAAGTAAAAAACGCCTTTAAAATAAAGTGTTGAAAAATATGTCCTATTTGCGAACGATTTTTTGCTTTGTAGTCAAGATGCAAAAATACAACAAATTTAAAGATAATTTAATTAATTTTAAAGAATTTTTCTGAATTATTAAAGTCAAATTGACCTTAGCCCAAATTGTTTTTCTTTCATGTTATGATACCGATTTTTAAGTCAAATCACTTAATTATAAGGACAATACGACTTCGTTGAAAAGTTTATCGACTTTTGCGCAAGGAAAAAATCTTTTTATATTTGAGAAATGCGTCTTCTATGCTAAGCAAAGTTGCACTAGTATTTTAAGGACATGAAATTTTTGACCTCACGACAATATTTTTTTCAGTGCGTCGATATCACAAAATTACTTTTTTTTCACCTGTTAAAGAAAATTTTGCATTTTCAAGGAAAAAATTGGAGTGAAAAATTGTAATAATATCTTTAGTGTCATACGAAGTTCAAGATGTGTACATTTGTAATAAAATTTACAAATTTAAAGCAATAATGAACTATTTTGTGAGAGGTACGAATTTAGTAAAGATTCTTGCTTTAGTTGTGTATAAGTTTTTCCCGTTTTTTTAGTTTATTTAACTAACGTACGCAAAAAATTCCATGAAATAAAATAAAGTTAAATAGGCTTTAATGAAATAGAGGGTTAATTTTTTTTGCGTAGATCAATATTAATCAGCTTATCACGTACAAACAAATGCTAGTTTAAAAATGCAAAATATAGCGGATACTTCAGAGTAGGTTTGGTTATGTATAGTGGCAGCCCTATATATCAGGCTCACTTAGACTATTCGGTCCAATGTGATACCTCAGTTTTGAACTTTTCTCTTATCACTGAGTGCTGCCCGATTCTATGTTAAGCGCAATGACAAGGGACCTCCTTTTTATAGCCGAGTCCGAACGGCATCCACATTGCTTTGAGAAGCTTTGAAATACTCAGAAATGTCACCAGCATTACTGAGGTGGGATAATCCACCGCTGAAAAACTTTTTGGTGTTTGGTCGAAACTGGGTTTGAACCCACGACCCTGTGTATGCACGGCGGACATGCTATCCATTGCACCACGGTGGCCGAATCTTATGTACCTTCCACCATGGATTGCGTAGAAACTTTTACGAAAGACTGTCATCCACAATGTAATTACGAGTACATAGATTGTGGTAATATTTACCGATGGCAAGGTATCTTAAAACTTCTTAACATCGTTTTCTAAATTGTGAGTTAGTCAATACGTGGTATGTATTTGACAAAATATGTATATACAGGGAAATCTACAAATAATTACAAATCGATATTGACTTTTGCACGCTACTTAGAGAGCCAGAATTGAAATATGGAGGTCGCTTATATGGGTCCTATATACAATTATGAACTTGATATGGACCAATTTTTGTGTGATTGGTGATCGATTTACCAGAGGGCTATATATAACTATAGACCGATATGGACCTAATTAGACATGGTTTTTAACGGCCATATACTAGCACAATGTACCAAATTTCAACTGACTCGGATGAAATTTGCTCCTCCAAGGGGCTCTTAAACCAAATCCCGAGATCGGTTTATATGGGGGCTATATAAATTTATGGACTGATATGAATACCTGCATGGTTGTTAGATACCATATTCTAACATCACGTACCAAATTTCAAACGAATCGGATGAATTTTGCTCTTCCAAGGAACTCCGGAGGTCAAATCTGGGGATCGGTTTATATGGGGGCTATATATAATTATGGATCTTCCAAGGAACTCCGGAGGTCAAATCTGGGGATCGGTTTATATGGGGGCTATATATAATTATGGACCGATTTTTGCATGGGTGTTTGAGTTCATATATTAACACCACGTACCAAATTTCAACTGAATCAGATGAATTTTGCTCTTCCAAGAGGCTCCGGAGGTCAAATCTGGGGATCGGTTTATATGGGTGCTATATAGAATTATGGACCGATGTGAACCAATATTTGCATGGTTATTGAAGACCCTATACTAACACCATGTACCAAATTGCAGCCGGATCGGACGAAATTTCCTTCTCTTAGAGGCTCCGCAAGCCAAATCGGGGGATCGGTTTATATGGGGGCTATATATCGGTTTATATGGGGGCTATATATAGCTATGGACCGATGTGGACCAATTTTTGCGTAGTTATTAGAGACCATATACTTACACCATGTACCAAATTTCAGCTGGATCGGATGAAATTTGCGTCTCTTAGAGGCTCCGCAAGCCAAATCTGGGGATCGGTTTATATGGGGGTTATACTTAAAAGTGGTCCGATATGACCCATTTGCAATACCGTCCAACCTACATCAATAACAACTACTTATGCCAAGTTTCAAGTCGACAGCTTATTTCGTTCGGAAGTTAGCGTGATTCCTACAGACGGACGTACATGCTTAGATCGACTCAGAATTTCACCACGACCCAGAATATATGTATATACTTTATGGGGTCTTAGAGCAATGTTTCGATGTGTTACAAACGGAATGAGAAAGTGAATATACACCACCCCCTTCCTATGGTGGAGGGTATAAAAATGTTTTTGTTTTGTTTTTGTTTAATTCCAAAGAAAACTATAAACCAAAGATGCAAAATTCTCGAAATAAACCTTAGTCTATATTTGAAACACTTTTATCTTAAATCTAAAGATTCAATAATTCTGAAAAATAGTCTTTCGACTTTTACGTTTATATCAAGAATGTAGCTTTTTCAGCATTTAAACTTTGAAATATGATAGCAAAACCTGAAGTTTAGTAACATAATGACACATTTCATAATTTTATTCGGCCCAATTAATAATTGAAACAGAGAAAATTCTTTCGATCAATACCAACCTGCCTAGTAGCAAGCACACAAATCAGATTTATTTTCCCCACCCCATTGAACTTTCGACAAATTAAACTTATTCGCCATAAATCTTTTGCAGTGGCAAATGGTGAAATGGAATTCCCGACCGTAATCACTTCACCCACACCGGTAGCTTTCATTTAGATTGTATATCAAAATGTAAACTCAATAATCCGGAATTTTATAATGGCTTCCTATAGCTGTAATCATATCAACACTCAGTTCGGGGAAAAAAATCCAAAATCCCATTTTCTTATCCATGTTGCTTTTTTTCGTTTGGTTCCTCTTATCGATATCTCATCTAACCGGAAGTGTAAGTCAACACAAACACACACACTCACACTATGCCAACTAACTGCCTTGCCTTGCCTCGCAGCATCATTTCGTTGGGCTGAACCAATTCGACATTCAATCCCTCCCCCCGTGCAAACAAAAAAAAATGAAACTTTAACCCCTTCTTTTATTACTACAACTCAATTTCATGTAAAACTGAGCCGAATCCTAGCAATGAAGGGCTATGGAAAAACGAAAAAACTTCTGTCAGTGGGTGAGTGTGTGTCAGTTTCTCGTGATTTACGACTCCCAGGCGGCGTCACCTGAGATTAAAAAATTTTATGTTCAGAATTTCTATAGAGCATGGCAGGCCGTAACTGCGGCATTGACTGCAGCTATGCCAGCAGCAAACAATCGAAAAATAAAGCAACTCTTTCAGGCATTAAACCAAAGGGAAAGTAACAAAATTCCAATAAAAAACATTAAAATCACTGACACTGGCAACAGTAATGCCGAAATGGCAATATCAAGCGACAGACCGACACTGCGCCCAATCCAAATGAAATGTTAACGAACCCCTTTTCCCACTGACTTAAAATCCTTTTGGCCAAAATATGGTGGCACTCTAAAGGATTGTGAATTGCTGTAATTTCACACATACGATGACGACAAGACAGCTAAAAAGGAAACCAATGTGGAATTCGTAGGAAATCGAATGCAAGGAATCATTTCCGCATTTAAAGCACACAAAGGGTGGACATAATTGGGATGACAATACTGCAAAAAGATCGGCTGGACCGCAATTTTTAACTTTGGTCCACTTGATCCACTTTTTCATCAACCATACCTTCAAAAATCGAACAGCTCTAAATATCGAGTAACGAAGTCCTTCAATGATAATAATAAATATAAACTAAAAAGGCAGAACTCGATTTAATTTTCATCAACAAATTTTAAACAAGTTTGTCACTCTGTTTGTAAAACATAACAGATTTGCTTTAAATTTTGTACAGGGATATAAGTGCATATCGGGCGAAAGATTTTTCAACTTCCCTAAATAGATTTAATACTATCTTAGACTTAGTTTATTTTAAGAATTGCTAGTCTGTAAGGAATGTATTCCATAGACTGAAATAAATACATAAAAGCTATATCCAAATCTGAACACTATCAATTTCACTCGTGCAAAATTTACATCAAATCAGGCTGCAATTCTGCCTTCTGGGGCCATATTAATAGATATCGGGCGAAAGATGTATATGGGAGTTATATCGAAAACTGAACCGATTTCTTCCAAAATCAATATGGTTCTATTCTGACCCAAAACAAATACTTGTGATAAATTTGAAGTCTATTGGACAATGATTTCGACCTAGACTTTGATCAAAAAAGTGTGTTCACAGACAGACGGACATGGACAGATTGACTCAAGGGCCGGCCCTGAGCAATATTGCCAAAGACACCATATGTGTATCTCGTCCCCTTCTGTGTGCAGGATCCCAGCAAATAAAAAATTGGAAGTTGTTCCAGAAACATTTCTTTTAAAGCCCATCACAGAATCTCCCATCGATTTTTTTCAACTTCCGATGCAGTCCTTTTGGACAAGTCCACAAACATTTCTTCTAAAGCGCATCGTGGGGCCCCTAATGATTTTTTCCGCTCACGATGCAGTCTTTTTGGACAAGTCCACAAACATTTCTTCTAAAGCGCATCTTGGGATCCCCCAATGATATTTTTCTACTTCCGATGCAGTCCTTGTGGACAAGTATTAAAAAGTACGCAATCAGGCTATTTTAAGTACTAATTATGCACAATTAAATTTTACAAAAAAAAAAAAAAAAATAGAAAATTAATAAAAAGTAAAAACTAATAATAATAAAAAAATAAATTTCATCCCCGCTGGGATTTAAACCTGTGCCGTTTTACTTTTTCGCTTCCATGGAAGTTCTTGTGAGAAAGTTTTTCAAATTACGAGAATTTTTAAATTTTTTGTTGATTTTTAATAGAAAAAAATGTATCTATACGAAAATATATGCTGAAAATAAAAAATAACAATTACATTCCGCCGTAAGTTCGGCCAGGCCGAATCTTATGTACCCTCCACCATGCATAGAAACTGGTACTAAAGACTTGACAAAATTTTCTATAGAAATAAAATTTTGACAAAATTTTCTATAAAAATAAAATCTTGAAAAAATTTTGTATAGTAATATCATTTTAACAAAATTTTCTATAGTAAAAAAATTTAGACAATATTTTCTATAGTAAAAAATTTTGGCAAAATTTTCTATAGACCGATATGGACCAATTTTTGCATGGTTGTTAGCGGCCATATACTAGCGCAATGTACCAAATTTCACCACATATCTAATTTCAACCGGATCGGATGAATTTTGCCCTTCCAAGAGCTCCGGAGGTCAAGTCTGGGGATCGGTTAAAATGGGGGTTATATAATTAAGACCGCTATGGACTAAGTTTCGCACGGTTGTTAGAGGCCATATACTAACACCACGTACCAAATTTCAACCGGATCGGGTGAATTTTACTCTTCCAAGGGGCTCCGGAGATCAAATCTGGGGATCGGTTTATATGGGGGCTATATATAATTATGGACCGATATGGACCAAATCCTGCATGGCTGTTAGAGACCATATACTAACACCACGTACCAAATTTCAACCGAATCGGATGAAGTTTGCTCATCCATGAGGCTTCGGAGGTCAAATCTGGGGATCGGTTTATATGGGGGCTATATATAATTATAGACCGATGCGTACCAATTTTTGTACGGTTGTTAGAGACCATATACTAACACCATTTACCAAATTTCAGCCGGATGTGATGAAATTTGTTTCTTTTAGAGGCTCCGCAAGTCAAATCGGGGGATCGGTTTATATGGGGGCTATATATAATTATCGACCGATGTGGACCAATTTTTGCACGGTTGTTAGAGACCATATACTTACACCATGTACCAAATTTCAGCCGGATCGGAGAAATTTGCTTCTTTTAGATGCTCCGCAAATCAAATCGGTTTATATGGGGGCTATATATAATTATGAACCGATGTGGACCAATTTTTGCACGGTTGTTAGAGACGATATACTTACACCATGTACCAAATTTCAGCCGGATCGAAGAAATTTGTTTTTCTTAGACGCTCCGCAAGCCACATCTAGGGATCGTGGGCTATATATAATTATGGACCGATATGGACCAATTTTTGCATGGTTGTTAGAGAGCATATACTAACTCCACGTACTAATTTTCAACCTGATCGGGTGAATGTTGCTCCTATAAGAGGCTCCGGAGGTCAAATCTGGGGATCGGTTTATATAAGGGCTATATATAATTATGGACCGATATTGACCAATTCTGGCATGGTTGTTAGAGACCATATACTAACACCATTTACCAAATTTCAGCCGGATCTAATGAAATTTGTTTCCTTTAGAGGCTCCGCAATTCAAATCGGGGGATCGGTTTATATGGGGGCTATATATAATTATGGACCGATATGGAAGAATTTTTGCATGGTTGTTAGGGAGCATATACTAACATCATGTACCAATTTTCAACCGGATCGGATGAGTTTTGCTCCTCCAAGAGGCTCCGCAAACCAAATCTGAGCGTCGGTTTATATGGGGTCAATACTACCCGACCTACATCAATAACAACTACTTGTGCCAAGTTTCAAGTCGATAGCTGGTTTCGTTCGGAAGTGATTTCAACAGACGGATCGACTCAGAGAAAAATATTTGATAAAAAAAATTGAGATTTGAACCTGCGTTTCTTATTTTTTCGTTCATACAAATAAAGAACATCCCGGGAAGCAATTATAATGTTATTCCTTGGTATCGTATTACGATCATATCACAAACATTTGAATTGGCCTTTCGACGCTTTATGTTCAACGGCGTTTGTTGCTGAGTGTGCTAAGGCGTTCTGTTATGGTGCTATCAAACCCAAGTTCAACCCCTGGTTGTAGCGAAAATGTTTTTCAAATTGTAAAAAATTAGATGATAGGAAAATAATAGTGTAATAAAAAATATGGTTAAAAAAAATTGGTTGAATTTTTTTTGCTTTTTAAATTTCTTCATCCAAATTAACTTCCAGGGCATAACTTCTAAAGCAATGCAAAGGATCCAAAAAGGGAGTAATTCCGTCCTATGACAAGCCCATGTAAAATTCATTGGAGATGATTCAAGTTTGCACTACTTCCGGATCACAGATTGGGGATCCAAACTTCTTTTTTGGAAGGTTTTTTTGCTGGGATAGAAAGAGAATGAAAGTTTGATCAATCATTTGAATTTTATTGATCCTTCATTTAAAGCTAAATAGGTCCATAAAAATTGCTTTATTTTAAAGAAGCTCGGAATCAATACCAAACCTTTAAAAGGAAGGTCAACATTTTTGAATCCAAATAAGCATTTTTTTACAGTGTCACCTATAATCTATATTTCAGTTCTTCGAATTTTAAGAGCAAAATTTGGAAAGTAGGGGATTACAATAAGTCGACCTTGAGTTTTTTTTTAACAAATTCAAGTTAAAGAATTTTTATCGGGACACCGTTTTACGCGCACCCTTTTACGCGCTTTAATACAATTTTATGGAAAGTTAAGAAAAATTAAAAATAAATATATATAACACATGTAATTACACCTACACACACACACAAGTGCATGCGAATGTAAATATAATGAGACTGTTTTATTTACTCATGCATGCATACATATGACGATGTTGACGACGACTTACGTTGTTCATTCATTCACTTCGTTGAGTAAGTACACCACAGCTTCACATGCTCCTTGCCAGCATTTTCCTTTCGATATTTTATTCACCCAAAAAAAGATCAAGGCTGCGGGGTGGAAGGCGAAAAAGGTCGCCGCCGTCATTGGCACCATATGCTGTTTAATTTGTGTTATTGTTCGCTGATTGTTAAGTTTTAAATTTTCTTGTCACACAAACACACACACACACAGTTACTCTCCTATATGTGATGTATATTTCAGAGTTTTCGTTTTACAATTACCTCTCATATGTTTGTTTGTAATCCAAACTGGGCTGAGTAATTATAATGGTGTCATATGGGGTTTTTCCTTCTTCTTGGCTCACATTAAAGTGATTATGATGGGTGTTCCCAGCAGCAGCAGCATTCAACCATGCTCTTCAATTCCTTAGAAATCGGTGCTTAAAACCCCCCATCCGAGATATTGCGTTGTTAGATGGATGTTGAATGGAGTTTTAAGCACCCACCGAATGTTTGGCGCATAATTTTGATATGTGTGTTTATGTCTGCATGTGTGTGTGTGTTTACCTACGTAATAATAATGTCACAGTGAAAAAGTTTTCAGGTTAATAAAGGCAATAAAAACAATCCTCGTTTTCGGGTCATATATAAATAGCTCCGTTTCCGGTTCACCATTAAGGAAGTTTATTATGTGTAACGCATTGTTTATGGCTCTTTGTAATTGCTTAAGCATTTTATGTTTTGACAATAGGGGTTCACATTGAAGGTTCTCTCATAGATTTTCTACCATATGATAGAAATTATAGAAATTATTTTATAATATACAATTTCGCTAAATTAAAATATTGATTATCTTATGAAGAGAATTTCAGATTCATTTATTGAAAAAACAAAAAAAAAAAAAAAAACAAGTATATACGGCCGTAAGTTCGGCCAGGCCGAATCTTATGTACCCTCCACCATGGATTGCGTAGAAACTTCTACAATCGAATTAATTGGGTTGTGGTATCTTAAAACTTCCGGATCTAAAAAGAACATTTTCATTAATTTTTTGGCGACGCTTGTTTTGCTGGGTAACTATAGACCGTTAAGGGCCCAGCTAGGCATGGTTGTTAACGGCCATATACTAGCACAATGTACCAAATTTCAACTAACTCGGATGAAATTTGCTCCTCCAAGTGGCTCCAAAATCAAATCTCGGGATCGGTTTATATGGGTGCTATATATGATATGGACCACTTTTGACATGATTGTTAAATATCATATACTACCACCACATACCAAATTTCCACCAGATCGGATGAATTTTGCTTCTCTAAAAGGTCAAATCTGGGGATCATTGATTATTTTTGGCTCGAGTAGCAATCGTGATTTTTCTGTGATTGGGGATCGGTTTATTCGGGGACTATATAATATAGATCGATACCGACCAATTTTGGCGTGGTTGTTATCCGCCATGAACTAGCGAAATGTACCAAATTTCAACCGTATCAGATGAATTTTGCTCCTTCAAGAGGCTCCGTAGGTCAAATCTGGGGATTGGTTTATATTGGGGCTATATATAATTATGAAACGATATGGAAAAATTTTTGCATGGTTGTTAGAGACCATATACCAACCCCATGTACCAAATTTCAACCGGATCGGATGAATTTTGCTCCTCCAAGAGGCTCCGCTAGACAAATCTGGGGATCGGTTTATATGGGGACTATATATAATTATGGACCAATTTTTGCATGGTTGTTAGAGACCATATACTAACACCATGTACCAAATTTCAGCCGGAGCGGATGAAATTTGCTTGTCTTCGAGGCTCCGCAAGCTAAATCTGGGGATCGGTTTATATGGGGTCTATATAAAATTATGGACCGATGTGGACCAATTTTTGCATGGTTGTTGGAGACCATATATCTACACCATGTACCAAATTTCAGCCAGATTGGATGAAATATGCTTCTCTTAGAGACTCCGCAAGACAAATCTGGGGGTCCGTTTCTATGGGGGCTATACGTAAAAGTGAACTAATATGGCCCATTTGCAATACCATCAGACCTACATCAATAAAAACTACTTGTGCCAAGTCGATAGTTTGTTTCTTTCGGAAGTTAGCGTGAATTCAACAGACGGACGGACGGACATGCTTAGATCGACTCAGAATTTCACCACGACCCAGAATATATATACTTTATGGGGTCTTAGAGCAATATTTCGATGTGTTACAAACGGAATGACAAAGTTAATATACCCCCCCCATCCTATGGTGGAGGACATAAAAACGACAATTTCATTAGGCTGTGGAAAATTAAAAAAAAAAAAATTTAGCGTTAGTTTAACCAGGGGAATTTTTTTATGTGCATTCTATCCTTATGTGGCTATATGTAAAAAATGGAGCAATATAATTCAAATTGACACCAGTGCTATTTTTGTTCGGCACCGGCTCCGACTCCAGCATTTCTCATTAGACTCGACTACTACACCGGTTAATCAAATATTTGGTAATTGTGAGAGCGGAGACTTTCAAAATTGAATGTTGCTTATAACAATATAGCCCGGTAAGTATATAAGACATGTCGAGATAGCATATCCCAATTTTTATCCTATTTGCGTGAATTCAAAATCTAGTTATTTTAGGTCCGCAAATATGTGTCACGAATATGGTGTGTTTCGATCCATGTTTTGGTATAGTCCCCATATAGATCGATCTACGATTTGATTGCTTGGGCTTATTGACACCACACTTTTACTCGATTTTTTTTAAATCTAGAGGCATTTTAGATCCACAAAAAGGAGTGACGAATATGATATGTTTCGGTCTATGTTTTGGTATACCCCTCCCCCACTAAGACCGATCGACCTATTCCTTCTACTTCTTGGGCGAAACTGAAATTGGAAATTTATAGGTATTTGAGAACCCTAAACAGGTATGCCAAATGTGTATTTTATTTAACTAACGTACACAAAAAATTAATAAAGTCAAAAAAAATTTCTCAAAACCTGAGAAATCCATGAACTAATATAGAATTAAATTGACTTTAGTGCCATATAGAGTTCGCTTTTTTTTAGTGTATACAACATACTCAAAACAAGTAAGAAAAGTCTAAAGTCGGGTGGGGCCGACTATATTATACCCTGCACCACTTTGTAGATCTAAATTTTTTTTTATATATATTTATTTTACCATATCACATCCGTCAAATATGTTGGGGGGCTATATATAAATGTTTGTCCCAAATACATACATTCAAATATCACTCGATCTGGACAGAATTTGATAGACTTCTACAAAATCTATAGACTCAAAATTTAAGTCGGCTAATGCACTAGGCTGAAACACAATGTTAATAAAAAATATGGGAAACATTTAAATCTGAAGCAATTTTAAGGAAACTTCGCAAAAGTTTATTTATGATTTATCGCTCGATATATATGTGTTAGAAGTTTAGGAAAATTAGAGTCATTTTTACAACTTTTCGACTAAGCAGTGGCGATTTTACAAGGAAAATGTTGGTATTTTGACCATTTTTGTCGAAATCAGAAAAACATATATATGGGAGCTATATCTAAATCTGAACCGATTTCAACCAAATTTGGTACGCATAGCAACAATGCAAATTATACTCCCTGTGCAAAATTTCAACTAAATCGGAGTTAAAAATTGGCCTCTGTGGTCATATGAGTGTAAATCGGGCGAAAGCTATATATGGGAGCTATATCTAAATCTGAACCGATTTCAACCAAATTTGGCACGCATAGCAACAATGCAAATTATACTCCCTGTGCAAAATTTCAACTAAATCAGAGTTAAAAATTGGCCTCTGTGGTCATATGAGTGTAAATCGAGCGAAAGCTCTATATGGGAGCTATATCTAAATCTGAACCGATTTCAACAAAATTTGGCACGCACAGCTACATTGATAATTCTACTCCCTCTGCAAAATTTCAACCAAATTGGGGTAAAACTCTGGCTTCTGGGACCGTTTTAGTCCATATCGGGCGAAAGATTTATATGAGAGCTATATCTAAATCTGAACCGATTTCAATAAAATTTGGCACACTTGACAATAGTACTAATTGTTCTTCTTGTGCAAAATTTTAAGTAAATTAGGGTAAAACTCTGGCTTCTGTGGCCATATAAGTCCATATAGGGCGAAATATATATATGGGAGCTATATCTAAATCTGAACCGATTTCTTCCAAAATCAATAGGGATCTATTCTGAGCCAAAACACATACCTGTGCCAAAATTTAAGTCGATTGGACCAAAACTGCGACCTAGACTTTGATTACAAAAATGTGTTCACGGACAGACGGACATGGCTTTATCGACTCAGGAGCCCACCCTGAGCATTTTTGCCAAAGACACCATGTGTCTATCTCGTCTCCTTCTGGGTGTTGCAAACATATGCACTAACTTATAATACGCTGTTCCACAGTGTGGAGTAGGGTATAAAACATATGCACTAACTTATAATACCCTGTTCCACAGCGTGGAGCACAGCGTGGAGCAGGGTATAAAAAGTGAAAAGAAAGTTTTCTTGACTTTATTAATTTGTTGTGTACGTTAGTTAATTGAACTAAAAAAGTGGAAAAATTATACACAAGTGGAGCATAAAGATTTACTAAATTCATGTCTCTGATAAAATAGTTCATAATTTCTTAAAATTTGTACATTTTACTAATGATACGACATAATCATGAATATCGTATGGTACTAAATGCATTTTTTTTTAAATTTTAACTCAAATTTTTTTCCTTCAAACTTCGACATTTTCTTTAACAACCCAGCGAAAGCTCTTATTATGAGTACAAGTATGCCTGCGCAAAATTAGGTACCAACTTTTCCTACATACCAGGTATACCGGTATGAAATGAGCGTTTTTTCTTTTTCATGTGACATCCATTTTCCACACTTTTGGATCTTTCCCATAGCTTTTAAACGGTCAGAAATTGTTTGTTGTGCAACATTTAACATTGTTGCCATTTGCTTTTAACGTTAAAGTGTCATCTTTTCACACTTTTTTGGTGGTCTTCCACATCGGTCCATAATTATATATAGCCCCCATATAAACCGATCACCAGATTTGACCTCCGGAGCCTCTTGGAAGACCAAAATTCATCTGATTTAGTTGATATTTGGTACGTGGTGTTATTATATGGCCTAAAATACCTGTGCAAAAATTGGTAAAAATCGGTCCAGAATTATATATAGCCTCCATATAAACCGGTCCCCAGATTTGACCTCCAGAGCCCCTTGGAAGAGCAAAATTCGTCCGATTCGGTGGAAATTTGGTACGTGATGTTAGTATATGGTATCCAACAACCATGCAGGAATTGGTTCATATTAGTCCATAATTATATATAACCCCCATATAAACCGATCCCCAGATTTGACCTCCGGTGCCTTTTGGAGAAGCAAAATTCATCCGATCTGGTTGAAATTTGGTACGTGGTGGTAGTATATGATATTTAGCAACCATGCCAAAAGTGATCCATATCAGTCCCGATCCCGAGATTTGGTTTTGGAGCCTCTTGGAGGAGCAAATTTCATCCGAGTCCGTTGATATTTGGTACATTGCGCTAGTATATGGCCGTTAACAACCATGCCTAACTAGGTCCATATCGTTCTATAGTTATATATAGCCCTCGGATAAATCGACCCCACATCACACAAAAATTGGTACATATCAAGTTCATAATTGTATATAGTCCCCATATAAGCGACCCCCATATTTCAATTCTGTCTCCCTACGTACCGCACAAAAGTCCATATCGATTCGTAATTATTTGTAGACATATCTACACATACATTTTTTGTCTAATATATATATATATATATACCACGTATGGACTAACTCACAATTTAGAAAACGATTTAAGATACCACAACCCAAGTAATTCGATTGTGGATGTCAGTCATTCGTAGAAGTTTCTACCCTATCCATGGTGGAGGGTACATAAGATTCGGCCTGGCCGAACTTACGGCCATACATACTTGTTTTTTTTTTTCACTTGCTATAGAAAATTTTGTAGTTTGAAGGGAAAATTGGAGTTCAAAATTCCAAGAATGTCCTTAGGGTTATACGAAGTTCAAGATAGACGTATTATTGGTAAAATTTACAAATTTTAGGAAAATCTGAACTATTTTGTGGGAGTAAAACTTTATTCTTCATTTGTGTATAATTTTTTTCTCTTTTTTTAGTTCATTTAACTACACTGAAAATATATTGTCGTGAGGTTAAAGATTTCATGTCTTTAAAATACGAATGCAAATTTTGCTTAGCATAGAAGACGCATTTCTCTAATATAAAGTTTTTTTCTTTGTCCAAAAGTCGATAAACTTTTCAATAAAGTCGTATTGTCCTTATAATTAAGAGATTTGAAAATGGGTATCATAACATGAAAGAAAAAATTTTTTGGGCTAAGGTCAACTTGGCTTTAATAATTTAGAAAAAATCTTTAAATTGAATGAAATTGTCTTTAAATTTGTTGTCTTTTTTTGCATCTTGACTACAAAGCAAAAAATCGTTCAAATATAGGACACGTTTTTCAACTCTTTATTTTAAAGACGTTTTTTACTTGAAACATAGCATGATTTCTACTGGAAGTCGAGTTTTAGTTTTTAAAATAAATTGGTCGTTAACTCGTTTTTAAAGGACTTTGATAGCATATGAAGAAAAAAATATGAAAAAGCGAAAAATTAAAATTTGCTTCCTAGAAGCAAGTACACAAAACCCAAATTTAAAAGAGAATTGTGTCCTAAAAATATCCTTACTTGTATTCTCCGCGTCTTTGGCTCGGAATCAATACCAAAATTGTTAAAGTAAAGACAACATCTTTGGAACCGGGCATGCTTTTTTTTCAGTGTAACGTACGCATAAAATTATTAGAGTAAAGGAAACGTTCTCCAAACATAATAATTCCATGAACTAAAATAAATTTAAATTGACTTTAGTGAAATAGAGGGTTCACTTTTTATTTAGCGTATTAAAGATTTTGGCAAGACCAAACTTTCAGCTGTATATACTTGTTACTATTCAGTAGGTGAATGCCTGATTTCGAAAGCCATAGTCCTTATTTCGGTTTCTTCTAACAAACATATCAAGTGAAACGAGAGCAAATTAGTGGTACATTACATTTGAAGATAATTTATGATTTTTGTTTGGAAAACCAGCTATCCCAGTTATGGGACATATGAACATAAAGACTGTTCTTCTAGTGTGACCCTTGCTGCCCTCCATAAATTATTAGTATCCCAATGATGAAGTGATCACAACTACCCGTTTGGCCATTTTATGTATCTCAGATGACTATTAACTGACCGACTGTACATCATTTCCACATTAAGCTAATTTTTGAGAAAGATATCTCCTCTTGCATACCGAGATAATACAACAACTAATCCCAGAAATGTTTCTCCTGTTCTATTTACAAAAGGATTTGATGATGCACAATAACATCCGACGACAGGACCACAACTCATTGGTTTTTAGTTTCCATTTACAATTCACTGCTACAAAATTATCTTATGGCTCAAAATTTCCAAGAGAGAGAGAGTATCCCCGTGAGTGTTCAGTCCAAACTGTGTGTTGTTTGGCGAAAAGTCACCATTTTTCTAGAAGGTAATAAATCAACTTGCAATTACACCAAATTAGGTATGTACGTCGTACTTTTCATTTGAATTTGCTTTAGTATTCAAAGCGAACTCATATGCGTACTACTTCAAATGCCACACTTCTACATTGTAGCCCGAACTCCATGAATCCTTTACTGTTTTTTTTTTTTTGGTGGCACAATAGTAGTGTGGTTTCCTTTGTCTTTGCTTTACCACTTGCAGCCATCTTTCATTCTTCCGAGTGTATAAAGTTATGAAAAAGGGTTATTTTACTCTACACACACATACACACACTCACACAGACAGATAGACATGTTGCTGTTGCTTCCCTGTTGTTTGTGGCAAGAGAAACGGATATTACCATAGTCTCGCTATATGCCTATTGTGATGAAGGTGGTTTTACCACACGGGGATTTGGAAAAAAAGCCCAGAGTTGGAGGTATTGGCTTAAGAGACCAAAACATATGTGCTGTGTTTAAGATTTTTTAATTAGAAATCTCTATTTGAAGTATGAATTGCGGCTGGTGTCACCAAAAAGAGAGAGCAAAATGGCGGGGTTTATTCCCAGGTGTTCGCAATTTGAAAGAGGTCCTTTACATTGCCTTTACGATGCTGGAGGTTTTAATATTCATTTCATTTAATAAAAGGATTTTAAAGGACTTATTCACCCAGTAGGTGACATCTACATTTTAAAATTGTGACAAAATAAGCGAACTCTGGTAAAACCGCATCAGTTGTTATGGAATAAAGCATATCCTGAAATTATATTTATTAAAGAAATGTTTTATTCTAACCTCCTCCAAAAATTTGGGAATAATCAAATCAGTTCTAAAATAGCTTCCATAAAAGTGATTTGGACCACAACTTATGATAAAAATTTAGTGCAAATGGGGATCATTCAAAATCAAACAAGTATATACGGCCGCAAGTTCGGCCAGGCCGAATCTTATGTACCCTTATCTTATGAATTACTTGGGTTGTGGTATCTTAAAACTTCTTATTCCTGCATGGTTGTTGGATACCATATACTAACATCTCGTACCAAATTTCAACCGAATGGGAAGTATTTTGCTCTTCCAAGGGGCTCTGGAGGACAAATCTGGGGATCGGTTTATATGGGGCCTATATATAATAATGGACCGATATCGACCAATTTTTGCATGGGAGTTTGAGGCCATATATTAACACCACGTACCAAATTTCAACTGAATCAGATGAATTTTGGTCTTCCAAGAGGTTCCGGAGGTCAAATCTGGTGATCGGTTTATATGGGGGCTATATATAATTATGAACCGATGTATACCAATTTTTGCAGGGTTGTTAGAGACCATATACTAACATCACGTACCAAATTTCAGCCATATCGGATGAAATTTGCTTCTCTTAGAGGCCTCGCAAGCCAAATCGGGGGATCGGTTTATATGGGGGCTATATATAATTATGGACTGATGTGGACCAATTTTTGCATGGTTGTTCGAGACCATATACTAACACCATGCACCAAATTTCAGCCGGATCGGATGAAATTTGCTTCTCTTAGAGGCCTCGCAAGCCAAATCGGGGGATCGGTTTATATAGGGGCTATATATAATTATGGACCGATGTGGACCAATTTTTGCATGGTTGTTAGAGACCATATACTGACACCATGTACCAAATTTCAGCCGGATCGGATGAAATTTGCTTCTCTTAGGGGCCTCGCAAGCCAAATCGGGGGATCGGTTTATATGGGGGCTATATATAATTATGGACCGATGTGGACCAATTTTTGCGTGGTTGTTAGAGACCATATACTAACACCATGTACCAAATTTCAGCCGGATCGCATGAAATTTGCTTCTCTTAGGGGCCTCGCAAACTAAATCGGGGGATCGGTTTATATGGGGGCTATATATAATTATGGACCGATGTAGACCAATTTTTGCATAGTTGTTAGAGACCATATACTAACACCATGTACCAAATTTCAGCCGGATCGGATGAAATTTGCTTCTCTTAGAGGCCTCGCAATGGACTGAATAGTCCAAGTGAGCCTGATACATCGGGCTGCCACCTAACCTAACCTAATCTAACTTTTAGTAAGATCATTTGATAAATAAGGGTTTTATGGTCAAATTTGGCCAAATCGGGGGCAATACATATATACGGGAGCTATAGCTGTATCTGAACCGATTTCGATTATTTTTTGTTAGTACTATATAAGATGCCAAGTTTGAGTAAGATCGGTTGATAAATAAGGGTTTTATGGCCAAATTTAGGAAAATCGAGCGATACATATATATGGGAGCTATATCTAAATCTGAACCGTTTTCGATTATTTTTGGCACATATTGCCAGTACCATAAAAGATTAGAGTAAGCCAAGTTTCAGTAGGATAGCTTAATAAATAAGGTTGTTATGTCCAAATTTGGGAAAATCAGACGATACCTATATATGGGAGCTATATCTGAATCAGAACCGATTTCGATGAAATTCTGCAGACTTGAAGGGTGATGAAAATGATAACTTTGTAGCAAAGTTAATGCACGCAGAGAAGGAATATGATCACCTCAAACATGTTTCAAGAGCATAATGTTATTTTTGTATGGTGACCATGTAACATTTTTGTCATTAAAATGTTATTTTCTCGTCAAATATAACCTGCTTGCCGAAATCAGATACATGATTTCCGAGAAAATAACATGGTTGCGAAAACCATGTTACATGGTCACCACCCAAAAATAACTTTTTGCTCTTAAAACATGTTTGAGGTGATCATATTCCTTCTCTGGGTGTGACAAGCGGTTTGTAAAAAAACACAACGTGGCCCCATTTGTGAATCGGGCAATACATATATATGGGACCTATATCTAAATTTGATCCGATTTCTTCCAAATTCAATAGCGTTCGTCCTTGTGCCCAAAAAACACCCTGTACCAAATGTCATCCAAATCGGTTAATAATTCCTACCGGAATACTGCGAACAACAAATACATGGACAGACGGACGAACGGACGAACAGACGGACATCAAAGGCTAGATCGACTCAGGAGGTGATTCTGAGCCGGTCGGTATATATTTTATGGGGTCTAAAATCAATATTTCTGGTAGGCACGTCAAACATGCCAAAATTGGTTCACATGCCAACCATGCCAAAATTGGTTCACATCGGTCCATAATTATATATAGCCCCCATATAAACCGATCCCCAGATTTGACTTGCGGAGCCTCAAAGAGAAGAAAATTTCATCCGATCCGGCTGAAATTTGGTACATGATGTTGGTACATGGTCTCTAACAACCATGCAAAAATTGGTCCATATCGGTCCTTAATTATATATAGCCCCTATATAAACCGATCCCCAGATTTGGCTTGTGGAGCCTCTAAGAGAAGCATATTTCATCCGATCCCGCTGAAATTTGGTACATGGTGTTGGTATAGGGTCTCTAACAATCATGCAAAAATTGGTCCACATCGGTTCATAATTATACATAGCCCCCATATAAACCGATCCCCAGATTTGGCTTGCGAAGTCTCCAAGAGAAGCAAATTTCATCCAATCCGGTTGCAATTTGGAACATGGTGTTAGTATATGATCTTTAACAACCGTGCCAGAATTGGTCCATATCGGTCCATAATTATATATAGCCCCCATATAAAACATTCTCCAGATTTGACCTCCGGAGCCTCTTGGAGGAGCAAAATTCATCCGATCCGGTTCAAATTAGGAACGAGGTGTTAGTATATGGTCGCTAACAACCATACTAAAATTGGCCCAATCACACAAAAATTGGTCCATATCGGTTCATAATCATGGTTGCCACTAGAGCCAAAAATAATCTACCAAAATTTTATTTCTACAGAAAATTTTGTCAAAATTTTATTTCTTTAGAAAATTTTGTCAAAATTTTATTTCTATAGAAAATTTTGTCAAAATTTTATTTCTAGAGAAAATTTTGTTAAAATTTTATTCGGTTCATAATGAAATTTTCACCATTGTCAAAATTTTATTTCTATAGAAAATTTTGTCAAAATTTTATTTCTATAGAAAATTTTGTTCAAATTTTATTCGGTTCATAATCATGGTTTCCACTCGAGCCAAAAATAATCTACCAAGATTTTATTTCTATAGAAAATGTTGTCAAAAGTTTATTTCTATAGAAAATTTTGTTAACATTTTATTTCTGTAGAAATTTTTGTCATAATTTTCTTTCTATAGAAAATTTTGTCAAAATTTTTATTTCTTTAGAAAATTTTGTGAACATTTTATTTCTATAGAAAATTTTGTTAAAATTTTATTTCTGTAGAAAATGTTGTCAACATTTTATGTCTACTTTGTCAAACTGAATTATATACGTATTGGATCGATCTTTTTTGATTTAATATATACAACGTATGGACTTACATACAATTTAGAAAATGGTGTTAGGAGGTTTTAAGATACCTTGCCATCGGCAAGCGTGACCGCAACTTAAGTAATTCGATTGTGGATGGCAGTGTTTAGATGAAGTTTCTACGCAATCCATGATGGAGGGTACATAAGCTTCGGCCTGGCCGAACTTACGGCCGTATATACTTGTTTATTTTTGTTATTATATTTGATCGATTAGCGAGATCGTTTCCTCATTTAATTCACAAAAGTAGAAAAATTACAAAAGGGAATTCAAGAGTAAAAAATTAGCGTTGACGAAAGCAAAATAATGATTAAATTATGCCAAAAAGACAAAAATTTTCGAATTATTAGTAAAACTGTAGTTAGATCATGTTTATCTCTACAAAGAGTTATAAACAAATGTAAAGAAGCCGGCATTTTAACATCAAAGCTCATGTCTGGTCGCCCGAAAATGTTATCAATACGGGAAGAGCGTACAATTTTTTAATATGGTGAAGGCTAATCCCAGGATAACCTCTTCCTAAATTGTGGAAAATGTTAAAGTGTCATTTAAAAAAAGTGTTTCTGCAGAAACAGCAAGAAAAGTATTGCAAAAAGCTGGATACCACTGCTGGGTTGACTATCGAAAACCATACATATCGTGTGTTAACAGACAAAAACGCATAGAATTTGCTAAAAATCACATAAACAAGCACCCAAAATTCTGGAAACAAGTCGCATTTTCAGACGAAAGCATGTTTTGTATATTTGGAATAAAGGGACGTCAAATTGTGTGAAAGGACGCAGGAACTGCGCTTGAAAAATAAAACCTTGTTGGCACGGTGAAGCATGGCGGAGGCAGTGTTATGGAGTGGGGGTGAATGGCGGCTTCTGGAGGGGGTCAATTGATATTTTTTGAACTGACGATGGACAAATACTATCATTTAAACGTACTATTCCACAATTTAAGTCAAAGTGTCGAAAAACCTGACTTAGGAGAGACGTTTTGGTTCCAGCAGGATAACGATCCAAAGCATACTGCTGAGGTCATAAGACTTTGACTTCCATATAATGTCCCAAAAAAGCTAAATACATCCTCACAATCACCTGATCTTAACCTAATAAATGGCCTGTGTGATCCACTGGAGAAAAGGATACGGCAACACAATATTTCCACCAAGAAAACGTTACGCAGGACAATGTAAATGGAGCGGGCCCAAATAACAGGAGAGTAAACAGAAAAATTGGTAAATTCTATGCCAAACAGACTAAGTGAAGTTCTAAACCAACGAGGCTATCCCGTTTATATAGAAGTTTTTACATATTTTTAATATTTTTATACAATTTTGTTTGACTGAACGCAGACTTTTTGGTTTCCCTTTTTAGTAGTTATGTTAAATAAATACCGTTATCTTCAATTTGGTAATGAATTTCTTTGTGTTTTTTGTTTGCTTTCGTATTTAAGAGTTCAAATTAAATATATATGAAAAAATTTGTCTACTTTTTCGCATTTATGGTATGTTTTTTGTACATTGTATAAATAATAATATGATGAACGCAGACTTTATGGGCTATGTGTATATTCTTGACCATATCCGTCCGTCTGTCTGTTATAATCACGCTACAGCATTCAATAATGGTGCTATCGTCCTGAAATTTGGTACAGGTTCGTTTTTTGTTTGCAGGGTTAAGTTCGAAGATGGGCTACATCTGTTCAGGTTTTGATATAGCCCCCATGTAGACCGATCTCTCCATTTGTGATCTACGGCTTCTAGAAACCGTAGATTTTATCCGATTTGCCTGATATTGGACATCTACAGGTATTTTAGGACCACAAATACGTGTGCTGAATATGGTGAGTATCGGTTCATGTTTTGGAATAGCCTTCATATAGATCGATCTTCCGATTTAAATTTCCGGACTTCTAGACGCCACAATTTTCAGCTTCTTGAAACGCAATTTCCTTGAAACAACTAGAGGTATTTTGGGTACAGAAATATGATGTGTATCGGTCAATGTTTTGGTATGGCCGCCATATAAACCGATCTTTCAATTTGACTTCATGAGCTTCAAGAAATCGCAATTTTTATCAGAGCTGTCGTGCTTATTCGAGTATTTAATGCGGTTAAAATCTATTAAATATATATTTCAAAACATATGAAATGCGTTCTTTCATCGGATTTTCTTGCGCGCTTAGACCGGAAGTTTAAGATTACTCTAAAACTCAAACAAAAATGGTTCTCCACGTGAAATATCACGCATAAACCTAATCATGGTTCAACTGACATATCAAAAGGTTAAAAGAGATTTATATTACAAATGAAAGTGGAAAGACGTTTCAAACATCGCAAAATCTTCAAAATAGGTATTTTCGGCATTTCGGTTACAATTATGAAGTGAATTTGGTGATACAAGGCAATAACGCTATTGGATTTGAAATAAAAATCGAATCAATTTAAAAATATCTCTCACATGTATTTATACCCTACGGGAAATTGGTGCAAATTACTACTGACGGACATATCACAGGACTGGTGCTCCAGTTTGTCGTAATTTTTAAATAATCATAATTTATTGACTTCCATACTCGCTTGAAATTAAAATCTTATTGGATACACATTTAATGAAATACGATTATCAGAATAATCTATTGTTGAACATAGTTCGAAAGTTTATCACTTCTGATGCGTGCCAAAAAGGAAACAAATTCTCAATAGTTTATGCGAGGCTGGTTCATGAGTACCTGTCTATGGGATGCTTCTACTAAATTGTCCCAGAACGTGACCTTTGGAATGAGTCCAAGACGTGTCCTAAAGTGTAAATTTATTCCGTTAATGACAAACCCATGTTAAAGTGACCGGTCCCTTCTATACGTTTTGACCAGAACTGGGACTGGTTCATACACACTACTACACTATACAGACTAGTCCTGTACCGGTCCTGTGGATGATCCATTTCCCGTAAGGGAAATAATTACGTGATATTAAAGAATATGCAACTTTAATTTTAGGTTACGTATTTTACACAATACTAAGGACAAATTTCTTTAAAATAATAAAATTTTAATTAAAAGAAAGTTTATAATCTTTGCTTCGAATATGTTTAGACACAAATCTTGTATATTTTGAAATTAACTGAAATAAGATAAAAATATAAATATAGGCTAAGACGTATTTTGATGATTTAGCATCGTTGGTTTAAAGTCAGTTGAAATTTGGTACATTGTGCTACCATGTGCCCGGTAACAACCAATCCTAACTAGGTCCATATCGGTCTATATTTATATATATCCCTCAGATAAATCGATCCCCAATCACACAAAAATTGGTCCATATCAAGTTCATAATTGTATATAGCCCCCATATAAGCGACCCCCATATTTCAATTATGGCTCTCTACCACGTATGGACTAACTCACAATTTAGAAAACGATGTTAAGAAGTTTTAAGATACCACAAGCCAAGTAATTCGATTGTGGATAACAGTCTTTAGTACCAGTTTCTATGCAATCCATGGTGGAGGGTACATAAGATTCGGCCTGGCCTAATTTACGACCGTATATACTTGTTATAAATATATATGCCGAAGATTGTTGATATCGGTTACACCTTAACATAGAATTACAAATGAGTGTTATGAAATTGCGATTTAGTTATAAAGGGTGATACGGTCAAAATTTGGTCAATATAAACTTGACGTATTTCTTTCAATTTTGCATTTAAAAAACTTGAACACCCCTCATTTTGAAGGTGTGTGTGTGTGTAGAATGTTGCTCCTATTTTGATTTTGGAATTCACTCTTCAGTTGTCAAAATGCCGTCCAAGCAAGAAGAGCAGCGTATCAAAATTTTGCTCGCGCATCGCGAAAATCCGAGCTACTCGCACGCAAAGCTGGCAAAATCGCTAAAAGTTGCCAAATAAACCGTTACAACCGGAACGTTTGTCGACAGCCAGGAAGTCTGGATCGGGGGGGAATCGAAAACCGGAAGCCGCTGAGACGACAAAGAGAGTTGCCGGTAGTTTCAAGCGAAACCCTAACCTCTCTCTCCGAGATGCCGCAAATAAGCTGGGTGTATCGTCTACCACCGTGTATCGAGCCAAAAAACGAGCCGGACTACAAGAAGGTAGTGACTCCAAATCGCGATGATAAACAAAATACGACGGCCAAAGCGCGATCCCGGAGGCTGTACACAACGATGCTGACGAAGTTTGACTGCGTGGTAATGGACGACGAAACCTACGTCAAAGCCGACTACAAGCAGCTTCCGGGACAGGAGTTTTATACGGCAAAAGGAAGGGGAAAGGTAGCAGATATTTTCAAGCACATAAAACTGTCAAAGTTCTGGTTTGGCAAGCCATCTGTACCTGTGGCTTGAAAAGCAGCAGCATAGCGTCCGGGACTGTCAACCAAGAAATTTACGTGAAAGAGTGTTTGAATAAACGTCTGCTGCCTTTCCTGAAGAAACACGGTTGTTCCGTATTGTTTTGGCCGGATTTGGCATCTTGCCATTACGGTAAAAAGGCCATGGAGTGGTACGCCGCCAACAACGTGCAGGTGGTTCCCAAGGACAAGAACCCTCCCAACACGCCAGAGCTCCGCCCAATTGAGAAATACTGAGCTATTGTCAAGCGGAACCTAAAGAAGATCAAAAAAACTGCTAAGGACGAGCAGCAGTTCAAGGCAAACTGGCTTTCTGCGACGAAGAAGGTGGACAAGGTGGCTGTACAAAATCTGATGGCAGGTGTCAAGCGTGAGGCCCGGCAATTCGGATTTGGAAAAGCGAAAGCCTAACTGAATATTTTTCCTGAATTTTTGAACTTGAAAAAGAAATTTAATTTGATTTTTTAAATAAACGATTTCACCGATTTACACGCGTTTTCCCTTGACCAAATTCTGACCGTATCACCCTTTATTACCCGGAATCGTCTCCGGAGTCGAGGCTGATGAAAAGTGCTGGAGTCGGAGTCGAGAAAAATTGGTCCGATTCCACAGCCCTAGTTACCACAACCCAAGTAATTCGATTGTGGGAAGCAGTCTTTAGTAGAACTTACTAAGCAAGACAGGGTTGAAGGTACATAAGATTTGTTTGTTTTGGTTTATCTCCCAAACTTATATTAATAGTACCCCAAATGCTTAGATTTATATAGTTGGCCACGTCCGACTTTCTACTTTACTCATTTGTGTTTTTATGCGGGGAAAAATATATGTTTGAGTTCAAAAGGTACAGTGATGTGGGTCGGGTGGAGTTATAGCCTATAAAGAATGACGTCAATAAAAATAATAATGGAGAAATATTAAATATTATTGAACTTTCTTTATCGCACGCAATCTCCTATTACTCAATGACTATATGTAATTGATCAAATTATTAGTTATTATTCTCAGTCTATAAAGATTATTTCTATGAAGCCAATCGTAATAGTTTCTCATTTTACCACTTTACTATAAGATAAAAAAAATAAAATTACGCCAATAATGTAGTCAATCACCGTTTAGTTTCACATTACAAATTTAACTGGTTTTCTGACACTTTAAGCAGGATTGACACGTAACTGTCAATGACAATGACGTTCGCAGATGACTAATAGCTTCTGTCATTATGAATTGTTTTTTTTTTTCACATTAAAGTTCCGGTTAAGAATTATAAACAACAGTTTGTTTTTTACATTCATTAAACTGCAATAAATCTGAATAATGTTTAATAATCTTTGACTTTGTTTAATTGAACATTTCCTTGCGTGTAATTGGTAGTAGTATAAAGATAATAAGATGATATTGGTAATGCAATACAAAAAAAATCGGAATATTTAGATTGTAAATAAATCTCTGTTAAGAAGAAGACAACTTGAAGGAATTGTTTATGGGAGGGATATACCAGATTTAGAAATTAGGATTGTCTCCCAAACTTTCAAGATATAACTTATCCAAATCCTATATGAAACCTTAATTATCTCTAACTAATAATAAAACTGATACAACAACATCAAATGTTGACAACACACCAAAGTATCAGAGACCACAATCATAGTTGAAATATTGAAGACAGATTTGATGTGATCACAAATTAACTCAAACTATTTGAAAACGCTACTCCAAGTGGCTATTGAGAAAATTAGACATCTAATTGATGTGGCTGATATCGAGACGTACCGAGACAGTCGCTTAAACTGAGACCGCTGATTGCCACAGAGATAAATGAATGATAGAATGAAAGATACAAATGAACCGATATAAATGTGAGAAATCCCCAAAGGAATGCAATCAACGTCCATTGCAAAATAACATCAACCGAAGTAAATGCAAGAAAAAAAGTCGCCCAACAAATGCATTTAAATATGATGAAGTCTTAGGTCCTAGAGTAGACAAGAAGGGAAACTGTGTTGGAATAAAAAACGCATGTAAGAACAAAGTGTCAATCCCATTGCTGCAACATGTTGAAAATAAGATCGCAATATAGCTTGTCCTAGGGCTTTGAAATACAGGCACAGTGTTTCACAATTGTCAGTTTTCAGCGCTTACTGAATTTCTTTACAAACTGATTGCTTGTTTACGCAAGGGTATAATTTTTTTATGGTAGAACTGCACAGTTACCAACCAACCAATTTTCGTTCAATTCCATTAAAAGTCAAACTTTGGACATTTTAAACAATTTTATTCGAAATAATTTCTATTGACCACTAAGGGAAGTGAATGTAGAGAACTCAATGGGCAGGGAAGAAACACTTAACGCTCTGAAACTGTAGAAAGGTTGCAAGGGTTATATTACCCAAAACAAGAAAAGGACTGAAGAAATAGAAAAAGTATATACGGCCGTAAAATTTTCTATAGAAAGAAAATGTTGACAAAAATTTCTACAGAAATAAAATTTTAACAAAATTTTCTATAGAAATAAACTTTTGACAAAATTTTCTATAGAAATAAAATCTTGCTAGATTATTTTTGGCTCGAGTGGCAACCATGATTTTGAACCAAATAAAATTTGAACAAAATTTTCTATAGAAATAAAATTTTGACAATGATGAAAATTTTATTATGAACCGAATAAAATTTTAACAAAATTTTCTCTAGAAATAAAATTTTGACAAAATTTTCTATAGAAATAAAATTTTGACATTTTCTATAGAAATAAAATTTTGGTAGATTATTTTTGGCTCTAGTGGCAACCATGATTATGAACCGATATGGACCAATTTTTGTGTGATTGGACCAATTTTGGTATGGTTATTAGCGACCATGCCTAATTTGAACCGGATCGGATGAATTTTGCTCCTCCAAGAGGCTCCGGAGGTCAAATCTGGAGAATGTTTTATATTTGGGCTATATATAATTATGGACCGATATGGGCCAATTCTGGCACGGTTGTTAAAGATCATATACTAACACCATGTTCCAAATTTCAGCCGGATTGGATGAAATATGCTTCTCTTAGAGGCTCCACAAGCCAAATCTGGGGATCGGTTTATATGGGGCTATATATAATTAAGAACCGATATGGACCAATTTTTGCATGGTTGTTAGAGACCATATACCAACATCATGTACCAAATTTCAGCCGGATCGGATGAAATTTTCTTCTCTTTGAGGCTCAGCAAGCCAAATCTGGGGATCGGTTTATATGGGGGCTATATATAATTATGGACCGATGTGAACCAATTTTTTCATAGTTGTCAGAGACCATATACCAACACCATGTACCAAATTTCAGCCGGATCGGATGAAATTTGCTTCTCTTAGAGCAATCGCAAGCCAAATTTGGGGGTCCGTTTATATGGACCGATATGGCCCATTTGCAATACCATCCGACCTACATCAATAACAACTACTTGTGACAAGTTTCAAGTCGATAGCTTGTTTCGTTCGGAAGTTAGCGTGATTTCAACAGACGGACGGACGGACATGCTTAGATCGACTCAGGATTTCACCACGACCCAGAATATATATACTTTATGGGGTCTTAGAGCAATATTCCGATGTGTTATAAACGGAATGACAAAGTTAATATACCCCCATCCTATGATGGAGGGTATCAAAAGAAGGTAGGTCTGAGGGGATCTGCAAAGTTGTCGAAATCATGAACTGGAATGTACTCCAGGATCCAAAAATTTTGACTTTCCTTTAAGAATTTTGGTACTGATTCCGAGCCAAAGATATTGATTCTTTAACATAAAAATATAACAGAAAAATGCAATATCCTCAATGTAAGGCTTAGCATATAATTGAACCGTTTCAACTTAATTTAAAAGAATCAATATTTCAGTTAATTTAAGGACTATTCCTTTAACCCAAAAATGTTTTCTTACTTGAAGGAACATTTGTCTTAGTTCGAAGATGGACAGTTTTAAAGGAAGGGCGCAAGTTTCCAAGATTCCTGTACTAAATTTAATGAAAATAATATTGAAGCATTTAATTTATATTTGGTTATTTTTTTTAAGAAATGTATAAATGAAAATAAGCTTATAATGCTGTATGTATTTTGACGAAGAAGACACCTTCGAACAGCGTCATTGGTACACTGAAAAATATATTGTCGTGAGGTCAAAGATTTCATGTCTTTAAAATACGAATACAAATTTTGCTTAGCATAGAAGACGCATTTCTCTAAAATAAAATTATTTTCCTTGTCCAAAAGTCGATAAACTTTTCAATGAAGTCGTATTGTCCTTATAATTAAGTGATTTGACTTAAAAATGGGTATCTTAACATGAAAGAAAAAATTTATAGGCTAAGGTCAACTTGACTTTAATAATTCAGAAAAATTCTTTAAATTTAATGAAATTGTCTTTAAATTTGTTGTCTTTTTGCATCTTGACTACAAAGCAAAAAATCGTTCAAATATAGGACATGTTTTTCAAAACTTTATTTTAAAGAAGTTTTTTACTTCAAACATAGCATAATTTCTACTGGAAGTCGAGTCCTAATTTGGAAAATAAAGTTGCCGTTAACTCGTTTTTAAAGGACTTTTATAGCATATGAAGAAAAAAAGCTGAGAAAGCGAAAAATTAAAATTTGCTTCCTAGAAGCAAGTACACAAAACCCAAATTTAAAAGAGAATTTTGTCTTAAAAGTATCCTTACTTGTATTCTCCGCTTCTTTGGCTCGGAATCAATACCAAATTTTTTAAAGTAAAGACAAAATCTTTGGAACCGAGTATGCTTTTTTTAGTGTACGCTGCCAGGCTTTTCTACGATATAGAGACAATTCAAGCTTGAAAACATGACATGTCAAACGATCGACAAATCCATCACACCATGCACGCAGGAGGCCGTCTTGAAATGATCGACAATTTAGCTAACCTTACTCTCCAAATTGCCTAAAAGAAGCAAAATTGCAACGGATTGAGATCCGGAGATTTTGGTGGACATGTGCTGTACAGTACAAGTGGAGCGAGGAATCTCCTTTTTAAGCCATACTTGATAAACTCGTGCTTTGTGCGATTGTGCTGACTCCTATTTGAAGTGTTGTCTGCCCAGGGAGCGACCATTAATGTGACGGCGGCTCACACCATTAACATCAGTGGCCCTTGGTGGCCACTCGAAAGTGAACATTGCACCTGAACTTTTTGGCAGGTACCCCAGTCATTTTTATTTGTTCACAAACTGGAATGACTTTTCATCGAAAATATGATAACAGGTCACTTTCGTGTAATTGAAGCATCTCCTTGGCTTCTCCAGGCTAACTTTTTTTGTGCATCGGTGGGCTCTTGCACTGTTTGGAACATCAATGGCTTCAGTCCAAGCTTATTTTTCAATATGTGTTACATCCGTTCTCGTGATGTGTTCAGCTCACGAGCAAATTTTCTACCACTGTGGCGTGAATTTCACAGAACTCTCGCTTTTTTCGCCTACTTTGTGGACGCCATGCAACCACGGTTGCCACAGTTGGTTGAATTCTATCAAAAATGGTAGATTTTTTACTGTTTAGTAGATTGGTAGAATTCTTGATGTTTTGGTAGAGTTAGCCAAACATACCTCTCCAAATAAGAGTTACTTCAATTATTAATAGTAACAATATTGTGCCAAATATTTATAGAATTAAAATTTTGACAAAATTTTCTATAAAAATAAAATTTTGACAAAATTTTCTATAAAAATAAAATTTTGACAAAATTTTCTATAAAAATAAAATTTTGAACAAATTTTCCATAAAAATTAAATTTTGACCAAATTTTCTATAAAAATAAGATTTTAACCACATTTTCTATAAAAATAAAATTTTGATGAAATTTTTTATAAAAATAAAATTTTGATTAAATTTTCAATTGAAATAAAATTTTGAGAAAATTTTCAATGAAATAAAATTTTGATAGAATTTTCTATAGCAATAAAATATTGATAAAATTTTCTATAGAAATAATTTGCAATAGAAATAAAATTTTGAGAAAATTTTCTATAGAAATAAAATTTTGAGAACATTTTCAATAGAAATACAATTTTAACAACATTTTTTTTGGAAATAAAATTTTGACAAAATTTTTTATGGAAATACAATTTTGAAAAAAATTTCAATAGAAATAAAATTTTGAACAAATTTTCCATAAAAATTAAATTTTGACCAAATTTTCTATAAAAATAAGACTTTGACCACATTTTCTATAAAAATAAAATTTTAATTAAATTTATTATAAAAATAAAATTTTGGTAAAATTATTGAAATAAAATTTTGAGAAAATTTTCTATAGAAATAATATTTCGACACAATTTTCTAAAGAAATAAAATTTTGAGAAAATTTTCAATAGAAATAAAATTTTGAGAAAATTTTATATAGAAATAAAATTTTGACAACATTTTTTATAGAAATTAAATTTTTACAACATTTTTTATAGAAATTAAATTCTGACAAAATTTTCTATAGCAATAAAATATTGATAACATTTTCTATAGAAATAATATTTTGAGAAAATTTGCAATAGAAATAAAATTTTGAGAACATTTTCTATAGAAATAAAATTTTGAGAACATTTGCAATAGAAATAAAATTTTGAGAAGATTTTCTATAAAAAGGTTAGGGCTGCCACCTAAACTAGGTTAGGTTAGGTGGCAGCCCGATGTATCAGGCTCACTTAGACTATTCAGTCCATTGTGATACCACATTGGTGAACTTCTCTCTTATCACTGAGTGCTGCCCGATTCCATGTTAAGCTCAATGACAAGGGACCTACTTTTTATAGCCGAGTCCGAACAGGAGTTCCACATTGCAGTGAAACTACTTAGAGAAGCTTTGAAACCCTCAGCAATGTCACCAGCATTACTGAGGTGGGATAATCCACCGCTGAAAAACTTTTTGGTGTTCGGTCGAAGCAGGAATCGAACCCACGACCTTGTGTATGCAAGGCGGGCATGCTAACCATTGCACCACGGTGGCACCCTTCTATAAAAATAAAATTTTGAACAAATTTTCCATAAAAATTAAATTTTGGCCAAATTTTCTATAAAAATAAGATTTTGACCAAATTTTCTATAAAAATAAAATTTTGATATAAATTTTCTATTGAAAAAAATTTTGAGAAAATTTTCAATAGAAATAACATTTTGACACAATTTTCTAAAGATATAAAATTTTGAGAAAATTTTCAATAGAAATCAAACGTTGAGAACATTTTTTTATAGAAATAAAATTTTGACAACATTTTTTATAGAAATTAAATTTGGACAAAATTTTCTATAGCAATAAAATATTTATAAAATTTTCTATAGAAATAACATTTTGAGAAATATTGCAATAAAAATAAAATTTTGAGAAATTTTTCTATAGAAATAAAATTTTGAGAACATTTTCAATTGAAATAAAATTTTGAGAAAATTTTCTATAGAAATAAATTTTTGAGAACACTTTCAACAGAAATAAAATTTTGACAAAATTTTTTACAGAAATAAAATTTTGACAAAATTTTTTATAGAAATAAAATTTTGACAAAATTTTCAAAAAGAAATAAAATTTTGAAAAAATTTTCTATAGAAATGATATTTTGAGAAAATTTTCTATAGAAATAGCATTTTGACACAAATTTCTAAAGATATAAAATTTTGAGAAAATTTTCAATAGAAATACAATTTTAAGAACATTTTTATAGAAATAAAATTTTGACAACATTTTTTATAGAAATTTAATATTGACAAAATTTTCTATAGCAATAAAATATTGATAAAATTTTCTATAGAAATAACATTTTGAGATATATTGCAATAGAAATAAAATTTTGAGAAAATTTTCAATAGAAATAAGATTTTGAGAACATTTTCAATAGAAGTAAAATTTTGACAAAATTTTTTATAGAAATAAAATTTTAAGAAAATTTTCTATAGAAATATTTTGAGAAAATTTTCTATAGAAATAGAATGACAAAAATCACAAAAATTTCAATAGAAATATTTTGACAAAATTTTCTATAGACATAAAATTAAAAAAAAATTCTATAGAAATAAAATTTTAACAAAATTTTCAAAACCAATAAAATTTTGACAAAATTTTCAATAGAAATAAAATTTTGAGAAAATTTTCTATAGAAATAAAATTTTGACAATATTTTCAATAGAAATAAAATTTTCAGAAAATTTTCTATCGAAATAAATTTTGTCAAAATTGTCTATAAAAATAAAAATTTGACAAAATTTAATTTAAAATTAACTAAAGAGGTTAACTGAAAAGTTACGCCACCAGAACGCAGCCGATGGTAATGGTATGGGTCGCTGTAACGGCAGATGGTCACTCCCCGCTCGTATTCATCGACCGAGGGGTCGAAATAAATGCCGAATATTATCGGAAAGATGTTTTAGTGGCAGTAGTGAAGCCCTGGGCCGACAAACATTTGGGACGCCGACCATGGCTATTCTAAAAGGACTCGACACGCGTCAACCAAGATGGAAGCCCTTCGCTTTATTTCTACCGCAAAATGGTCACCAAAATCTCCGCATCTCAATCCGTGGGACTTTTGCGCCTATGATATTTTTTGAGAGTAAGGTTGCCACTAAATGTTTATCATCTTAAGACAATAATTAACCGGGAATAGGTCAAAATACCACAGAGGCACTTTCGTGTAGAAATAAACCCCAAAAAGAAAAGAATCCCAACCTACATCACTGTAACTCATACCAACCACACTGTGAGCTCAGTTTAGTCAGTGTAAAACCTAGAAAATATCATCGTAAACATTTGTCGCATATCACGTTCATAGCTCATCGAAATATCTGCCATTAAAACCCTCTGTGTGTTTCATTTAGCGATTGGTGTCGCCGCCGCCGCCACTGTCGTCATCATCATAGTCGCCAAAGCAACTCGAACAGATGAAGAAGAGGAATTACTGATCATAGTCTGTAGAAAGTTAAAGCAAACCAACCATGGAACAACTGCTGCAAAACCCTAGTTTTAAATATGTGTAGAACATTGCGTTTGGCGTCATTGTGCCATGTTGTCAGCGAAACACATGCAACCTAAGTCTACTCGTCTGTCCGTCCGTCCGTCCTTCCTTTTTGGCAAACATAGCTTTAGAACTTCCTCCGATTATCTCTCGACTGTGGAACCCTTCAACATGGCCAAGCTTTTGATAGGATAAAGGAAGAGAGTTCGACCAGCAAAAAAACAGTGATTTTTGTCATGAAACGCATGACAATCGGCAAAGCGGCCAAAGTGAGACCAAAGTCTAAAAAGATATTGAACGATCTATACGATGGGGTTGTACCAAAAGGGACAGTGTTTTCGAACATAGAAAAAATATTAGGACTTTTAAAAACAAATAAATAAGGCTGACAGTGTAGCCTAGTGTTCTTCCAATGTATCTAGTTTAGAAATGTTCATCACCGATGCTTCAATGATTTAGAGGCTCCTAGGAAGATTTACGACATTGTATAGTTTTTGAATCGGATAACAATTAAATGGAGAACTTTCCAGGAAACTGTGTTGAACGCAGAGATGGTCCAAGTAGCAATTTTTTTGGGTTTTCTACTGTCAAAAAGTTGTAAACGTCGAAAACGTCATATACCTGTATAAAAGGTAAAAAACGTAGTAAATGTCAAAAACGCCTACAGGACACTTAGATTTGATTTAAAAACTTATTTTTAGCATCCTAATCCATGAAAACGTCATATTGAAGTATTTTAGATTTTTTATAATAATATTTTGAAATTTTTATTCAAACGAAATTTGCACGATTCGCTGGCATAAACATTTGAATGCAACTCGTTTTCATTGTTGTGGCACAGATTTAGGTACAACGTGTGGGCATGCAAAATACCAACTACGCATATTTAATTTTATTAATAATCATTCTCAAATCAAGTAAGACATAAATGGTTTTAATAAACGTACTGTACAAAAAAAATATATTTTTGACAAAAACTAAGTATTTTACGAAGGTTAGCATTTTCTTTTTTATAATGAAAAGTCATTCATAAATACAAAAATTTAAAGAAAAGTACGAAATAAACGGTTCCAAAAAAGCATTCAATAGAAATTCGTATATTGTCAAAAACTAAGTATTTTACGAAGGTTTACGACGTTTTTGACGTATGGTAAAATACGTCGTAAATGTATGTCAAATACCTTACAGTTTACGACAGACCATCTCTGGTTGAACGTCACTTACAGCTCAGAGCATTGAAGTAAATAACATAAGCCATGTGGTGCAAGGATCGCATTATGAATGGTGGTGGAGCAATTAGGTGCATTATAGACCTACCACGATTATGCTAGACACTAAGGACTATAACTTGTGCCCACGCCTACGACTTCAAAGGTTAACATAAACCTTTGAGGTCGTAGGGCTCTTTAACACCCTATTTAAGATTTGGCATTCTCTCCTAGGCAAAGATCGGAATATCACAGGCTCTGACGAGCAGCCAATTGTACTCGTCAGAAGCTACTACTGCTGTCTACTGAAACAGATATACGCCACTAAACCTAAGACTGTCTTCTAACTCAGGTCATTGCAAGGTATAAACTCCAGTAGTAGAGACTATGTGAAACCAGTAGACAGGCGATTATTGCGGCTAAGCATCCTAATCTTACAAAAGTTTGAATGGGTCTCGATGGGCAGGTCCAGTGCTATTGGGGATTTATTTATTTCAGTCTATGGAATAAATTATACAGCATAACAGGTAGGTCTGAAATGGATTCAAAAAGATAACCCAGTTATTGAAATCCGACAATCGCAAATGCAAATAGATGAACGTATTTTCCCATGCCAGACGAGATTTCTTTCTTAACAAACACCATACTGATTTCCGAGCTCTTCTTAAGAGTAATTTAAGTCTTTTTATGTGTTTCTGCGTTGTGCCATGAGAATCGAAGGTACATTGTCCCACGCACCGGAGTTCACAATTTTGAATTATGTTTAGGGGAATGTGCTCTGTTTTCTGAGACTGCCCAAGTGTAATCCACATCTACTACCTACAGTAAAGTAAAATGATCCCAACTCTTTATTATATCGAATTTTTATGCAAAACTGAAGAAGAACGCCAAGTTGACCAAGAAGATACCGTAATAACACAATCTAACACATGTCCAATATCTCGATACGTCCAGCGCTATGGGAGAGATCCTGGCTAATGGGGTATAACATACATACTTGAACCGGATCCACAAGGTTAATTTTGGTCTTGCAGTCTGACAA
The DNA here is from genome assembly GCF_050003625.1 of Haematobia irritans. Lineage (NCBI taxonomy): Eukaryota > Metazoa > Arthropoda > Insecta > Diptera > Muscidae > Haematobia > Haematobia irritans. Next base: position 233,816,446 of record NC_134397.1, read on the forward strand.
CCGCAAATACCAAAAGGGGAGACTGCACTCTTCCAGAGCAGATAATTTTGGACAAATCGCATCCTGATCGACGAGCCTCTCACGCTCCTAGCGAAATTCGGACCGATCATCATTGTCCCGAATGCTACGTCCAGCGCTATGACTCCCTAATATCATGGCTAACGCGGTATCACGGATAATTCTGAAGTGGATCTTCTTGGATTCTGACAACCGCAAATATCAAAAAGACCCTTCTCTCTTATGGTACACCAAGTTCATTTTGGACAAATTCCATTGCAGCCCTTGACTCAATTTAAGTGCATGCAAGAGAGTTTCTGCGTAGTGGTGTGGGAGTCGACGATATATTCACCGGATTCCAAGCAAAATTTGAGACTTAACTGCAATCGGCAAACGTGCGCTATTTACTAGGATTTCCAAGGCGTGATTCACATCGATTATCTACAGCAAGAGTAAATAACACGCCTCTGTACTGTGCTGAATCCTTAGACGGATTCATTGCTGAAGTGAAGAAAAAACGGCCAACGGCTGGAAACAATTACTGCTGTTTCACCGTAACAACACATCCTCGCAAACTTCCTGCCTCGCCACGGTCAAAGTGGTGTACAAACTAATGCCTCATCCCCCAAATTATAGTGAGTTGTCCTCATAAAACTTATGTTAGGTATCGAATTTAAAGTCATTCGATTAACTCAAATATCAGTCGAATCATCGCTTCCATAGACACATATTTTGCAGTCTTCGAGAAAAGTATTTTTCAGGCGGGACCATGTGGCTTCCCGCTTCGTTTTTACAAAATCACCGGGTATCAATCCGTTGGTCTTTTGCTCCTAAAGTATTTTGGAGAGTAATCATGACATTAAAGTGTTGATTATCTCAAGACGGCGCTTCAAAGTGGAGTACAAACTATGGCCTCATCCTCCAAATTATAGTGAGTTGTCCTCATAAAACTTATGTTAGGTATCGAATTTAAAGTCATTGGATTAACCCAAATATCAGTCGAATCATCGCTTCCATAGAGACATATTTTGTAGGCTTCGAGAAACGTATTTTTCAGGCGGGAACATGTGGCTCCTCGCTTCGTTTTTTACAAAATCACCGGGTATCAATCCGTTGGTCTTTTGCTCCTAAAGTATTTTGGAGAGTAAGCATGACATTAAAGTGTTGATTATCTCAAGACGGCGCTTCAAAGTGGCCTCATCCTCCAAATTATAGTGAGTTGTCCTCATAAAACTTATGTTAGGTATCGAATTTAAAGTCATTGGATTAACCCAAATATCAGTCGAATCATCGCTTCTATAGAGCCATATTTTGTAGGCTTCGAGAAACGTATTTTTCAGGCGGGAACATGTGGCTCCTCGCTTCGTTTTTTACAAAATCACCGGGTATCAATCCGTTGGTATTTTGCTCCTAAAGTATTTTGGAGAGTAAGCATGACACTAAAGTGGTGATTATCTCAAGACGGCGCTTCACCGCGAAGTGATGGCTTTATAGGCTAAAGAAAATTTGAAAAAATACATTTTTTTTTTAATTTGTTTATTTATTTAATTATTTCTCATAAGTATAAACTACCAATAAACAAAGTAGGTAAATATAGTACTTCAAATACACAGGTCCGACATCGAACTCTCTAGTACATTATATATATGTTTTCTACATAAAAATACAGCTTTTCTTTGCTGCATTGCATACCATCCACCCTGTAGTATTAGTGGTGTAACACCGATTACATATTAAGGCACCGATCACATTAGTAATCTTCAAAGGATTTGGAATCAACATTTACAAAATGTGTTAGAGTATAAAAGAAATTAATTAAAACGTTGCACAACGTTTCAAAAAGGTTTCACAAAAATGTAAAATGTATGGTAAGGTATGGTATATGTATGTGGCACAATGGTAGGTTAGGTGGCAGCCCGATGTATCAGGCTCACTTAGACTATTCAGTCCATTGTGATACCACATTGGTGAACTTCTCTCTTATCACTGAGTGCTGCCCGATTCCAAGTTAAGCTCAATGACAAGGGACCTCCTTTTTATAGCCGAGTCCGAACGGCGTTTCACATTGCAGTGAAACCACCAGCATTACTGAGGTGGGATAATCCACCGCTGAAAAACGTTTTGGTGTTCGGTCGAAGCAGGAATCGAACCCACGACCTTGTGTATGCAAGGCGGGCATGCTAACCATGGCACCACGGTGGCTTCCTGGCACAATGGTAACACAGGTGGTTTAAATAGAGTTTACATAATGACACAGGATAGAACTTCAACATCCAGAATTTGCAGACCACACGGTTAACTCAACTGCCATAGTAAAATACGAACGTCAAAGCTAATCTTTAGTACAGACACATCCTCATGTAGAGCCGAAGAAATAAATCTTGTGATAGTTGTAAAAAGTGTGCTGAAGATAAGGAAAGTCAAAATTTTCTCATCAAATAGTATGCGAAGATATAATCGACGGACATCCTTTAGAACCAATATCAGACGAACATATCGAGTGGTAACAAACTGGCTAAAGAAAATCAACGTAGTTGAAAAGAAAATCGAAGTAGATGAAAACCCATGGGCTACCAGGCAACATGTTCTCACGGTGGAAAATTTCATGAATATAAAAGTGTCAAAAAAGGACCGGGTCTTGCTACGACACCTCCATCTAAGAACTTAATTTCTTTTACATTTTAGCCCACTACATCTTCTCTTCACAATCACCACAGTGTAAAAAGGTGGACAATTGGAAACATGGGCAAAGGTAAGAATCATTAAAAGAACGTTTTGTATAAATTATGCTAATGACGCTTCAATTGATTTGTAATAAAAGTTGCGAATAACGTAAAATAAGATAAATATTCTCAAATCACGCACTTTAGTTTTGCTATCCAAAGGATTTTTTGTGGTCTTCTTTTATCATGTGTTTCGCACCGTTTTTTTTTTTTTTTTTTTGTTTTTCTTCGTAGGTCTTGCAATTCTTTCAGAGAGAGGGTCCAGATTTTTAACTGAATCAATTCATTTGATAGGAGGCAGATGCTAGATGCGAGTTGGTTTTTCTCTCCCTGTCGTGGAAATTGTTACTGTTCCTGAAGCCACATAGTTCCAATAAGCCGCTCCCCTTGATGATTGCTCGAATTTCAATGTTTCCTTGTCTGTTTCTTTTGATTTTGTGTTTTGGTCCCAGAGGCTAAACTACACATGAATCTTAGCTTGGCTCAAAATGAATATGCAGTGCGCGATATCGGTTTCTTTTGGATTTTAATAGTTTTGGGTGACGAGTGTATTTATAAGCGCAAAATTGCATGTTTGGTTATTCAAATTAAATGCTTGTCCCAGCATCTAAAACAGACTGAAGCTCCATTCCCAGCCATCTTAGTTATTTCGCTTGTGAAATGGCAGATGAATGGTTAGAGTGTGTGAGTTTGTGGGTCTGAAGGAACTCATCACGTATGCAGTGAAACTTTTGATAATTTGCATTTGCAAATGATCTGTCGTTTTTATATCGATAGATGATCTGATTTTTATTTTCAAACGTAATCGTTTAAAAATTTTTCGACCGTTGAAAATGGTAGAACGGTAGATGACCAATTTAGCGTAGGTTTTCGAAGAATGTATAAAAACATTTCCCACGGATATTTTCAAATAGACAATGTGAATTTTTCCCACATCCACAAAGTAAATTTTGCCGCAAACATCTTATTCGAATTTGCAATCTCTAAGAAGAGGACACCCACGATCGTCTATATTTTGTCCACATTTGGAAGTGAGAGTTTAATTATAATGTGTTAACCCTATGACTACCGATGTCCACTACAGATGTGATGCGAAAACGACATCAAACTCTAACTCCCCTCATAGTTTCTCGATGTTATTTTAATGTAGAGGCTGTAATCTGATTACGCTATAAATATTTTTCATATTGGTAGACACTTAAATGCAATTTTATACCCTGGGGGTATATTAACTTTGTCATTCCGTTTGTAACACATCGAAATACTGCTCTAAGACCCCATAAAGTATATATTCTGGGTCGTGGTGAAATTCTAAGTCGATCTAGGCATGTCCGTCCGTCCGTCTGTTGAAATCACGCTAACTTCCGAACGAAACAAGCTATCGACTTGAAACTTGGCACAAGTAGTTGTTATTGATGTAGGTATCGATGATGGTATTGAAAATGGGCCATATCGGTCCACTTTTACGTATAGCCCCCATATAAACGGACCCTCAGATTTGGTTTGCGGAGCTTCTAAGAGAAGCAAATTTCATCCGATCCGGCTGAAACTTGGTACATGATGATGGTATATGGTCTCTAACAACCATGCAAAAATTGGTCCCCATCGGACCATAATTATATATAGCCCCCATTTAAACCGATCCCCAGATTTGACTTGCGGAGCCTCAAAGAGAAACAAATTTCATCCGATCCGGCTGAAATTTGGTACATGGTTTTGGTATATAGTATCTAACAACCATGCAAAAATTGGTCCACATCGGTCTATAATTATATATAGCCCCCATATAAACCGATCCCCAGATTTGGTTGCGGAGTCTCAAAGAGAAGCTAATTTATTCCGATCCACTTGAAATTTGGAACATGGTGTTAGTCCATATCAGTCCATAACTATATATAGCCCACATATAAACCGTTCTCCAGATTTGAACTCCGGAGCCTCTTGGAGGAGCAAATTCATCCGATCCAGTTCAAATGTGGAACGTAGTGTTAGTATATGGTCTCTGACATCCATGCAAAAATTGGTCCACATCGGTTCACAATTATATGTAGCCCCCATATAAATCGATCCCCAGATTTGGCTTGCGGAGCCTCTAAAAGAAGCAAATTTTATCCGATATGGTTGAAATTTGGAACATGGTGTTAGTATATGGTCTCTAATAACTTTCAGCCAATCACACAAAAATTGGTCCATATCGGTTCATAATCATGGTTGCCACTTGAGCCAAAAATAATCTACCAAAATTTTATTTATATAGAAAATTTTCTTAAAATTCCATTTCAACAAACTGAATTATATACGTATTTAATCGGTCTTTTTATACCCTCCATCATAGGATGGGGGTATATTAACTTTGTCATTCCGTTTGTAACACATCGAAATATTGCTCTAAGACCCCATAAAGTATATATATTCTGGGTCGTGGTGAAATTCTGAGTCGATCTAAGCATCTCCGTCCATCCGTCCGTCCGTCCGTCCGTCTGTTGAAATCACGCTAACTTCCGAACGAAACAAGCTATCGACTTGAAACCTGGCACATGTAGTTGTTATCGATGTAGGTCGGATGGTATTGAAAATGGGCCATATCGGTGCACTTTTACGTATAGCCCCCATATAAAGGGACCCTCAGATTTAACTTGTGGAGCCTCTAACAGAAGCATATTTCATCCGATCCGGCTGAAATTTGGTGTATGGTGTTGGTATATGGTCTCTAACAACCATGCAAAAATTGGTCCACATCGGCTCATAATTATATATAGCCCCCATATAAACCGGTCCCCCGATTTGGTTTTCGGAGCCTCTCAGAGTAGCAAATTTCATCCGATCCTGCTGAAATTTGGTACATGGTGTTGGTATATGGTCTGTAACAACCATGCCAAAATTGGTTCACATCGGTCCATAATTATATATAGCCCCCATATAAACCGATCCCCAGATTTGGCTTGCGGAGCCTCAAAGAGAAGAAAATTTCATCCGATCCGACTGAAATTTGGTACATGATGTTGGTATATGGTCTCTAACAACCATGCAAAAATTGGTTCATATCGGTCCTTAATTATATATAGCCCCCATATAAACCGATCCCCAGATTTGGCTTGTGGAGCCTCTAAGAGAAGCATATTTCATCCGATCCGGCTGAAATTTGGTACATGGTGTTGGTATATGGTCTCTAAAAATCATGGAAAAATTGGTGCACATCGGTCTATAATTATATATAGCCCCCATATAAACCGATCCCCAGATTTGGGTTGCGAAGTCTCCAAGAGAAGCAAATTTCATCCAATCCGGTTGTAATTTGGAACATGGTGTTAGTATATGATCTTTAACAACCGTGCCAGAATTGGTCCATATCGGTCCATAATTATCGGTTCATAATCATGGTTGCCACTAGAGCCAAAAATAATCTACCAAAATTTTATTTCTGTAGAATATTTTATAAAAATTTTATTTCTAGAGAAAATTTTGTTAAAATTTTATTCGGTTCATAATGAAATTTTCATCATTGTCAAAATTTTATTTCTATAGAAAATTTTGTCAAAATTTTATTTCTATAGAAAATTTTGTTGAAATTTTATTCGGTTCATAATCATGGTTGCCACTCGAGCCAAAAATAATCTACCAAGATTTTATTTCTATAGAAAATTTTGTCAAAAGTTTATTTCTATAGAAAATTGTGTTAAAATTTTATTTCTGTAGAAATTTTTGTCAAAATTTTCTGTCTATAGAAAATTTTGTCAAAATTTTTATTTCTTTAGAAAATTTTGTGAAAATTTTATTTCTATAGAAAATTTTGTTAAAATTTTATTTCTGTAGAAAATGTTGTCAAAATTTTATGTCTACTGAATTATATACGTATTGGATCGATCTTTTTTGATTTAATATATACCACGTATGGACTTACATACAATTTAGAAGATGGTGTTAGAAGGTTTTAAGATACCTTGCCATCGGCAAGCGTTACCGCATCTTAAGTAATTCGATTGTGGATGGCAGTGTTTAGATGAAGTTTCTACGCAATCCATGATGTTGTTTAATTTAATATATACCACGTATGGACTAACTTACATGTTAGAATACGGTGTTAGGAGGTTTTAAGATACCATGCCATTGTCAAGCGTTACCGGAACTCAAGTAATTCGATTGTGGATGACACGGTTTAGAAGAACTTTCTACGCAAACCATGGTGGAGAAGTACATAAGCTTCGGCCTGGCCGAACTTACGGCCGTATATACTTGTTGAAATTAGTTTTCTACGGTTCGTCGCTAAGTGGGCATTCATAAATTTTAACATTAATATGAATTCGGTAGTGAAAGGGTAAATATAGCAAGAGGCAATTGTCCACTTTTGAGAGATTTCCGTTTTTCAGAGTTTCCAAGTTTGAGAGGTTTCTCTATAGTTACTTTTATCAGCATGAACATGTATCTTCCAATACATATTATATGTCTAATCTATTCAAGATATCCTCTAGATGTAGCTGCAGGTGACGCTATGGTTGCCGCGTTGACCGAATACTAAAGGAGCTTTTCATTGGTAGTTGGTCCCCTCATTTCTGAGTATATCAAAACTTCTCTAAGTAGTTTCACCATAATACAGTGTGGCTGATATGTATTGGAACCAACTTCCGTTTACTTTCATTTCTAAACCGCTTATTGGAAAGATGACAGATTTATTCCAGTGACAGTTCATTTTATTGTGTACAAATTTAAAAATCAATTTGAAATATGGCACTGGGAGCCAACGTGGTGCAATGGTTAGCATGCCCGCCTTGCATACACAACATACATACACAGGGTCGTGGGTTAGAACCCAGTTTCGATCAAACACCAAAAAGTTTTTCAGCGGTGAAATATCCCACCTCAGTAATGCAGGTGACATTTCTGAGTGTTTCAATGCCTCTCTAAGTGGTTTCATTGCAATGCGGAACACCGTTCGGACTCGTCTATAAAAAGGAGGTCCGTTGCCAGTGAACTTAACATAAAATTGGGCAGCACTCAGTGATAAGGGATAAGTTCACCACTATGGTATCACAATGAACTGAGCTGAAGGTTACTAAGAAGGGATAATCTACCGCTGCAAAAATGTTTGGTGTTCGGTCGAAACTAAGATTGAACCAACGATGGCTCCTTCATTGGGGAATACTTTCATTTTATTTTTGGTCCCGTTTGTATTATGAAACTAAACCATAATAGTTCAAATGAACCCCAATTTAATTTTCGGAAAGATGTTTTGTTGTCAAGTGGGGCCTATTTTTTTAGGGTCCTTCTTCTTTAGGTCATGGCATCCATATTCATATCGCCGTAAAAATACTGAAAAGTCCAACATCTCAAGGCGTCGCTTCGCCGATTATGGGCCAAATCGCAGTGGACAGTTATAATGATTGTGAAAGGTAGCCAATTCGAACAAATCAAAACTGATTCTAAAATGTCATATTATTTCCGATTTTTTCTTTTGAACAGTAACATTAAAATCAAGTAAGGAAGGTCTTAAGTCGGGCGGGGCCGACTATATTATACCCTGCATCACTTTGTAGATCCATATTTTCGATACCATATCAAATGTATTGGGTGCTACATATAAAGCAAATTAGGGCAAAACTCCGGGTTCTGGAGCCATATAAGAGCATAAAACACAAACTATTTAGGAAATTATTGTAATTTTATTTTATTATGATATATTGGTAATACTCAATTATGTATGGAACAAAATATTAGCCAAATGAGAGCCGCGACCTCGGTGGCACACCTTCATCCGATGGTCCAAATTTTCGATGACGCTGAGGCATAATGGAGATTCTATGCCGTTAATGTGGCGAATCCTTTAGCTCTTGAATTGATACTGACTTATCGACGTACACCTTTTCTTTCAAATAACCCCAAAGAAAAAAGTCCAACGGTGTCAAATTACATGATCTTGCCGGCCAATTGACATCGCCATTACGTGAGATAACACGGCCATTGAATTTGCTGCGCAAAAGAGCCATTGTTTCGTTAGCTGTATGGCAAGTGGCACCGTCCTGCTGAAGCCACATATCGTCCACATCCATATCTTCCAATTCGGGCCATAAAAAGTTCGTTATCACCTCACGATAGCGAACACCATTCACAGTAACTGCCTGACCGGCCTCATTTTGGACAAAATACGGCCCGATAATGCGGCCAGCCCATAAACTGCACCAAACAGTCACTCTTTGTGGGTGCATTGGTTTTTCGACAATCACTCTTGGATTCTCATTCGCCCAAATGCGGCAATTCTGTTTATTGATGTTTATTGACGAATTCAACGAAAATGTGTCTCATCACTGAAGATGATTTTCTTCGAAAATTGATCATCCACTGTTGCCATTTCTTGGAACCATTCTGCTCATTCACGACGTTCAAATTGAGTAAGTCCGATATAGAGAAATGTCAAATAAAATTCGGAAAAAAATTGGCGTTTGGGTGTGGTTCACATTCAACATCGGTCCTTATAATTTAACCACCCTTTATATGGTAGCTATATCTAAAACTGAACCGATTTCTTCCAAAATCAATAGGATTCTATTCTGACCCAAAATACATACTTGTGCTAAGTTTGAAGTCGATTTGACTAAAATTGCGACCTAGACTTTGATTACAAAAATGTGTTCACGGACAGACGGACATGGCTAGATCGACTCGGGGACGAGCCCTCAGCAATATTGCCAAAGACACCATATGTCTATCTCGTCTCCCTCTGGGTGTTGCAAACACCCAGTGTGGCGCAGGGTATAAAAATTAACAAGTATATACGGCCGTAAGTTCGGCCAGGCCGAATCTTATGTACCCTCCACCATGGATTGCGTAGGAACTTCTACTAAAGGCTGTCATCCACAATCGAATTACTTGGGTTGCGATAACACTTGCCGATGGCAAGGTATCGTAAAACTTTTTAACACTGTCTTCTAAATTGTAAGTTAGCCCATACGGGGTATATATTAAACAAAAAAAAGGCCGATTAAATACGTATATAATATAGTTTGACAAAATTTTCTATAGAAATGAAAACTTGACAAAATTTTCTATAGAAATAAAAACTTGACAAAATTTTCTATAGAAATAAAAACTTGACAAAATTTTCTATAGAAATAAAATGTTGACAAAATTTTCTATGGAAGTAAAATGTTGACAAAATTTTGTATAGAAATAAAATGTTGACAAAATTTTCTACAGAAATAAATTTTTTACAAAATTTTCTATAAAAATAAAATTTTTACAAAACTTTCTATGGAAATAAAATTTTGACAAACATTTCTATAGAAATAAACGTTTGACAAAACTTTCTATAGAAATGAAATTTTGACACAACTTTCTATAGTAATAAAATTTGACAAAATTTTCTATGGAAATAAAGTTTTGGTAGATTATTTTTGGCGATATGGACCAATTTTTGTGTAATAAGTCATCGGCTATATATAACTAAAGACCGATATTGACCAATTTTTACATGGCTGTTAGAGGCCATATATTGACAAAATGTACCAAATTTCAACCGCATCGGATGACTTTTGCTATATATAATTATGGACCGATATGGACCAATTTTTGCATGGTTGTTAGATACCATATACTAACACCATGTACCAAATTTCAACTGGATCGGATGAATTTCGCTCCTCCAAGAGGCTCCTGAGGTCAAATCTGGGGATCGGTTTAAATGGGAGCTATATATAATTATGAACCGATATGGACCAATTTTTGCATGGTTGTTAGAGACTGTATACTAACACCACGTACTAAATTTCAATTGGATCGGATGAATTTTGCTCCTCCAAGAGGCTCCGGAGTTCAAATCTGGGGATCGGTTTATATGGGAGCTATATATAATTATGAACCGATATGGACCAATTTTTGCATGGTTGTTAGAGGCCGTATACTAACATCAGGTACCAAATTTCAACAGGATCGGATGAATTTTGCCCCTCCAAGAGGCTCCGGAGGTCAAATCTGGGGATCGGTTTATATGGGGGCTATATATAATTATGGACCGATATGGACCAATTTTTGCATGGTTGTTAGAGACCGTATACTAACATCAGGTACCACATTTCAAACGGATCGGATGAATTTTTCCCCTCCAAGAGGCTCCGGAGGTCAAATCTGGGGATCGGTTTATATGGGGGCTATATATAATTATGGACCGACATGGACCAATTTTTGCATGGGTGTTAGAGACCGTATACTAAGACCACGTACTAAATTTTAACCGGATCGGATGAATTTTGCTCCTCCAAGAGGCTCTGGAGGTCAAATCTGGGGACCGGTTTATATGGGAGCTATATATAATTATGGACCGATATGGACCAATTTTTGCATGGTTGTTAGAGGCCGTATACTAACATCAGGTACCAAATTTCAACCGGATCGGATGAATTTTGCTGCTCCAGGAGGCACCCCAAGCCAAATTTGGGGATCGGTTTATATGGGGGCTATACGTAAACGTGGTCCGATATGGCCGATTTTCAATACCATCCGACCTACATCAATAACAACTACTTGTGCCAAGTTTCAAGTCGATAGCTTGTTTCGTTCGGAAGTTAGCGTGATTTCCACAGATGGACGGACAGCCGGACAGACGGACAGACGGACGGACGGACGGACATGCTTAGATCGACTCAGAATTTCACCACGACCCAGAATATATATACTTTATGGGGTCTTAGAGCAATATTTCGATGTGTTACAAACGGAATGACAAAGTTAATATACCCCCATCCTATGGTGGAGGGTATAAAAACCCATAGCTCATTAATGTGTTGCATTACATATCAGCCATTCTGTATTTTCTCTGAAAATTAAGCGGATTTTTAGTATGCTGTAATCCAAATTTCAACTTCTTTAACTCGGTTAGCACTTTTGAGGAATTTTTGGTAATGAAAAAAAAAAACGCAGCTTGACACAAAATAACAGCCCCATAACTGCATTTTACAACAATTTTTCATAGCTGTTATTTTTGTCTTTTGGCTACTGATAAGTTTTACAGCAAAAATTTCAAAGTTTCGGTAAAAATGGCTATCAACGCAACTAAAGACACAAAACAATGGTCTACTGGGTTGATAATATTGCTGCTGCTTGGCAGCAGTTGGTCTCAACAACTTTAGTTGGCAATTGTTGTTTGGTATCTGAAAGTGCTTTTGCTGCTTTATGCGATGCTGTTGCTATTGCCGATGATGATGATGTTATTATTGTGTGTTAGGTTTATTACTCAGACAGCGGTTTTGGTTTTGTTTCTGTGTTTTTTTTTTTTGCAATGAAGATGACAATCATTTAATTAGAAAGTTTCCCATAGGCTCTTAATTGTTGTTGATGACATTACGTCGTCGTTTGTCGTTGTTGCTAAGTTGGCTGCTACTGTTGTCACTGTCGTCGCTACCATGGTTCTTTCTAGGTTTTGGCCAAGCCAAACCACCATCCTCCAACTTGATTTTCTATTCATTCACACACACACACCACACACTTTCCTTTGGCTGTGTAATGAAGAGCTTCTGTATTTTCCCGAGTTTTGTATCAAAAGATGAACATCGTTGCTGATTTTCATTTTGCTGCTGCGTTTTTTTCCTAGCTGGTGTTAATTATGTGTTATGAAAACTTAGATTGAGAAAAAAAAAAAACATTTTTGTTTAAAATGTGAAAAAAGTGGTCAACTGTTTTTTGCTGTTTTGCTGTGTCAAACACAGGTGCTGGAATGAAGAAATTATCCAATGTAGGCTTAATTTGAAACTTGGGTATTGTAGCAATAAACCGCTGCTTTCAGAATATGAGTGCTATATAAGTGCATATAAATGAGTGTGTGTGCGTTTGTGTGTATCGTGGCATTTGTTAAGTTAATTACAAATAAAAATTTTAGCCTGAGGTGTTCTTGTCGCATATTTTCAGTCATATACGCAACAGCAACTTTATCTGTTTGTAGTTTTCCTCACTTTTTCTCCAGAGTTTCTGTTTCTTTTTTTCGTTTGCTTATTTAGTGCTACCCAACCACCAATTCGATTTAGTTGTAAATCGCATGTAATGCTCAAGTTCGAGGCGTAGTACACTCTTGAAGGGCCTGGATCGTAGGTATTCTTAAGGCCTTTTTTTATACCCTCCACCATACACGCTCACAAAAAATATGCTTAAAAAAATTCTCCCAAACAATATTGTGCTCAAAATTTTATTTATTTATTTATATATTTACAATCAAAATGAATTATGAAAACAAACAGGTAATATAGGTGCTAACAACATATGTTTTCGACCTGAATGCTCAAAATTTTGTTTCTGCCCAATTGTATATTCCTCCACATCTTTCTCACTTCCACGAGATTTTTTAGTTCTTAGCACCTTTTTCTGTAATACAAACATTGTAGAAGAAATTATTCAATTGTATGATTTTTTTATTTATTTTAATTTTACCTTTTGCCGGACGGGGATTCGAACAGCGGACCACACTGTTTGTAAGGATCAAAGAAATAGCTGATCAATTGCTCAAGGAAAAATAAAATGTTAATTTTGTAATAACAAGCAACAACCACCAACTAAATTCAATATCGCTCCCTGTTAAATAGCGCTCCAAGCTACTAAACACATATATGTTTATAGGCTATTTCTAAATTAATATATGTTTGCATCCAAGCATATTATATTTAAAAACATTTTATGTCCCAAACATAATATGGTCTAACATATTAACATATATGTCCCAAACATGTTATGCTAGTTTATGAACATTATATGCTTGCACTCAAAAATATTGTGTTTAAAAATTTGTGTTCCAAACATATAATGTTTATAGCCAAACATATGAAAAACAGTCTTTTTCATCCGTGTAGGATGGGGGGTATATTAACATTGTCATTCCGTTTGTAACACATCGAAATATTGCTCTAAGACCCCATAAAGTATATATATTCTGGGTCGTGGTGAAATTCTGAGTCGATCTCAGCATGTCCGTCCATCTGTTTAAATCACGCTAACTTCCGAACGAAACAAGCTATCGACTTGAAACTTGGCACAAGTAGTTGTTATTGATGTAGGTCGGACGGTATTGCAAATGGGCCATATCGTTCCACATTTACGTATAGCCCCCATATAAACGGACCCCCAAATTTGGTTTGCGAGGCCTCTAAGAGAAGCAAATTTCATCCGATCCGGCTGGAATTTGGTACATGGTGTTAGTATATGGTCTATAACAACCATGCAAAAATTGGTCCACATCGGTTCATAATTACATATAGCCCCCATATAAACCGATCCCCCGATTTGGCTTGCGAGGCCTCTAAGAGAAGCAAATTTCATCCGATCCGGCTGAAATTTGGTACATGGAGTAAGTATATGGTTTCTAATAACCATGCAAAAATGGGTCCACATCGGTCCATAATTATATATAGCCCCCATATAAACCTATCACCAGATTTAACCTCCGGAGCCTCTTGGAAGACCAAAATTCATCTGATTCAATTGAAATATGGTACGTAGTGTTAGTAGATGGCCTCGAACTCCCGTGCAAAAATTGGCCGATAGTGGTCAATAATTATATATAGTCTCCATATAAACCGATCCCCAGATTTGACCTCCAGAGCCCCTTGGAAGAGCAAAATTCTTCCCATTCGGTTGAAATTTGGTACGTGGTGTTAGTATATGGTATCCAACAACCATGCAGGTATTGGTTCCTATCAGTCCATAATTATATATAGCTCCCATATAAACCGATCCCCAGATTTGTCCTCCGGTGCCTTTTGGAGAAGCAAACTTCATCCGATCTGCTTGAAATTTGGTACGTGGTGCTAGTATATGATATTTAACAACCATGCCAAAAGTGGTCCATATCAGTCCATAATCATACATAGCCCCATATAAACCGATCCCAAGATTTGGTCCATAACAAGTTCATAATTGTATATAGCCCCCATATAAGCGACCCACATATTTCAATTCTGGATCTCTACGTACCGTGCAAAAATTCCATATCGATTCGTAATTATTTGTAGACTTAACTATACATAACTTTTTGGTCCAATATATACCACGTATGGACTAACTCACAATTTAAAGAACGATTGTGGTATCTTAAAACTTCTTAACAACCCTAGTAATTCGATTGTGGATGACAGTCTTTCGTAGAAGTTTCTACGCAATCCATGGTGGAGGGTACATAAGATTCGGCCTGGCCGAACTTACGGCCGTATAACTTGTTCTGAATTCATTTCAGCAAAAAGTTTCCAATAAAACACGACTACACCGAAAGAATTTTCTTCGTAAAAAGAACGAAAAATTTCGTTAAAAGTACGAAATTTGTCATTGTTTTACAACCAAAGAAACTTTTCATTAAAAGTACGAAATATTTCGTACTTTTTACGAAGAAAAGTTCTTCCAAAATTTTCGTAGTTTGTATGAAAAAAATTCGTACTTTTTATGAAAAATCTTCGTACTTTTTATGAAACAAATTCGTTCTTTTTATGAAAATGTTTTGTACTTTTTATGAAAAATTTTCGTAGTTTTTATGAAATAGGTTCGTACTTTTTATGAAAAACTTTCGTACTTTTTTCTGAAAAATGTTCGAACTTTTAGAAAAAAAAAATTATAGTCGAAAGTGCACTTGGTTGTAGTTGCAAGTGTGAAAAATGACATCACTACTTTACATCTTAAGTTTTTGAATAATTTTTAGTTTTATTGCTTCACTTTTATTCATAGCGCGCTATCACCCAAATGAGAAGTAGCATAGACTTGCATAAAAAAATAGAATAAAGGAATACACTCAAGCACATTATAAAAGACAATTTAATGCCGCGAACGGCAATTTTACAACTTCAATGAAACTTCTTCGTTATTTCAAAGAAAATGTTTCGTACTTTTTATGAAGAAATTTTAACGCAGAATGTTTCGTAAAATATTCGTAAAAACTTCTTCACAAAATTCATGAAATGTGAAGAAAGTTTCGTTAAAAGTACGAACTTTTTACGAAGAAAAGTTAATGTAGAATGTTTCGTAGAAGTTTCGTATATTCGTAAAATGTTCTTCGTAAAATTTACGAAAATGAATGAAAATTTCGTTATTTTAATGAAGAATTCAGGAAGAATAGTTAATGAAGAATTTTTCGTAAAATTAACGAAGAGAATTCTTTCGGTGTACACTAACATAATTCTGGGATGAGCAATTTACAAAATATTAAGAATTTTTTTTTTAAATAATGAAATGTTAATTAAATTAAAGTTTATAATTCTTGTTTAATTTATTTTTTTGTTATTAAGGTAAATTTTCCTTAAAGTGGTCTGCGGCCGAAAAGTTTGTCTGATCAGGGAGTCGATATTGTCTTTGGGACATTTTGCCGATAATAAGACTCACGGTCCATAAATATGAGCGGTACGGCGGTCCACACCTTTATCATCGGCGGCGCTTGAGTCTAACTCATTTGGCAAGTAATCATGACCATTTTGTTTTTTCACAAACTGCTTAATTTTGAATGTTTTCTCATCGGAGAAATCCAAATTTGGTAAGTGTCCATTTTCATCACCATGGCTCTTTCATTTCTGGTGGTGTTACTTTATTGCTTTTTTCGACCACTTTTTGGACGCGGTCCAACACTGCCAGTCTCACAGAAACGAGAAATGGTAGAAAAAAATTATTCATATTTAAATGCTATAGGGCTCTAACGCTAGCCACACTCAAAAAAGCGTTTACTTGGATCCAAAGATTTTTACATTTCCTTAAGGGTTTCTAGCCTATGAAGTGTTTTTATCTTAAATTTAAAAATGCAATCAATTATGGACAAATGCGTTTCTTTACTTTAAGGAAAATTGGCCTTAGTTCACACGACTTTGACGAAGGGATTAAAATTTCCGAAATTTTTGTCGTACATTTAATAACAAAAATTTTTGAAGCAAGGATTATAAACTTTAGTTGAATTAAAATTTCATTATTTTGAAAAAAATTCTGTAATCTTTAATATCATGTAACTGTTGATCAAAACTGCTTTTCGAAAAAATAATGTCCCCGTTGGACTAGAAACCGCACCAACCAGTCAAAATATTAGGGATTAGGAGGCTTCTCAACAATGACTAATGGGCTTTCCAAAGCCCAGATTAGATAGTTTTGCTTGTTGACTTAGTCCACAAGTGGAAATTGACCTCAGAGGCCAGAATGATTTTGTAATTGCACAATTAGATTGGAGCACAACCTTTGCAATGATATCAACTGGTCATAGCTAACAGCCTTCTCAAGCAGTATTTGCGGAGTCCATGTAGAGTATAACTATGAAGGCCACATGACACCTCCTAAACGCTCCTCTCACAACTATAGTCTGAGTTTTCAGTAGCTACACCATGTGACTAAGTTAAAGGTATCTAGGCTATGGTCCTCATACACTACCACCTTTTCGGTGATTACTGTCCTCTGTAATTGAGAGTTGACTTTTTAATTTTTAGTGTCATAAATAATTCCTTACTTCGTGTCGTTGGTGTTGTGCTTGTTATTATGAAATTTTAGTGGCATTTTTAGTTATTGTGCCAATGCTCTGCCATTCCATCCTCACTTTAGTGTATTCGAGGAGGGTTCTGTTTGCCGTATAAGTAAATAATTATTTGGAATGCATGATGTTGAGCATTTTAAAGACCATTAATTATGATCAGAAGTGTATCATCATACATCATTTTTAATAAAGTGTAAGGAGCTTGTACTTCATAGAGTTACCTCCCATGCAATGGACATGACAACCGAAACCATGTTCAAAATTCGTTTTCTGAGAATTATTCAATTATCGATTTCATCGGTTGTTTGGTTAAGCATGTGTACATAGCTAAATTTATGCGGATCCCTCAACAAAGGGAACATCTTTGATAGCAGAAGTCTTCAGAAAAGTTGGAATATAAATTTATATAAACAGAGTATTAGGAATCGTTTCTTCCTAATGCTTAGTACTAAGTTCGTTTCTGCGAAAAACAAATATCTTCATCTATCTCCGTAAATAGGGTCTCAAACGCAGGGATGTTAACTTATTTATGCGAAATAATATGCCTGCCTATTTTTCGTGCGAAAAATCCAGGGTTGTTTAAATATGTGTTTAAAAATGGGCAAAACAAAGATTTCGCATAACGTTTTTTATATGGAGTATAACATTTTTTCGTGCGAAAACGTGATCTTAGTACTAGGCTTAACTGGTAAAAAAATTACAACCAATGAAAGATAAGTTTTACTTGAGATATAGTTATGATGCAGCTTTCAAACCTTTTTCCATACACAGAAAAAAATTTCACGAACATTTTTCCAATTAAAATTTTATTTGAGTTTTAAAAAATATTCAATTAAAAATTTCATTGATTCTACAATTTTTTTAATTGAAACAAAACTCAATCACAAAAATTAGTAGTATCAATTAATTTTCTATTGGATCAATTAATTTTTTAATTGGCCTACAATTAATTTTTTAATTGATACTATCATTTCTGTGATTGAAGACATTTCAATTAAAAAAATTATTGGATCAATTAATTTCGTGATTGAATGAGATTTTGTTTTGTGTGTAGATCGTGAAACTTTTCAGAAGACTAACATTTTCAAAAATAAATTTATAGTTTATACTTACAGTGATCGACTGAGTTCGCGGAATGCGAAGATCTGTAAGGGAACCCCTGTGGTACAATTATTAGAATGCCCGCCTTGCATACAAAGGGTCATGGGTTGAATCCAAGTTTCGAACGAACACCTGAATGATGTTCAGCGGTTGATTATGCACTCTCAGTAATACTGGAGGGTTTCACGGCAATGTCAAATGCCGTTCGGCCTCGGCTATATAAATAAGGTCACTTTTCATTGATCTAAACATGGAATCGGGCAGCACTCAGTGATAGGAGAGAAGTTCCCTACTGTGGTATTACAATGGACTAAATAGCCCAAGTGAGCCTGAAATAGCGGGCTACGCTATACCTAGCCATGCCTTGGCAGTTGGATAACCGGATAGGATACAACACAAAAAAAATCTGATTCAATCACGAAATTCTATCCAATCCAAATAATTTTTTAATTGAAATGTCTTCAATTACGAAAATGATAGTAGCAAGCACAGTTTTAATTGAACAAAATACTTGATTAAAAAATGAATTGATTTCATTAGCAAATTTCAATTAATTTTTGAATTAATTCAATTAAAAATTTAATTGATTTTGATTGCAAAACTCATTAAAAACGTAACTATTTTTAATTAATTTCCTAACTGACTTACCCCCATTTTCATGAAGCTCCGTTAGTGCTACGTTAGCTATCGAACTTTTAAACCGTGATATCTACATATCTGTCACTTTGCGTATATATTCCAAATGCCAGTTAGAAACTTAACTGTTGAAAAGTTTTCAGTTAAAGTTAACCGGAGAAAAGATATTTCCATTTTTCTTTCTGTTAACTGGCAGTTAAAGCCTAACGGAGCTACATGAAAATGGCCGTTATTGTATTTAGATTGAGATTAAAAAAATGATTCTTTGAAATACATTTTTAGTTAAAATTGAAAAAAATTCAATCACTTTTTTAATTGACTCAGTTTTCCGAGTTTGACTAAAACGTTAATTGTATCAATTAACTTTTTAATCAATTAATTTTAAATCATTGACTTAATTTAATTGTCTACCTTGATTATAAAGTTAATTGTAGCAGTTAATTTATTAATTGAAAAAAAATCAACTTATTCATTGGAAATATTTTGGTGATAGTTTTTCTGTGAAAGGTCAGCATTTATACTCTAGGAGAGTATGACAGAAAGCTGGGTGGATAACCGGCCACCTAGAGCTAAATGCCCATCTGCTCCGAAGAGTGCAATGAAAGGGCTATTTTGGAGGATGAAGAGGTCTTGGAGCACTATCAATACCATTGCTCTGCAATCACGTGATAAAATACAGCGTAGAGCCCGCCATATGATAATCAAAGCTTGGTCCAGCTTGAAGACAGGGACTGCAAACTAATTTAAGAATTCGTTAAAGATACGGATGTGTGCCAACCGACATGAGAGAGAGTAACCCAAACTTAACTTAACCACCCGAAATATGACGAACCAAAAAGGATAATAGAGACCAAGACGGTGCCTCAACAATCTATGGCCAGTAAGATGGCCCTGGGAGAATGGGACCCCGAAGGATCGATGGTGGGTGAGCGGACGGGACTACGCGTATAAGTGGAGGACCAATACGCCAAGATCCTATTCCGTTTAGACCACAGCACAATCCTGCAGGCAGAAGTGCGTGTCATATCGGAATGGCTCGGAAATAACACGAAGCCACAATACGTGCTCATTTTCACAGATTGCCAGAAGGCAATGAAGGTAATGAAGGTAAAAGCAGACATTACGGTTTGATCGCAAACCGTACTGGATTGCAACAGCACGATTAGCGAATACTCCGAATATGCCATGCCGGAATAATGGAAAATGTAAACGAAAAACTGGTAATAAAAGCTAGGACACATAGGGAAGTGAACTTAGAGAACGCAAAGCCAATAGAGGCAACGCGGGCCGTGTGGGATAAATGGACCCATAAAGCGATTTGGACCAATGGTCGGACGAGGAAAATACTATGGGATGACCCAGATAAGAAAAAGATTGGAAAACTACAAAATGGGGAGTATGAAGAGAATCATGAAGACCGTACCCGTAATCAACGGACACCTAGAATTGAGAAAATATTTATGCCGAATAGGAGCAGCAGAGGATGATGTATGTAGGCCGTGTACTAAAGTACAAATCTACACCGTCAGAGACAAACCTATATTAAAATGTCCATAGACATCAGGGACTAGTCCTGTACCGTAGAGTAGTTTCAGCCATCTAAGTTTTTTTCTCAAACTAATTACATATGGTTACAAAGGTCTAGCTTATCTAACGTCATACCAAACAAATCACCTAGAATTCCCGTCTTGGGTTTCAATGCAGTTAATATCTCTCCTGTTTTCAAACTATCAAGTATTTCATAGCTGTTCATAGCAAACAGCGGCATGGATGTGTTCATTCTCTGAAATAGGCTCCACTATCTTGGCAACTTGAGCTCTTAGTGCCCTCTATCGACCGTCGTATATCGTCCTGATTGATTAACAGACGAGGTGCTCCGATCGGAAGCACAGAAATATTGTATTAGTTTCGTCCGGGGAGGTTTTAAGTGCCAAGTTCGGAAGGCGTTAGTTCAACGGAAATTGCGGAAGGCGTTAGTTCAATGGTAATCGTCCCATGGAGTTTCCCCAAGGAAAAGTACTCTGCGGAATAGTTACACCATTTATCTCACTTAAGGGTGGGTAAAAGCTAGTCAATCTGCCTGCTGGGCTTCGGATTCTGCGATAAGTAGGGACATCTTTTGGATCTCATCCCTCTTGTCAAAGCCACAACTATTTTTTCATACTGAAGGTTTAAAGGGTGATACGATCAAAATTTGGTCAAGAGAAAAGGCGTGTAAATCGGTGAAATCGTTTATTTAAAAAATCAAATTAAATTTCTTTTTCAAGTTCAATTAGTATAAAATTCAGGAAAAATATTCAGTTAGGCTTTCGCTTTTCCAAATCCGAATTGCCGGGCCTCACGCTTGACACCTGCCATCAGATTTTGTACAGCCACCTTGTCCACCTTCTTCGCCGCAGAAAGCCAGTTTGCCTTGAACTGCTGCTCGTCCTTAGCAGTTTTTTTGGTCTTTTTTAGGTTCCGCTTGACAATAGCCCAGTATATCTCAATTGGGCGGAGCTCTGGCACGTTGTTGGCGGCGTACCACTCCAAGGCCTTTTTACCGTAATGGCAAGATGCCAAATCCGGCCAAAACAGTACGGAACAACCGTGTTTCTTCAGGAAAGGCAGCAGACGTTTATTCAAACACTCTTTCACGTAAATTTCTTGGTTGACAGTCCCGGAAGCTATGAAAATGCTGCTTTTCAAGCCACAGGTACAGATGGCTTGCCAACCAGATATTTCTTTGCGAACTTTTACAGTTTTATGTGCTTGAAAATATCTGCTACCTTTCCCCTTCCTTTTGCCGTATAAAACTCCTGTCCCGGAAGCTGCTTGTAGTCGGCTTTGACGTAGGTTTCGTCGTTCATTAGCACGCAGTCAAACTTCGTCAGCATCGTCGTGTACAGCCTCCGGGATCGCGCTTTGGCCGTCGTATTTTGTTTATCATCGCTATTTGGAGTCACTACCTTCTTGTAAGTCGATAGTCCGGCTCGTTTTTGCCTCGATGCACGGTTGTAGACGATACACCCAGTTTATTTGCGGCATCTCGGAGAGAGAGGTTAGGGTTTAGCTTGAAACTACCGGCAACTCTCTTTGTCGTCTCAGCGGCTTCCGGTTTTCGATTTCCCCCCGATCCAGACTTCCTGGCTGTCGACAAACGTTCCCCAAACACTTTAATTACATTTGTAACGGTTGATTTGGCAACTTTTAGCGATTTTGCCAGCTTTGCGTGCCAGTAGCTCGGATTTTCGCGATGCGCGAGCAAAATTTTGATACGCTGCTCTTCTTGCTTGGACGGCATTTTGGCAACTGAAGAGTGAATTCCAAAATCAAAATAGGAGCAACATTCTACACACACACACACCTTCAAAATGAGGGGTGTGCAGGTTTTTTAAATACAAAATTGAAAGAAATACGTCAAGTTTATATTGACCAAATTTTGGTCGTATCACCCTTTACTCTCAATCCTACGCACATAATAAGCGTAGGTAAATAACTGTTCGTGCGCAATCCCACTTCTGGCCTTGTCAGACTGTATCTACGTCAAACTTCACCGTAGTCAAGGAGTTAAGGATCTTCGGCAGTTGTCAGGAATGTAAAAATTGTTAAATTGAAGTTCGGAGTTTGAAGATTGGAGTTAGGTAACCTTCTCTTTTAGGCTCCCAGATGGGAATTCATTTTTGACAATTCCTGCACAACGTAGAGCAGTCCTAAAAGTACAGTAAAACTTTACGTTGCTACCTACATAAAAAAGTAGAATGCCAGAGTAGTTTGTCTGGCAAGGAAAAGTGAAGAAGCATCACACCAAAGTTAGCCTATCTTTTGGCATAGCTCTCATATCAGCCGATCTTTTGTATTGAGCATGCACAAGTTGCAATTATGACCATTTTTTTCTGGGACCGAATAAATTCGGATACAATGGTCATGATATTGACATGTCCGAATTTTCTATGGTACTCTGTGATAACATGACAAATTTTATAGAGTTTCTGCCAATATTTTGTATATTGTAACGATTTTAACTGTTCTGACCCAATTTAGAGCCGTCTTTCTTACTTTAATTACATAGAATTAAATCCATCAATCCATCACTTTGATATTTCGGGAATCATACTGGCTATGATCCAAATGACGAACTTGGTTGGTTTTCCTAACTCACCCACCAGTTGGTCGAGATTTTGACATATGTCAATAGAACGTTTCCCAGGTGTCAGTTTGGCGAAAGCAGGAGAATTGCTATGAATTTATTCTTAGAAAACTTACAACAAAATATATTTCAGACCTTCGCAGTCACGTTAATGACACCTCAAGTCATTGCTTGGTAGTTTATGGTGAAAACCCACCAGGGGACAAATTGACTTCCCAGAAATTCATCAGTTATACCGCTCCAACTTGTCAAAAAATCCCATTAATTTAACAACTTTGGAACAGGTCACGTACGTCCTTCACAAAGTCACAAAGTGTCACCTACGCATTAAACTCAACAAAAAGTATTTTCCGTTAGATTTGAAAATGATTTCTAACAACGAACTCATCAATTTCTATGTATGAGCGAATAGCGTCAACTGTTTGTTTAGACGATCGAACGGTTGATTGTTTGCCTCAAGCAACGATGTCAACGATCACGACAAATGCGTTTACCTGAGATTTCCCCCAAGCCTATAGCACACACACGTAAACGTGAAAATCAGTTGGTTGTGGAAAACCTATAGGAATGAACGATACGACAGTAGAAAATTGATCGATTGTGGTACGCAAAAGCCAATCCTAACAAGCCTTCAAGCTTTCGAACACACCTTCTATCGATCGATTTGTAGCATACAACAAATGCACTATGGGATTTAAATTATTTATAAGGAATATAAGGTAAGGAATGTAATGGTGGCGTCTTGGAGAGAGTCAAATATCAAATTTTGGATGATGAGGCGAAAATAATCAAAACCCATGTAAATGTCTCCAGCGGAATTGACGCTGGTCATCTGTTGTGTTTCAGGCGACTTTGGAGGTAAACAACGGGGATGTCGTTTCGGTTCAGACGATTTTGGTGATAAACGTAGCCTTGTCTTCCGACCACATACCAACCGCGACAACGATTTATTTTGGATCAAATTCCCCAATTCCCAAAAAACTGACATTTGTGAATTTTAGTTAGTTATAGCGGGAGAAAAATTCTTTAGGGATTTCCTGACAAAGCTTTCGGAAAGATGATCGTTGGTGAATTTTAATAAGGCTAGCATGTATTCAGAGGTTCGGATCTCTGACATTCATCCAAACTTCCTTATACATTCATCAAATTTGGCTTATAAGAGATGACATAATGTAATCCATACAGAGGCCTCCAGCGGAGATGTCTGTTATGCTTCGGATGACTTTGCCTTATATTCGGACCACTTTCCACAATTCCCAAGAGAAAACTTCATAAGGGATTTGCTGACTATAGTGTATGAAAGATTATAAACCAAATCCACAACTTCAGAAAAATGAGCGTTTGTGAACTTTTTATTAAGGCTAGCTGGGAGGAATTTAGAAAAAATGTCAGTACCTGCTGGGTAGAAAAATCTTCAAGGATTTCCAGACTTTCGGATCTCTGACATTCATCCACATGTCCTTATATACAAATCAAGGTTGGCAGATACGAGTGAAGACATATCGAAGGAATTGACTTCTTGTCATCATACCAGATCAATGCAGCACCATGAAGATTCTTCTCACGAATCCATAATGCTTGGATCCTAAAACAGCTTACCAAATGGCTCATTTAGAGAATGACTCTGCAGATTATTTGTGGTCTTTCGTAATGCTAAATTGGACTAATTTACCTTTGTTACGGAAGATGAGTTCGTACATTACCAACACTTACTTAGAGCATCGACCAAATGGTACGCAATGTCTTGACAAGTGAGTGCAAAGGATGAATTCTAGGGAATCGAATTTCGGCAACAGTACAAACTTCCTTAGGGAAGCATAATGGGATGAGATACCAAAGTTCCCAGTCTATCCAAAATTCAATGTCTTTGTGATGTTTCCACTACAGAAGTTGGCATCGAATTCCGCAATGTCCTGGAAAAAATTAATTTCAATGGATTGGACAACGACATCATTCCCAACGTCCTTTGTGACGTTTTTTGAAGTTGACCGAGCCAACTTAGCACTGCTGAAGTCAGTATCGAATTCCGCTCTATCCTGGAAAGTGAATCAAAATTTCAATACATTAGACCCCGACATCACTCCAACTATCTTTATGAGGAATCGAGGTTGGCAATTAAGAATGATGATATACAAGAAAAAGAAAAGGAATTACGGGTGGTCGTCGAATCTAATATCTCGTTAAAGATCCTGTCACCAAACCCAAAGTCTAGACGATACCGGTAAGACTGCGATCTTGGGTTAAACTCCACTAAATTATGGCCCATTACCTCTAGTATCATAATGGACACGATTCAACCTTCTAAAAGTCTCTTCCATTTCACATCCAGATTCCTATGGATTTGGAACCTCTCGGATCCGATGGATGGAGCCAGAACATCGGCTCCAAACACCGTTGAATGATGGTCCATTAACTCTGGTGTCAGTAATGCAAGTAATGCAACCTTCTGAAAGACTCCCTTTTCGGACTCAGAAGCCTGTGGAACTAGAATCTCTCAAATCCGAAGAATGGAGCCAGAACAGCGGCACCAAATGATTTATTCTACTCCTCCAAGGAATAAAACTTTTGTGAAATTGGGTAACACTATCTCCTTTTCAGAGGATGAATTCAGACAGTCCGCACTGCCCATCAGAAATCATCATTCGGACCTTCCTTATGAAGAATCAATGTAGAAGAGACTGCAAGAAATCCACGCCGATCCCAGAAACCATGACATGCAATGGATATCCTAAAGGCTGCCACAACATTCAAGCGAAAGGAGAAATATAGCATCTTATTTAAAATCGTAACGTAACCCTTTTAAGTAGTGCACCGAGCCTCTTCTGACCCAAGATCGGGATGTTCTCTACGGGAGACAAGAGACGCGAAGAGCTCAACATCAATTGATACATAAAAAAAAGATTCTGCAGCCATTTCTTCAGAGATCATGAGGAAAATCAAGATCAGGAATTCCGTGCCGACATGAATCCCCAACTTTTCAGCCGCTAAGTCGACGAAACGTCACGACTTGGACTAAGGAATTAAACCAACTTATCGTCACACCAAATCATGAGTGCCAGAAATGTGGTTTCGCGCCTTACAACCAGGAAGTATCATAAAGAAATACCTTTGACCAAATTTAAATAAGGTCCGTTTGTAACTGAAGGTGAATATAGGAAATTTTTGGGAAATCCTCTTAGTTAGTTTGTCTTTGCGAGTTCTATATGTCGCGGTCTTTTTTTATATACATGGATTATTTACTTTTCCCATTGTGCAATGGCCCCCATAGAAACGGCATCGAAGGCGACAATGACAAAGACATGGTTCATTGGTTGTTTGGTATGGCGATATGGTTGCTCACTGGGTCTGGCTGCCTGTCTCAGCGGTGACTGATTGGAACAGACGATAATTGGATCCAAAATTGAATTAACATTCTGATCTGAAACTAGCGATTAGTCTTAGAAACAATTAAATATTGACATCCATTGGTAGTTATGCATGTTGCACCTAATGCACAAAATCAATGACTGAGGCTATTCTTTAGCATAGCGTCCATGGAGCACCCACAACAGTAGCCTAAGGCACTGTACTACGGCGATTATTGGTTTTCTTTTGGTTATATTTTCGCAAACCAATCAAGGTCCAAACCGACAATACGCATGTGCCGCTGTTTATTGCCGCCACTGTTTGTTGGTAGGTGACGATCGTACTGCATTCAATATGGGCGAAGCCGGGATGTATAGATGGATGGATGGATGGATCGATGGTTTTAGTTCAAACATTTCCAATATTGTTGTAAAGGAGTGTATGTTCGTGTGAGAGAGTTTTCATGCCAAAGGGTTTTTTGTGAAGGAAATTCACTTTACGGCACATTGTCATTTGCTCTGTGGTATTATCAGTGGCGACAATCGTTTTTTTTTATGCTTGGTTAAAATGCCACATTCGTCTAGGCAAAATAGAGTCCATGTGATGGGGTAGCAACCTAGGAGATGTACGCATGCCTAAACTAATATGAACATTCCTAGGGGCTAAATTAAGGTGCAAAAGGATAGGTATGTCCGACAGAAATTATCTTTGGCGACCAGAAACACTTTATGACAATCACACAAGGCAACAGTAAACACCACTTAGAGTGATGTGCAAGACATTAAATGGAGGGTATTTATTACATTTTAGCGATCGCAGGATCTACTAAATCGAATCAGAGGGACGATTCGACGAAAAACGAAAAGAAACCACGGGTCCAACCGGCGAAGAATCTTAATTTTCCAACGCGGCAAATCACCAATTGGAGGTACGCCTTCCGCCTCAAACTTTTGACCTTGAAGTCAAATCTTATTTATCTTCCACCATGGACTGGAAACAAAGTTCTTAAAGACTGTCATCCACAATCGTATATCTTGGGTTGTGGTTGTTCTTGTTATGTGTGGAACTTTTGGTACATCAGCTAGTATCCATGAGCATGGAACTCTGCGACTTAGACGGGATGCGTCTTGATTTATCTGTTGAGTCGAGTAGGTGGGGCTGGGTAAGCTGCCTGGTCTAGATTCCCTCTTTTGCAACGTTGATCCCGAGCTCTAGATAGTGAAGATCAACCCTTACATTTTTAGGTGATGGTTGTCTATCCATAACATGGTGGTTTGCATGGTTACTGCGATAACAACTCAGGAGATATTGCTTTGACAATATGTAACCGTGTCTACATACGGGGAGGATCTTGGCTCGGCATAAAAATTATCCAGGGGGACACCCTGTTTCAGTTCTAGGAGCCTTGTTCCGAAAGGTCTGTATATTATTCCTCTGCAGATCACTGTTTGAAGTGACCGCACTGGATAGTTTACAACAAACCGACCAATTGCATTATAGGTTATCAAAAAGCCCGCATCCTAAGTGCTTCTGGCAAGCCACTTGAGGACCTTGTTTCTACCGAGGCACTTATTACAAATTTCAGTGGTGTGGGCAGACGACTTAAAAATCCTGTCGAATGTGATCCCGGGAATCTTAGAGAACTTTGTTGTCGCAATTGTTATGCGATCGATTCTAACATTCAACTGCCTGTGTACTTCTGCCGTGCATGTAGTGAGTAGTGTGGCTTGGGATTTGTTAGCGGACATCGTCAAATTTCTAAACAAGGGAATCGGACATGATAAAGTCTCAACGCCGTAGTTCTAAGGGTAGCGTTCTATTCTGAGCTGTTCACACTGGCATTTCATATTTTACCAAGGGACGGCATATTACCTTGTCGGTTTCTTTTCTTTACTCGCACCCCAAGTGCTGAACGCACGCGACTTGAGGACATTTTCTACCGCGGAACTTATAGCGAATTGCAGTGGCACGGGCAGACGATTTAAATGGGCTGTCGAGTATGACCCCTGGAATTTTGGGGAAGTTTGTTGTCTGCGTACTTCTGCTGTCCATGTAGTGAATAGTGTGACTGAGGATTTTGGTAGAATTGTACAGTCGTTCGCACATGATGAAATCTCAACATCGTACTTCTAAGAGTAGCAGTCGGAACTGGTTGTTATTGTTGTAACAGTTTGTAATGTAGTTTCGTCCATTTTGTTCTACGCTTTTGTAGTTCTGCTGGTAGCCAGATCAAGGAACTCTTCGACAAGGATGGGGTGTGTCCAAATGATCTGGTAGTGAGACGGGTAGGCTTAGCTGGGCAAGCAAAAAGGTGACGAGTGTCATGTGGCCCTTGATTACATGTGGGGCACACGTCAGCTACACTGCTATCAATCACTGATAAGTATGAATTGAGGCGGCTGCACTTGCCTGATCTTAGTTGGGCCAAAACTACCCTTGTCTGCCGTGGGAGGTCTCTCTCCTCCGGTGCTATGGGCGGCGGTCGGACTCCGAGAACAGGATTAACCTTGTAGCTTCTCACCGCTTCAGCTACAGTATCCTCATGAATCCTGTTCAGACCTGTCTGGTATGCTGCCTGATCTAGAGGCTCTCTTTTGTAACGCTGGATCTCGGGATCTAGAAGGTGAAGATCAACCCTTACATTCCTGGGTGGAGGTTGTCTATCCACAAGATGGTGATTCGGATGACAACTTCGGTGGCAACCCAAGAGGTACTTCTTTGACAACATGTAGTTGTGTCGACGCACTGGGATGATCTTGGTCTCCGCATAAAGGTGATCCAGGGGTGTACTGCGGAGACATCCTGTTGCGGTTCTAAGGGCAGCGTTCTGACAGGTTTGTATGTTATTCCATTGCGTATCGCTCTTTTGAGGTGTCCACACTGGCGCTGTCCACACTGCCTATATTCTTGGAATACTCCAAGAATATAGGTAGATGTTGAACAGTGTCGCAAATATAACCCCACATTGGAGAATTCCCTGCACCAATCTACGATGCATTGATAAATTCCACGTATGGCTGGCGTACGCATTGATGGTTCCTGCCGATAGTGGTGTGTTTTCGATGCCCTCCAACAGTTTGGCATGGCTGACTGTATCGAATTCCTTCGATAGGTCATAAGCTTCGAACACGGACCCATGACACGGCTTAGGCTGAATGAGTTCTGAATATAGGTAGATATATAGATGTTGAACAGTGTCGCAAATATCACCCCACAATGGAGAATTCACTGCATCAATCTACGATGCATTGATAACTTCCACGTATGACTGGCGTACGCATTGATGGTTCCTGCCGATAGGGATGTAGTTTCGATGCCCTCCAACAGTCTGGCATGGCTGACTGTATCGAATTCCTTCGATAGGTAATAAGCTACGAACACGGACCCATGACACGGCTTAGGCTGAATGGGTCGTCTATTTACGTATACTGTAATCCAAATCTGTTGTTGTACTGTGAACTTTACAGAATCTATGTTAGTGGTTGACAACTGGAAAATTCTCTACAAAGCTGGGGAGGAGTAATGCTTCGAGCGTCGCGGCTACTTTTGAGAGAATGGAGATCGTTCTGTACGATTCACCCTTGCTCGAGTCTTTATCTGGCTTCAATAGTGGAATCACACCACCCATTCTCCAGACATCAGGTGTAATGAGTGATTCCAAGGATTATTTGACGTGTCGAGTCAAGTTATCAACACCCAGTATTCCCAGATGTATGATTCTGCGCTGTTAATGACATTGGTAACTTCGGTTGGGAAAAACGAGGTATATCGCTGCCTCGGAAGAAGATGGACGAAACAACACGTACACTGATGTGACAGTCGCTGCCCGATGTGTTTGACGGATCGTGTCAATCCGGTACTGAGAACCCAATAACGTGGGAGTACTTGGATTATGGTAACAGGTGCCGGTGGCATGGTATCTTATATCTTTTTGACATTGTCTTCTAAAGTGAAAGAAGTCAAATCAGAAGGTCGGTCTATATGGGTGATATATATAATTACGAACGTATATGGACCAATTTTAGCATGGTTTCTAGAAGGCATATATGGATATCACGATATTTGCTCCTTCCGAAGGCTACGGAAATTACATCTTGGGATCGTTTTATAAAATCCATCCGATAGAACCTATTTGCAAATCTCATTTGACCTGCAACTGTTTATGTTATGTTTCAAACACGTTACGTTCAGGGTTAGCGTGATTTCAAAAGACAGACTTCGCTAGATACTTAGTTCTTGTTCGGTTTATATAAACAATAATGAACTTTTTTATGGTAAATATGTTAGAGAGCCAATTTTCGATCGGAATTTATTTTTCCATACGGATCAAATCTGTGGATCGATTAATGTGGGACCTATATGTAATTATGAACCAATATGGACCATTTCCGGATGGGATAAGAAACTTGTAGCATCAGTGGGCTGTGATATTACAATGGACAGAAAAGTCTAAGTGAGACTGAAAAAAGGGCTGCCACTATACCTAAGTATTGTTGAAAAGCTAATCGCTAATTTCATTTTGTTTTTGCACTAATTATTTATCAGACCACCTTCGCAAATTATTGTAGACCAGTGTAATCAATATTTCTCTTGAATAGATCCAAAAAAACACAATAACTAAATATAGTAACTCAATATATATGTCTATAACAGCACCATCACCATCTCTATGCTGATCGGTTTATTTGTTTCTCGACATCATCGATGGAGTCAAGTTGTCCCATGGCTAACATCGTCTCCATGTCATTGGTTTCTGTGTACACATTCGCATTACGGTTTCCAATTGACTGATGATCGTGATTTAATCAGCTACCGTAAGCTAATGTGCTACATCATGCAAGGAGAACAGGGACGAGGCAGATGGAAATTCCACGAACATTAATGTGGTATTTACACAATTTCTCAACACAACTAGGATTTTATCGTGAAAGGTATTGAAAGCAGAAATGTTTTATAATTTTATTTTAGAAGTTTAATTCAGTTTTTGTAATACTATATATTATGATATCTCCTATTAGAGAAAATTTTTTGGGTGTATACATATCGCATAAAATGTAGATGTGCCCAATTTTAAATGTTTTAACGTAATTATTTAGAAATAATTACTACTTCTTTAAAAAGGAAGAACTTACTCACAATGGAAATAAGTAATTTTTTTAAAGATATTTTGTAAAAATTTTATTTCTATTGAAAATTTTGTTAAAATTGTATGTTTTACAGAACATTTTGCAAAATTTTATTTCCACAGAAAATGTTGTCAAAATTTTATTCCTATAGTAAAATTTGTCAAAATTTTATTTCTATAAAAAATGTTGTCAACATTTTATTCCTATAGAAAATTTTGTTAAAATTTCAATTTTTATTTTTATTAAAATTTTATTTCTACAGAAAATAAAGTTAAAATTTTATTTCAATAGAAAATTTTGTCTTTTTATGTTTTTTTTATTTCTAAGAAAATTTTATCAAAATGTTATTTCTATATATATATATTTTTTTAATTTTATTTCTATAGAAAATTTTGTCAAAATTTAATTTCTAAATAACATTTTGTTAAAATTTTATTTAAATATTATTTCTATAGAAAATTTTGTTAAAAATTTATTTCTATAAAAGATTTCATTAAAATATTATTTCTACATAAAATAACGTTAAAATTTTATTTCTTAAAAATATTTTCAAAAATTTTATTCCAGTAGAAAATTTTGTAATTTTTTGCTTTTTTTTATTTCTAAGAAAATGTTATCAACATTTTATTTCTATAGAAAATTTTGTCAAAATTTTATTTCTATAGAAAATTTTGTCCAAATTTTATTTCTATAGAAAACTTTGTCAAAATTTTATTTCTATAGAAAATGTTATCAAAATTTTATTTATAAATAACATTTTGTTAAAATTTTTTTCTAAAACAATTTTATTTAAATATTATTTCTATAGAAAATTTTGTTAAAAATTTATTTCTATAAAAGATTTCATTAAAATATTATTTCTACATAAAATAACGTTAAAATTTATTTTCTTATTCTTAAATATTTTATTTCAGTAGAAAATTTTGTAATTTTTTGTTTTTTTTTTATTTCTAAGAAAATGTTATCAACATTTTATTTCTATAGAAAATTTTGTCAAAATTTTATTTCTATAGAAAATTTTGTCCAAATTTTATTTCTATAGAAAACTTTGTCAAAATTTTATTTCTATAGAAAATTTTGTCAAAATTTTATTCCTATAGAAAATTTTGTCAAAAATTTTTTTTTTTAAATTTTATTTCTTTAGAAAATTTTGTAACAATTTTATTTCTATAGAAAATTTTGTCCAAATTTTATTTCTATAGAAAACTTTGTCAAAATTTTATTTCGAAGAAAATGTTGTCAAAATTTTATTCCTATAGAAAATTTTGTCAAAATTTTATTTCCATAGCAAAAATTTATTAAAATTTTATTTCTAAAGAAAATAATGTCAAAATTTTATTTCTATAATAAAGTTTGCCAAAATTTTATTTCTACAAAAAATTTTGTCAAAATTTTATTTCTACAGAAAATTTTGTCAAAATTTTATTTCTACAGAAAATTTTGTCAAAATTTTATTTCTACAGAAAATTTTGTCAAAATTTTATTTCTACATAAAATTTTGTCAAAATTTTATTTCTACAGAAAATTTTGTAAAAATTTTATTTCTAAAGAAAATTTTGTTAACATTTTGTTTCAATAGAAAATTTTGTAAAAATTTTATTTCTACAGAAAATAACGTTAAAATTTTATTTCTTAAGAACATTTTTAAAAATTTTATTCCAATAGAAAATTTTTTTATTTTTTTTTTTTTGTTTCTCAGAAAATGTTATCAAAATTTTATTTCTATAGATTTTTTTTTAAATTTTATTTCTATAGAAAATTTTGTAACAATTTTATTTCTATAGAAAATTTTGTCAAAATTTTATTTCTACAGAAAATTGTGTAAAAATTTTATTTCTACAGAAAATTTTGTCAAAATTTTATTTCTACAGAAAATGTTGTCAAAATTTTATTTCTTCAGAAAATTTTGTCAAAATTTTTTTTCTACAGAAAATTTTGTCAAAATTTTATTTCTATAGAAAATTTTGTAAAAATTTTATTTCTATAGAATATTTTGTTAAAATTTTATTTTTACAAAAAAAAAAACGTTGAAATTATATTTCTTAAGAACATTTTCACAAATTTTATTTCAATAGAACATTTTGTAAAATTTTTTCTATAGAAAATTTTGTCAACTTTTTTTCTATAGAAGATTTTATCATCATTTTATTTCGAAGAAAATGTTGTCAAAATATTATTTCTATAGACAATTTTTTTTTTAGATTTTATTTTGTATAGAACCTTTTTCAAAATTTTATTTCTACAAACAATTTTGTATTTTTATATAAGAATAAAATTTTGTTAATATTTTATTTCTATGGCAAAATTTTTTAAAATTTTATTTCTGAAGAACAGTTTATCAAAATGTTATTTCCATAGAAATTTTTTTCAAAATTCTATTTCTATATAAAATTTTTTCAACAGTTTATTTCTATAAAAAATTTTGTCAACATTTTATTTCTATTGCAAAATTTGTTAAAATTTTAATTCGGAAGAACATTTTATAAAAATTTTATTTCTTTAGAATTTTTTTTTCATTCGTTTTGTTTTGTTATTGTTGGTTTTGTTCTTCAAGCATTGTTGTTGTTTTTTTATTTTTTTTTATTTCACCTTAAAACCATACATTGACTAAACTACAAGTGTAGCTTAACCAACAGAGGAAAAGAATGTTTGTCAAATTTATTTGGGCAAAGCCCTATAGACTGCAAGATCGTTGGATGGACGCACGTTTCATTCCTCATCAGCATCCTCTACTTGCAGCAAAACTATCAACCAATTATCAGAATAAATTCAGGCAGTTCATTAAACCCAACAATGAACCACACTTGAACCTTCCGAAAAAAGGTTTTACATGATAGCCGGCTTATGCCGAAATAAATTCGTACAAACATATCTTTTTTCCTTTGCCACCGTCAAATCATCGATTTGAATGCAGTTGGCATTTTTTCGCTGTTTAAATTTCTTCATTCAAGTTAACTTCCAGGGCACAACTTCTAAAGCAATGCAAAGGATCTTAAATGGGAGTACTTCCGTTCTATGACAAGCCCATGTAAAATTCATTGGAGATGATCCAAGTTTGCACTACTTCCGGATCACAGATTGGGGATCCAAACTACTTTTTTGGAAGCTCTTTTTTTGCTGGGTAGTAATACTAAAGACAACCATGCACAATTTAATTACTTGGTAGAACTGTGACATCAGTGGTCTTAAGCCATAAGACACATTTGTCATTCCGTTTGTAACACATCAAAATATTGCTCTCTGGCCAATGGTGATGTCCGTTGTCCGTTCATCCAGCAGTTCGTCCTTTTGTGGAAATCACTCTAATTTCCAAGCAAAACAAGCTTGAAAATTGTCACAAATAGTTGATATAGATGTAGGTTTGTCTTATGTAACCTCCTGGAAGAGCAAATCAGATATATTATGTCCTAGAAAATCACATGGTTTGCTCCAGGGGTGATATTGTTTGTGTTATTTTCCCACGGAAGAAATTGTTGGTCCCCTATTCACGGTGAGACATGGTGACATTCGTGTTTCGCAGAAACAAACTTACCTAGCATTATGGAAATGGTGTAACTACAGCTGCAACGATAATAACTTTATTTTTTCCCATCTAATTTACCATTGCCGCCGTGGCCATATTGCTCATTTGCCTCAGATTGGTGCAATGAGTGCCCACATAGCCCCAATCCATAGGCATTTTAGAGCAAAACAGTAAGCTATCTAAGTTTGGCTAGAGTAGTGGGCGCGTCCTTTTCAATTTTATGATTGTTGCCTCAGTTTTATTGTTGTTGGCCAAAATTGTCAGTGAAGCATTAAATGTCGTTTATTGAATTTATGGTATGAGATCATCTAAATGCGATACGAGTAAGAGAGCGAAGGAACCAGCGATCGAACGAACGTCTGAATATGCAACAAATATGCGGTGGACAGCTGAACTCTGAAAACTTGCTGAACCTCCCTCTACTCCTCAGCGATCTACATAGTGATCGCATCTAGTAAATATTGTAGTGCATAGTTGCAACTGTCATTTGTTGCTGCCGTTACCGCTGCTGTTTCTGCTGCTGCTGATATGGCCCAATGTTGCATGAAGACACTTTTGTCATTTCAATTTTATTGCCTCCTATTGGTTTATGATCGGTTTATTCACAATGCTCGATGGCTGGAAGGCTAACCATCCAGCCACTCGCTGGTTTGACAGTTTAGACTCTTGGGTTACATCTAAATTTGTGTGTGATCGTATTTTCTTAGAGCTTTTGATTGCTGTCGCTTGAAATACAGAAGTGCAGCAGCAGCAGCATATTTGCACTCCTACCTACCATGCCTGCCGACCAACTTATTTTGGATGAGCAAACATAGCCAGACTTTTTAGTCGGCCATCTGTGTTCGGGTTCAGTTTGAATTTTTGTTACATTATCTTCATGACTTTATCAATGTGGCATATAAAGTGTCGCTTTATGGCCAGGTATATTTTACCTTTATGGTTCGTCATCATCCTCATCATCATCAGCATCGTTTCGAATAACATCGGAGTTAGTGGCTTCTTTAGTTGAGTCATGAGCTATGTATATTTAAGTTGGTAACAACCAGTGAGACATCATCATCATCAGAAGCTGATGCAGCAGCCACCACCAGCACCAGCAGCAGCACCACCAGAGCCACCGTCAAAGTCATGTCCAGACCACTTTAAAAAATGCGCTGTATTATGTCAGAGAAATAGGTTGTGGCATAATAAATGAGTCAGATTTGTTTAGTAGAGATGTTAATCGTAATTCAGAATTCTACTCCTGGTATGAGGATGATTG
Source organism: Haematobia irritans (assembly GCF_050003625.1). NCBI lineage: Eukaryota > Metazoa > Arthropoda > Insecta > Diptera > Muscidae > Haematobia > Haematobia irritans. Next base: position 233,852,745 of record NC_134397.1, read on the forward strand.
AATTGCATTTTTTGTTTTGTTTTCTGAGTAGTTTGAAGAAAGGAATGTCTTTCGATCACTGCAAATTACTGATAGAAGGCTGTGGTCTAATGAATTTAAAAACTGAAAACAATTTCTAATGACACGTCATCTTTTTACGAAAATAGTTTTGAATTGATAAATTCAAGTGGATAGACTTTTTTTTTTTAAATTAGTACAACAATCATTCAATATTCCCTTCGACAATAGATTGAGCGAAAGAAATATTTTTTATTGTATCCTGAAAAATGCATGCCCGATTCCCAAGATTTTGTCTATACACTAATGATTTTGGTATTAATTCCGAGCCAAAGAAGCGGAGAACTGAAGTAAGACACAATTCTCTTTTAAATTTGAGTTTTGCATACTTGATTCTAGGAAACAAATTTGAATTGATTCGCTTGTTGCAGCTTTTTTGTTCAAAGTCCTTATATATACACGGACGAAAAAGACTGTTTTTCATATGTTTGGGTGTAAAAATTATATGTTTCGAACTCAATTTTTTTAACACAATATTCTTAAGTGCAAGCACATAATGTTCATAAACTAGCATAACATGTTTGGGACATATATGTTAATATGTTAGAACATATTATGTTTGGGACATAAAATGTTTGTAAATATAATATGCTTAGATGCACACATATATTAATTTGGAAATAGTCTATAAACATATATGTGTTTAGAAAAAGAGACCTAGAGAGTATGCTGCAAGTAAAATAATGGAATAACCAATTGGCGCCTTAAAAATATATCCACACAAAGAAAATTTCATTAAAATTTTTTACTACCAGTGTATGCCCTAAGATGAAACATAATATGTTTGAACAATACAAACAATATTTTGTTTGTGCCAATCCTGAAAAAATATATGCTTGAAGCAAAATGTGTTTGGGGTATATGTTACAGAAGCGAATTTTTTGAGGGTGTAGAAGTTCACCACTGTGGTATAACAATGGACTGAATAGTCTAAGTGAGCCTGAAAATATCGGGCTGCCACTATACCTAACCTAACCTTCAAAGTCCTTAAAAATGAGTTAACGACAACTTAAATTTCCAAATTCATACTCGACTTCTAGTATAAATTAGGCTATAAATATTGAAAAAACATCTCACATTTTTGAAGGCTTTTTTGCTTTGGAGTCAAGATCTAAACAGTCAACAAATATAAAGTCAATTTCATAAATTTGAAAGAAGTTCTCTGAATTATTAAACCCAAGTTGACCTTAGTCAAAAAAATATTAGGATACCCAATTTTAAGACGAGTCACTTAACTATAAGTCACTTAATGACTTCATTGAAAAGTTTATCGACTTTTGGATAAGAAAAACAATTTTATATAAGAGAAAGGCGTCTTCCCTGTTAAGCAAACTTTGCACAATCCGAAACCGCATAGTGAAAAAATTTACATCTTCGCGAAATCGCGAAAACCGTGTGAAATATCTTCAATCACAAAAATGATCAGTATCAATCACAGCTTTAATTAGAAATAAGAATAACTTAGTTGACTTCATTAGCAAATTTCAATTACTTTTTAATACCCTCCACACCTAAAAAATTGAACTGTTTTATAGGAAGAATGAACTACCTCGCACGAAAATTGAACTAAATTTGTTGATAAAACCAGGAAATTTTAATGCCCTGTTGTACTTTTTAACTGCACTTCACGAAATTACATCATCTCATAGAAACAAAAATTAACTAAAATTAAAGAAGAAAATCATTGGCGCCAAATCATGACCACTGTAACCATAGAGTAGTTCATCGTACGAAAATTTTCATTTGTTTTAGTTCATATTGAAATTATGTGTACGGTCATTGAACTTTATACTCACGTTTAGTTCATAAAATTTTTGAGACATACTTAAAAAAAGTAAAATTTCATTAAGCTGTAGAAAATTTCAATAAAATTGAACTACAAGCAAATATTTTTTTTCCAATAACAATAAGTTAAATTTAGCGGAAATTTTTTTCTGTGCACCATAGGATGGGGGGTATATTAACTTTGTCATTCCGTTTGTAACACATCGAAATATTGCTCTACGACCCCATAAAGTAACATATATATATATTCTGGGTCGTGGTGAAATTCTGAGTCGATCTAAGCATGTCCGTCCGTCCGTCTGTTGAAATCACATTAACTTCCAAACGAAACAAGCTATCGACTTCAAACTAGGCACAAGTACCCAGTCAGAAATTTACGATGGTTATAAATATTGAGCGTTGTAACAGCGTTGGAAGCCAACGTTGAAACAACGCTTGCTAAACAAATTAATTGACGGTTTTTAAATAGTAAATTTTCCATAAAATTGTCGTTGAAAATGCATGTTCCATCAATGTCCAATGGTTTTTAATGAGTAATGGAAGTATTATTGTTGATATGAATTGATTTATAATAGGATAATGTTCCTTTATCATATAAAGTGAATATGTACATTAACAGTGAAACAACTAGGAACAACAATTTTGGTTAATTTTACAAAAGAGGCAATTGTAGAAAGTTTTAACTAAACTAAACGCTGACATCACGCCAAAACCCAAATATAAGTACTTATTTATCGACTAATTGAAGAAATTTTGTTAGACATAATTACTTTTTTTCACAAAAATTTTGTCAAAATCCTATCTCTATAGAAAATTTTGTCCAAATTTTATTTCTATAGAAAATTTTGTCAAGATTTTATTTCTATAGACAATTTTGTCAACATTTTATTTCTATGGAAAATTTTGTGAAAATTTTATTTCTATTTATAAATTACCTCTTAGTTGGAGAGGAATATTTTGCAAAATCTACCAAAACATTGAACATCCTACAAGTCTATCAAGCAGTCAAAAATTTACCATTTTTGCTAGAATTCTACCAATTGTGGCAACCGTGTTCCAAATACACCAGTGTGAGACAGGGAGACGGACATTGCAAAATCGATTCAATCTAATTCTACGTTAGGTTATCTTAGGTGGCAGCCCGATGTATCAGGCTCACTTAGACTATTCAGTCCATTGTGTTACCACAGTGGGGAACTTCTCTCTTATCACTGAGTGCTGCTCAATTCTATGTTAGGCTCAACAACAAGGGACCTCCGAACGGCGTTACACATTGTAGTGAAACCACTTAGAGAAGTTTTGAAACACTCAGAAATGTCACCAGCATTACCGAGTTGGGATTATCCAACGCTGAAAAAAAAACATTTTGGTGTTTGGTCGAATCTGGTTTGGAACCCAAGACCCTGTGTATGCAAGGCGGGCAGAAATAACATTTTGACAATATTTTCTATAGAAATAACATTTTGGCAAAATTTTCTATAGAAATAAAATTTTGACAAAATCTTCTAGAAACAATTGGAAAGACGTATGAAATTTTGTTTTTCAGTGCTTTTTAATGATTGTAAAAACCATCGATACACCGTATAACGATGTTATCATTTTGGGGTTGTCAAAGCGTTCGTTAAACCATCGGAAAAGCGTATAAAATATTGTTTTCATGACGCTTTGAAAACGTTGTTAAATACAATCGATACACCGTGGAATGATGTTATCATTTTGGGGTTGTAACAACGCTTTTTCCCACCGTGTATCAACCGTTCACAACGCTTTTACAACGCTTTTCCGATGGTTTTTTTCTGACTGGGTAGTTGTCATTGATGTAGGTCGGATGGTATTGCAAATGGGCCATATCGGTCCACTTTTACGTATAGACCCTCATATTTGGTTTGCGGAGCCTCTAAGAGAAGCATATTTCATCCGATCCGACTGAAAATTGGTACATGGTGTTGGTATATTGTCTCTAACAACCGTGGAAGAATTGGTCCATATCGGTCTATAATTATATATATACCTCATATAAACCTTTCTCCAGATTGGACTTCCGGAGCCTGTTGGAGGAGCAAAATTCATCCCATCCGGTTCAAATGTTGAACGTGGTGTTAGTATATGGTCTCTAACAACCATGAAATTGGTCCACATTGGTCCATAATTATATATAGCCCTCATATAAACCGATTCCCAGATTTGACTTGCGGAGCCTCAAAGAGAAGCAAATTTCATCCGATCCGGTTGAAATTTGGAACATGATGTTAGTATATTGTCTCTAACAACCGTGCAAGTATTGGTCCATATCGGTCTATAATTATATATAGACCCCATATAAACCGTTCTCCAGATTTTACCTCCGGAGCCTCTTGGAAGACCATAGTTCATTTGATTCGGTTGATATTTGGTACGTTGTGTTAATATATGGCCTCAAACACCCATACAAAATTTTGTCGAAATCGGTCAATAATTATATATAGGCCCCGTATAAACCGATCCCCAAATTTGACCCCCGGAGCCCCTTGGAAGAGCAAAATTAATCCGATACGGATGAAATTTGGTACGTAATGTTAGTATATTGTATACACCAACCACACCCTCAAAAAAAATCGCCTCTTTAACATATGTTCCAAACATATTTTGCAGGAAGCACATATATTATTGGATACTGCCGAAACATTAACATATTTGTTTTATGTGAACATATTATATGTTTGGAAGCATTTTGAGCCCAAAAATATTATATGCTTGGAAGAATTTTTCCCAAAGACGATTGTGCTCATTCCCTAACATACTCGTAATTCTCACTTCCACGAAATATTTTAGTTCTTGGCACCTTTTTCTGTAATACAAATAATGTTGAAGAAATTATTCACTTTTATAAATTATTTAAAATTTACCTTTCGCCTGCACGGAGAATCGAACCGAGGACCATACAGTTTGTAAGCCAACACACTATCCACTGGGCTACGTAGCTGTTATAGTCACCAGCAGATAAATATCGTTATAAGTTACATTTATATAGCATAGTTTGCAGCGCCCACGAGCCCATGCAAACATAATATTATTTAACAGAAACATACATTTGTTTGCCACGTGGAGCAGTGGTTAGCATGTCTGCCTTGCATGCAAAGGGTCGTGGGTTCAATCTCTGCTCCGACCGAACACCATTGGTTTTTTTTTTAATTTACGCATTTATATTTATACTATATTAAATTTTTATAATGAAACTTCGAAATGTGGGTTATTAATGATTTATAGTCAGTAACAGTGCTTGATATAAACGAAATTGACTGATTTTTGGATAACATATTATTTTTTTATTGCAAAATAACAATTTTGTAACAAAAACCTGTTTTTGGTACAAAACTTTAAAATTTGGAAGGAATTCAAAAACTCTAACAAAAGAAGAATGTGGAGTCGAGTATAAACATACATATATAATTTTATAATATAAACATAAATTTATTTAGGCGTGAACAGTTTTTTACTAGCATTTAACACCATCGCTCTAAAATGCCTTTTATTTTTCTTTAATAATTCATTTTAAAGAAAAAAAAAATTTAATTGTTTTAGCTGCAAAACTCGAACTTAATGCTCGCTTTTATATTTGAAGGTGTCCGTCAACTCCTCGTGGACTACTTATTAATAAAGAGGAACTAAACTTTGTTTTTATACATTTTACTGTGTAATTTTTCACTATTTCCTCCTTATTTCATTTTACTGTTCCAACTGTAAAAAGAGTATAGTGCCCTTTCGTTATTTTTATGAAGACCCCTGATTCCTTTTAACGAACCAAGAAAAAAATTGTGCCCATAATGCCAAAATGATAAACAAAACACATGTCCACAAATACATAAAATGCTGCTCTCACGGCGAAAACACATGCTGTTTTTTTAATGTCTATTCTCTTGGTTCCGAATGTCTATTCTCTTTATTCAAATTAAATAATATTTAGACTTAAGCATATCAAATTTTTGGCGTTATCATAAACCAGTTTTCCGAAACAACATACAAGCGGTTTCATAGAAATTGTTCTCTTTTGATTCTTTCGATGTGTTATGTTGATATCTTTTGTCAACTCTCCCGGTTTCCATCTCTATTTCTTTCTCTATACTCTCTCTGTCGCTTTGAATAAAATATCACAACATATGTATGTTTAGTCGAAATTTGTAAATTTATACATGTTTGCATTCACACATATGATTTTTATGAAACATTTTTATGTCCCAAACATAATATATTCTAACATATTAAAATAGATGTCCCAAACATTTAGTGTTAGTTTAGGAACATTACATGTTTGCACTTAAATATATTGTGTTTTAAAATTGTGCCCGAAACACATTTTTTTTATATCGGAACATATGAAAAACATATTTTTCTAAGAGTGCATGCAGGAATTGGTTCATATCAGTCCATAATTATATATAGCCCCATATGAACCGATCCCCAGATTTGAGCTCCTGTGCCTTTTGGAGAAGCAAAATTCATCCGATCTGGTTGAAATTTGGTATGTGGTGGTAGTATATGATATTTAAAAACCATGTTAAAAGTGGTCCATATCAGTCCATAATCATATATAGCCCCCATATAAACCGATCCCGAGATTTGGTTTTAGAGCCTCTTGGAGGAGCAAATTTCATCCGTGTTGAAATTTGGTATTGTGCTAGTATATTTAAATCGATCCCCAATCACACAAAAATTGGTCCATATCAAGTTCATAATTCTATATAGCCCCGATATAAGCGACCCCCATATTTCAACTCTTACTCTCTACGTACCGTGCAAAAGTCCATGTCGATTCGTAATTATTTGTAGACTTACCTATACATAACTTTTTTGTCTAATATATACCACGTATGGACTCACAATTTATAAAACGAAGTTAAGAAGTTTTAACATACCACAATGCAAGTAATTCGATTATGGATGACAGTCTTTCGTAGAAGTTTCTACGCAATCCATGGTGGAGGGTACATAAGCTTCAGCCTGGCCGAACTTACGGCCGTATATACTTGTTTTTATTGATTCAATTAAAAATTTTATTGATGTTGATTGCAAAACTCAATTAATTTTTTAAATAACAACGTAACTATTTGATTAAAATATTGACTTTTGAAATAAATTTTTTTTATTAAAAATAAAAAAATGTCCATAAATTTTTTTAAATGTTCTCCGAGCTTGTTCAAAAGTTAATTGTATCAATTATTTTTGTAATTAAAAATTTAAAAATATTCAATTACTGACTTAATTAACTTAATTCTTCTATCTTGATTAAAAAGTTAATTGTATCAATTAATTTATTAATTAATCAATTAATTTATTAATTAAAAAAAGCTTTACATTTTTGAGGTTATAAGTGTGTTCAGAACGTTTTGACATACGGCCGATAGGTGTATTGTTTGTACCGCCCAACAAATAAAAATAATTCTTTCCTCCCAAACGAAATGTCACAAATATCGTTTCCCATTTGCCCATTAAGGAAGTTTGTTTGTAAGAATGGTATATACTTTTTGTGATAAACGTTGATTTTTTTACAGGATATAAAAAAAATTTCATAAAGACTATTTTTTTTTCTTTTCTGGCTAATAGCTTCCCTCACATCTTTCTCACTTCCATGAGTTTTTTAGTTTTTAACCACTTTTTATACCCACCACCATAGAATGGTGACGGGGTATAATAAGTTTGTCATTCCGTTTGTAACGCATCGAAATATCGATTTCCGACTATATAAAGTATATATATATTCTTCATCAGGGAGAAATTCTAAGACGATATAAGCATGTCCGTCTGTCTGTCTGTCTGGCTGTCTGTTGTAATCACGCTACAGCATTCAATAATGGAGCTATCGTCCTGAAATTTGGCACAGAATCGTCTTTTGTCTGCGCGCAGGTCAAGTTCGAAGATGGGCTATATCGGGCCATGTTTTGGTATAGCCCCCATATAAACCGACCTCCCGATTTGGGGTCTTTCGCTTATAGAAACCGTAGTTTTCATCCAATTTGCGCGAAATTGAAAATCTAGAGATATTTTGGGACCTTGAAGAGGTGTGCCAAAAATGGTGAGTGTCGGTCCATGTTTTGGTATAGCCCCCATATAAACCGACCTCCCGATTTGGGGTCTTTCGCTTATAGAAACCGTAGTTTTCATCCAATTTGCGCGAAATTGAAAATCCAGAGGTATTTTAGGACCATAAAGAGGTGTGCCGAAAATGGTGAGTTTCGGTCCATATTTTCGTATAGCCTCCATATAGACCGATTTCCCGATTTTACTTCTTGGGCTTCTAGAATCCGAAGTTTTTATCCTATTTGCCTGAAATTGGAAATCTAGAGGTATTTTCGGGTCATAAAGAGGTATGCAGAAAACGGTCCATATTTTAGTATAGCCCCCATAAGAACGATCTCCCGATTTAACTCCTTGGGTTTCTAGAAACCGTAGTTTTTATCTGATTTGCCTTAAATTGTAAATATTCTGGTATTTTAGGCTCACAAAAACGTGTATCGGATTAAGTTTTTATCGGTCCATTTGGTAATGCCATATATAGTAATGCTACATATAGACCGACTTCACTTCTTGAGGGTGTAGAAAGCGCACTTATCATGAAAATTGCTTGAAACTCAATGTAAAATTTCCAGATTTTACTTCTACAGATTTAAGATTTCAAATCAAGACGTTATTTTATAATTTTCTTGCACACTTACAAGAGATGTTAATGATTCCTCTAAAACTCAAACAAAAATGGTTCTTATAAATCCAGAATCTGATATAGTCCTCATAGGTGAAATCTTTAAATTTATCTTCGGGAAGTGTCCTCAAGCCCTCCTGAAATTTCAAAGGAACCCCTAATATTTGGTTCATGGTGGTGGGTATTTAAGATTCGGCCCGGCCAAACTTACTGCTGTATATACTTGTTCTGTAATACAAACAATGACGAATTATTCGATTTTATACATTTTTTTAAATATTACCTTTCGCCTGGACGGAGAATCTAACCGCGGACCATACAGTTTGTCAGCCAACACACTATCCACTGTTCTACGTAGCAGTTATTGTCATCAACAGATAATTATCGGTATAGCCATCAACGCAGAAGCAACGCAAACAGTCAAATAGGTAGTTTATAGAGCATAGTTTTGGCACCCACGAGCCGGTGTAAAAAAACTTTATTTAACAGAAACATATATTTGAGCAATCCCCGCTTCGACTGAATATCAAAAAGTTTTTTTTATATATATATTCCAAAAGGATTTTCGACATTACATACTACTATATTAATTTTTTACTATGAAACTTCAAATTGTGTTGTATTAAAGACTTAAAGTCAGAAAAGAACAGTGCGTGATATAAAGCAAATGGACTGTGTTTTTGGATCAAAAATTATTTTTTATTGCAAAAAATACTTTTAGATTGGCAATTTCAAGGAAATCCCATACAAATTAAAGCGAAGCCACATCTATTTGTGAACCTAAACGACCTCCAGATTTCTAATTTCAGGAAATTGCGGTTTCTAAATGCTCAAGAGATCCATCCCATCTTTGACTTTGGCCTTATTTATGACACAAAACGAATTTGTGACAAATTTCAGAACTCTCAATATATAAGGTTTTAGCATGATTACAGAAGGACGGATGGGCATCGTTAGATCGTCTTAGAATTTCTTTTTGATATTATTTATGATATACACTATCTCAAACAATTGCGCGCACACCAAACTGTTGGAAATATATTTCAAATAGAAAATATTACTATTTATATAGTCGGAAATCAATATTTTGATGTGTTACAAAGGAAATGGAAAAATTGTTATAACTCCGTCAATATATTCTTTAAATAGAATTTAGTATTTGTGCCGATTCAAGCAATATTTTAAAGACAACTTTTCATGACACGCATGTGGGAAAAGTTTCTACAAACTTAATTCATCCATAATGAAATTAATAGAAAAAATACATACACAAATACACCAGGAAATATTTGGTAGCTTATATATAAAGATCATTGCACAAATCTACATTGTGGTCGTCGTTGTATTTGTTGTATTATAGTACGGAAAAACTATCTACGGAGAAAACACACAAATAATCCACGGTGAAAAACAAGACTCTGACATAAGAAGACAAGTTGAAATTTCCATTAGCGCCTTATCATAATTGCAGCATTAATCTGTGCTTCCAACTTCAGAATTGTGTACCATGACTTCAAGCAAACACAAAGAAAAAACGCCAAATAACCAAAGAACGATGGAAATAAGTAAATCCGGGCTACAGAAAAATTTAAATGTTCAAAACGACACATACAGACATGTAACAGACATACATAGACATTGGTTTAGAAGTACATCGGACGAACAGTGGGTGAAAAAGGATACAAGAAGTCCACATAATTATTTTAAATAAGCTCTTAATTGGGAAATATAAATTTTTCTGTTGTTTTGTCAATTTGGGCATATTGAATTTTTTAAACTTCCCAGCAAAAAATATTTCAGCAGTAAGAATTTAGTTGCGCTTTTTGGTATACAATAAAGTAGGCAGTACATCCACACTTCATGTATTGATGGCAATAACGTAGACGAGTAATAAGACAGGTTTATGATCAGTCGTTTACGTTATTGCAACCAATTCATACAGTATGGATGCATGAAAGGTAGTGATGTTTTCCTTCATACCAACAAAGCTATAAAATAGGAAACTCTAGATTATATCCCAGCAAAAAATACTTCAGCAGTAAGAGTTTAGTTGCATTTTTTGGAATACAATAAAGTAGGCAGTGCATCTACACTCCATGAATCGGTGGCAATAACGTAAACGAGTAATCAAACTAGTTTATGATCATTCGTTTACGTTATTGCAACCAATTCATGCAGTATAGATGTATGAAAGGTAGTGCTGTTTTCCTTCACGCCAACAATGCTATACTCAAGATTATATATGATGTTTGCTGGGTTTGATCTTGAATTAAGTGTTTAATTAAAAATTTTTGGTTTTCTTTTTCGATAAATAATTACCTCCTCCGCCTAATGTCACATATAATTACTATTGTGTAGTACTTTTTGTACGAGGGTCGCCTTTTACATTTCGAAAAAAAAAAAATAGTTTTTCAAAATATTCCCCATTAAGATCTATACACTTTTGCATGAGTTTGAACCAATTATCGAAGCCATTTTACCACTCTCATTGAGGTATTTCCAAAACATGCATTCTAACGCATCAACCGCTTCTTCAAATGTCGGACCCCTCATTTATGTACGGCGACAATAAAAAATCTAGTCGTTGCCAAGTCAGGACTATATGACGAATGATCTATCAAATCGATGTTTTGAGTGTTCAAAAATGCAAATGTTTGAGCCGATGTATGAGAGCTCTAATTGTTGCGGTGAACGGTGATCCTTTTTCGGCGGTTTGTTTTCCCGATTTCTTGGAAGACAACGGGCAAGCAAATATTTGTGTACCACTCAGAATTGATTGTTACATGTCCAGTAGATATGGTCACGAAAAAAAGTTGATGCGGTCACCCCCCAGTTTTGTAGCATATTCGAAGACAATTTCAGAACACCAAAACTGTTTTTTTTTTTCGTGCACACTACGACCCCCCGAAATACAATTTATTGTTCTGTGTCGCCATTTGAAGTCCGATCGAAAAGAAACGCATATCGTTGTTCGTGGTTGATCAGGGGCTATATTTCGTGCTTGGGTCATTTTTGACTCCGACATCAAATTTGATTTTTAATTTTTTTATTTCGCTTCGTATACCCCTATGATGCCCGTGGTGCAATGGTTAGCATGCCCGCCTTGCATACACAAGGTCGTGGGTTCGATTCCTGCTACGATCGAACACCAAAAAGTTTTTCAGCGGTGGATTATCCCACCTCAGTAATGCTGGTGACATTTCTGAGGGTTTCAAAGCTTCTCTAAGTGGTTTCACTGGAATGTGGAACGCCGTTCGGACTCGGCTATAAAAAGGAGGTCCCTTGTCATTGAGCTTAACATGGAATCAGGCAGCACTCAGTGATAAGAGAGAAGTTCACCACTGTGGTATCACAATGGACTGAATAGTCTAAGTGATCCTGATACACCGGGCTGCCACATAACCTAACCTAACCTAACCATTATCTTGTTAGAAAGTCCAAACTTCACCATATAACTCATCTGCAAAATCTATTAAATTGTTCTCCAATAAATCGACATATAACATATCTCTGCGTTCATTTTAGTGGGGACAAAACATATTTTAGATTTTCCTCGTGCTCCAAAAGCTGCCCATACCATAAGAGATCAACCCCCGTGGGTGCGTTTATAGCAAGTTTGATGAGGATACCGAAAATCTCGCCAATATTTGTGATGACCATCAGGACCATCCAAATTGAATTACTTTTCGACGCTAAATATAACCGCTTCGAACTCTTCGTCCCAAAATTTGTATTTTTCATCAAAAGAAATACGAGCATTTTTGTTAACTGCGGTTTAGGAATATTATTTTCGTATTTTAGTCCTATATCGTGCTTGATAATTTGCTGAATTCGTTGTCTAGTCACATTCAGACCCAATTCAACTTTTATTTCTCTGCAGATCATATTTTCGTTGGCAGCAAGTTGGCGAATATGTCGCCTTGTCCTTTGGTCAACGGTTGGAATGCACCCAAAGTTGCTAATCGTATTGCGGTGTCGATTTGTCGCCGATGCAATTTCTCCAATTTTTTTGCCATTCCGATCATTTTTCCGCGTTCTTCCTCTGAAAGTTCACTTCCTCGAAACATTTTTCACTAAAGATTAAAAATTTGCACAAAATTTTTTCTGAACACATAAAGAGAACATAAATGTAACTCCCACCCACAATCTATATTTATTATTCACAACGAAACTGTAATGATTTAGTTAAAATTTTCTAAAATTAATCTGTTTTTATACCCACCACCATAGGATGGGGGGTATATTAACTTTTTCATTCCGTTTGTAACACATCGAAATATTGCTCTAAGACCCCATAAAGTATATATATTCTGGGCCGTGGTGAAATTCTGAGTCGATCTGAGCATGTCCGTCCGTCCGTCCGTCGGTCCGTCTGTTGAAATCACGCTAACTTCCGAACGAAACAAGCTATCGACTTGAAACTTGGCACAAGTAGTTGTTATTGATGTAGGTCGGATGGTATTGCAAATGGGCCATATCGGTCCACTTTTACGTACAGCCCCCATATAAACGGACCCCAAAAATTGGCTTGCGAGGCCTCTAAGAGAAGCAAATTTTATCCGATCTGGCTGAATTTTGGTACATGGTGTTAGTATATGGTCTCTTACAACCATGCAAAAATTGGTCCACATCGGTCCATAATTATATATAGCCCCCATATAAACCGATCCCCCGAAGAGAAGCAAATTTCATTCGATCCGGCTGAAATTTGGTACATGGTGTTAGTATATGGTCTCTAACAACCATGCAAAAATTGGTCCACATCGGTCCATAATTATATATAGCCCCCATATAAACCGATCCCCCGATTTGGCTTGCGAGGCCGGCTGAAATTTGGTACATGGTGTTAGTATATGGTCTCTAACAACCGTGCAAAAATTGGTCCACATCGGTCCATAATTATATATAGCCCCCATATAAACCGATCCTCCGATTTGGCTTGCGAGGCCTCTAAGAGAAGCAAATTTCATCCGATCCGGCTGAAATTTGGTACGTGATGTAAGTATATGGTCTCTAACAACCATGCAAATATTGGTCCACATCGGTTCATAATTATATAGCCCCCATATAAACCGATCACCAGATTTGACCTCCGGAACCCCTTGGAAGACCAAAATTCATCTGATTCAGTTGAAATTTGGTACGTAGTGTTAATATATGGCCTCAAACTCCCATTCAAAAATTGGTCGATATCGGTCCATAATTATATATAGGCCCCATATAAACCGATCCCCAGATTTGACCTCCAGAGCCCCTTGGAAGGGCAAAATTCTTCCCATTCGGTTATGGTATATGGTATCCAACAACCATGCAGGAATTGGTTCCTATCAGTCCATAATTATATATAGCTCCCATATAAACCCATCCCCAGATTTGACCTCCGGTGCCTTTTGGAGAAGCACAATTCATCCGATCTGCTTGAAATTTGGTACGTGGTGGTAGTATATGATATTTAACAACCATGCCAAAAGTGGTCCATATCAGTCCATAATCGTGCATAGCCCCATATAAACCGATCCCGAGATTTGGTTTTGGAACCTCTTGGAGGAGCAAATTTCATCCGAGTGAGTTGAAATTTGGTACATTGTGCTAGTATATGGTCGTTAACAACCATGCCTAACTAGGTCCATATCGGTCTATAATTATATATGGCCCTCAGATAAATCGATCCCCAATCACACAAAAATTGGTCCATATCAAGTTCATAATTGTATATAGCCCCCATATAAGCGACCTCCATATTTCAATTCTGGCTCTCTACGTACAAAAAGTCCATATCGATTCGTAATTATTTGTAGACTTAACTATACATAACGTTTTTGTCTAATATATACCATGTATGGACTAAATCACAATTTAGAAAACGATGTTAAGAATTATTAAGATACCACAACCCAAGTAATTCGATTGTGGATGATAGTCTTTCGTAGAAGTTTCTACGCAATCCATGGTGGTGGGTACATAAGATTCGGCCTGGCCGAACTTGCGGCCTTATATACTTGTTTTTTTTTTTAACAAAAATTTTCTTTCACTGTTTTTGCAGTGTACGACAAGTTTATTCTTATCACAAGTACATTAATTAAATGATATGTTCTTTTGGTATTACATTGATCAATTCACCTTATTCAGTCTTCAATAGTAATATTTCGCTTAACATTTAACTTAATCAGTAATTTTTTTCCAAAATTCCTCCATAAATCTACTTTTACCCACTGTACATCATCATGTATTAAAATTCCTTCGTTTGCCAAAATGCTAAGATCCAATGTCTCATAACTATTTAACACTAAAAATGAAAAACAAAAAACTAACAACAACAATGCATTATACAATGTTACCACATAACAAGGTGCAAGTGTTAAGGATACAACGGTAGTGCCTAGTGGCCTATCTGCACTATTGGAGGATGGATACTCTCTTGGACGATGCTCACGTTCATTCACTCACACGTAATGAGACACCGTAGACACGTTTGTGGCAAATTTGTGAACTTGAAATGTGAAAAATATGCAAAAAGTATTTAGTGATTTTGCTGCAGGCAGCCAGCTACCAACAACATAAACTGAAGTTGCAACAGCAAACTCTTAGGAAATCATCATTGCTGCAACAACGACATCTTTGAAAACATCTCCATGTTCCATTAGTTCGCAACTACAGATAGATCCTTTTTCGTATGTCGCGATTATAGACCTGGCCGTGTTCTTCACTATGCCAACTAAGATGGTAATGTTGTGGTGGCCAAATGACCAACTTGTAAATTTAAGTAAAATGCCTTAGCAGCTAGCCAGATTCTAGTCATTTGGTATTGATGGTTTTGCAGGAGAAGAGCATACAATTAAGCAACCTTGCAGCCGCCTTTATCAGGGCTACCTTATTATCATCGTGACAGTTGCTGATTATAACGAATTCTGTAAGAAATGGCCAATACAATATATGAGGTGGTTTAAGATATGACATTGACTATCATCGTCATCAGCATCAACAGCCGAATGCCATAGTTTGAGAGTAAGGTGCTGCAACAAAACTACAAAATTTAGTATCTAAAATATATCGCTAATATTATTGTGATATGAAAATATTAGGATGAACTCACAAAGACAAGTTTAAGAAAGGGACATACTGAAAAATCAATGCTCATGCAGAGAAATTACCAATACAGATAACCCTCTGAGAAATGACATTTGATAGATATATCGTCCACACTCTACTTAACTATTTATTCACAAATAGGATGTGTCTTTTAAGATTTAATTTTAAAGCCGATTTTTAATTAAATCCATAAGCGCAGAAAGGCTACTAGAGGGGCTACCCTACGTTGGTGTATAGAAATTAATGTTTTGTGTGTAGTTGCATTATTGTAAAGGGTAATTTTTTAATGATATGAATTCAAAGATTTTGACCTTCCCTTAAGGAATTTGGTATTTGATTCCGTTACGTAGAGAGTCAGAATTGAAATTTGGGGGTCACTTATATGGGGGCTATATACAATTATGAACTTGATATGGACCATTTTTTGTGTGATTGGAAATCGATTTATCTGAGGGATATATATAACTATAGACCGATATGGACCTAGTTAGACATGGTTGTTAACGACCATATACTAACACAATATACCAAATTTCAACTCACTCGGATGAAATTTGCTCCTCCAAGAGGCTCCAAAACCAAATCTCGGGATCGGTTTATATGGGGCTATATATGATTATGGACTGATATGGACCACTTTTGGCATGGATTTTTTTTTTTTGCTTCTCCAAAAGGCACCGGAGGTCAAATCTGGAGATCGGTTTATATGGGAGCTATATATAATTATGGGCTGATAGGAACCAATTCCTGCATGGTTGTTGGATACCATATACTAACATCACGTACCAAATTTCAACCGAATGGGAAGAATTTTGCTCTTCCAAGGGTCTCTGGAGGTCAAATCTGGGGATCGGTTTATATGGGGCCTATATATAATTATGGATCGATATCGACCAATTTTTGCATGGATGTTTGAGGACATATATTAACATCACGTACCAAATTTCAACGGAATCAGATGAATTTTGGTCTTCCAAGAGGCTACGGAGGTCAAATCTGGCGATCGGTTTATATGGGGGCTATATATAATTATGGACCGAAGTGGACCAATTTTTTCATGTTTATTAGAGACCATATACTAACACCATGTACCAAATTTCAGCCGGATCGGATAAAATTTGCTTCTTTTAGAGGCCTCGCAAGCCAAATTGGGGGATCGGTTTGTATGGGGGCTATATATAATTATGCACCGAAGAGGACCAATTTTTGCATGTTTATTAGAGACCATATACTAACACCACGTACCAATTTTCAGCCGGGTCGGATAAAATTTGCTTCTTTTAGAGGCCTCGCAAGCCAAATGTGGGGGTCCGTTTATATGGGGGCTATACGTACACTGAAAAAAAGCATACTCGGTTCCAAAGATTTTGTCTTTACTTTAAAAAATTTGGTATTGATTCCGAGCCAAAGAAGCGGAGAATACAAGTAAGGATACTTTTAAGACACAATTCTCTTTTAAATTTAGGTTTTGTGTGCTTGCTTCTAGGAAGCAAATTTTAATTTTTCGCTTTCTCAGTATTTTTTCTTCATATGCTATCAAAGTCCTTTAAAAACGAGTTAACGGCAACTTTATTTTCCAAATTGGACTCGATTTCCAGTAGTATGTTTGAAGTAAAACACTTCTTCAATATAGTTTTGAAAAGATTTGAAAAACATGTCCTATATTTGAACGATTTTTTGCTTTGTAGTCAAGATGCAAAAAGACAACAAATTTAAAGACAATTTCATTTAATTTAAAGAATTTTTCTGAATTATTAAAGTCAAGTTGACCTTAGCCTATAAATTTTTTCTTTCATGTTAAGATACCCATTTTTAAGTCAAATCACTTAATTATAAGGACAATACGACTTCATTGAAAAGTTTATCGTCTTTTGGACAAGGAAAATAACTTTATTTTAGAGAAATACGTCTTCTATGCTAAGCAAAATTTGTATTCGTATTTTAAAGACATGAAATCTTTGACCTCACGACAATATTTTTTTCAGTGTAAAAGTGGACCGATATAGCCCATTTGCAATACCATCCGACCTACATTAATAACAACTACTTGTGCCAAGTTTCAAGTCGATAGCTTGTTTCATTCGGAAGTTAGCGTGATTTCAACAGACGGACGGACGGACATGCTCAGATCGACTCAGAATTTCACCACGACCCAGAATATATATACTTTATGGGGTCTTAGAGCAATATTTCGATGTGTTACAAACGGGATGACAAAGTTAATATACCCTCCATCCTATGGTGGAAGGTATAACAAGTATATACGGCCGTATGTTCGGCCAGGCCGAAGCTTAACATATGTACCCTCCACCATGGATTGCGTAGAAACTTGTACTGAAGACTGTCATCCACAATCGAAATACTTGGATTGCAGTAACACTTGCCGATGGCACGGTATAAGATACCGTAACTTCCTAACACAGTCTTCTAAATTGCAAGGTAGTCCATACGTAGTATATATTAAACTAAAAAAGGCCGATTAAATACTTAACAGGTTGGCTGATAAGTCCCCGGTCTAACAAAGAAAAAGCACATTTTTTTTTGTCAAAATTCGTTTTTATTATTCAACATAGTTCCCTTCAAGAGCGATACAACGATTATAACGACCTTCCAATTTTTTGATACCATTTGGGTAGTACTCCTTCGGTTTTGCCTCAAAAAAAAGGCCTCAGTTTCTGCGATCACCTCTTCATTGCAGCCTAATTTTTTCCCTGCGAGCATCCTTTTGAGGTCTGAGAACAAGAAAAAGTCGGTGGGGGCCAGATCTGGAGAATACGGTGGGAGGGGAAACAATTCGAAGCCCAATTCATGAATGTTTGCCATCGTTCTCAATGACTTGTGGCACGGTGTGTGGTCTTGGTGGAACAACACTTTTTTCTTCTTCATATGGGGCCGTTTTGCCGCGATATCGACCTTCAAACGCTCCAATAACGCCATATAATAGTCACTGTTGATGGTTTTTCCCTTCTAAAGATAATCGATAAAAATTATTCAATGCGCATCCCAAAAAACAGAGGCCATTACTTTGCCATCGGACTTTTGACTCTGTCCACGATTCGGAGACGGTTCACCGGTCGCTGTCCACTCAGCCGACTGTCGATTGGACTCAGGAGTGTAGTGATGGAGCCATGTTTCATCCATTGTCACATATCGACGGAAAAACTCGGGTGTATTACGAGTTAACAGCTGCAAACACCGCTCAGAATCATCAACACGTTGTTGTTTTTGGTCAAATGTGAGCTCGCGCGGCACCCATTTTGCACAGAGCTTCCGCATATATTCCAAATATTGATTAATGATATGACCAACACGTTCCTTTGATATCCGTGGTGCAATGGTTAGCATGCCCGCCTTGCATACACAAGGTCGTGGGTTCGATTCCTGTTTCGACCGAACACCAAAAATTTTTCAGCGGTGGATTATCCCACCTCAATAGTGCTCGTGACATTTCTGAGAGTTTCAAAGTTTCTCTAAGTGGTTTCACTGCAATGTGGAACGCCGTTCGGACTCGGCTATAAAAAGGAGGTCCTTTGTCATTGAGCTTAACATGGAATCGGGCAGCACTCAGTGATAAGAGAGAAGTTCACCAATGTGGTATCACAATGGACTGAATAGTCTAAATGAGCCTGATACATCGGACTGCCACCTAACCTAACCTAATGCTGGTGACATTTCTGAGAGTTTCAAAGCTTCTCTAAGTGGTTTCGCTGCAATGTGGAACGCCGTTCGGACTCGGCTATAGAAAGGAGGTCCCTTGTCATTGAGCTTAACATGGAATCGGGCAGCACTCATTGATAAGAGAGAAGTTTGCCAATGTGGGATCACAATGGACTGAATAGTCTAAGTGAGCCTGATACATCGGGCTGCCACCTAACCTAACCTAATGCTGGTGACATTTCTGAGAGTTTCAAAGCTTCTCTGAGTGGTTTCACTGCAATGTGGAACGCCGTTCGGACTCGGCTATAAAAAGAGGTCCCTTGTCATTGAGCTTAACATGGAATCGGGCAGCACTCAGTGATAAGAGAGAAGTTCACCAATGTGGTATCACAATGGACTGAATATTTTAAGTGAGCCTGATACATCGGGCTGCCACCTAACCTAATACTAGCGACGCCATCTATGTGTCAGACCGGGGACTTATCAGCCAACCTGTTAAATAGTCGATATTTCGAAATTTTGAAATCAATAGATCAATTTGCTTTTGCAAGTTTGTTAACGACAATATGAACTGTCATGTTGAATGTTGAAAATATGTTTTTCTCTATGTGGCGTGTTCCGTATCTTCCGATGCTCCTCTGTAAGCTCCTTTGCAAAATAGTATTTTCAAATATCGAACTATGATGGTTAACACAGTAAGTATATTGTCATTGGTATCCAACTCTAACCACCAATATTGTCCACTCCATATCGCCGTGGTCATCGTCATCCTCATCATCATCATTTATTCATTGGTTTCGTTTGGTTTTGGTTTGCTATTACATTTAAATTGAGTCTGATGTTAATGAGCTTTTGATGAAGTTTTGATGCGTTGCGTTGATTTGGTTTTTCTTCGCCTTGGTTTATATTCCCTGTTCGATTCTCAATCGATTACATGGACGCATTAAGTTTGTCTCCTATCGATTATTGGCACTGTACTGATTAAGTAAATGAATCGCATTAGGGCGAGGTTTTCCCAATGTTGTTAATTGAGTTCCAAAGGTTTGTTTGTTTCGTTTTTTTTTTTTTTGTTTTTATGGGAAAATTATTCAAGTAATTAGAGTTCATTAGGCGAACGACAAGTTGTGGAAAAACTATAGGCAGTATTGGTCTGTGATGGTGTTATAAAAATAAAGTGGAAGTCTAGTTAAAATGTTTTAGGTTTTCTTAACAGAGATTAACTATGGAAAGTTTGAGAAAATTTTGAGGAATCATGGATATTATTAACACATTTCATTAGAATCGTGGAATTACAAGTGAATAATTTATCGATTTAAATCTACAATCAGCTATATTGTTTCCAGATAATTTTGGGCCAAAATCTTTGAATATGTGAATCAAAATCAAAGCATGTATCGACTAGAGGTGTGCACGTGAGTAATAGTTTACTCACGCACGACTGAAAAATCATACTCACGCACGATATTTTTTGGTAGGATTCACGCAAAGAAAATTTGTACTCACGGCACACTCACGCACGAAAACGTCGTGACTCAAGAAAAATAGCGTGGCTCACGAAAAGTATCGTGACTCAGGAATAATTTTATGATTAATTTACCTTACCGAAGTGTCTGGAAACATCAGCATTATTAAAATCGGGGTTGTTATTAAACTCTTAACATCCCAGGTATCACTAAAATTGTAATTGAATTTAACTCTTATGCGTTTTATGTTGGTGAGCAGGAATATTTTCGTGAGTGTAATTCGAATCACGAAAATTTTTGTGAGTCACAACAATTTCGTGCCACTTGTACACCTATAGTATCGACTTTCAAAGTTTTTGTATGAAGGAGAAAGTATAATTTGAAGGTAAATTTTTTATTACCTCAAACTATAAATTAGCCTTGCTTTATTAATATTTCCTATCTAATTTTTATACCCTAAACCACAAGATGGTCAGAGTTTAAAAATTTTAATCTGCACTGAAAAAAGCCTGCACGGTTTCAAACATTTTGTTTCCATTTATTTTGTTTCCAGACAAATTTAGCCCAAAATCTTCGAATATGGGAGCCGCAAGCACAGTTGCCACTCGTGCCAAAATATGACTGATTTTTGTGCTTTGGCTGTGCTACACAAAATTTTGTCAAAATTTTATTCTGTAAAAAATTTTGTCAAAATTGTATTTCTATTGAAATATTTCTCAAAATTTTATTTCTATTAAAAAATTTCTCAACATTTTATTTCTATAGAAAATTTTGGCAACATTTTATTTCTTTAGAAAATTTTGTCAAAATTTTATTTTGAAAATTTTATAAAATTTTTTTTATCGAAAAATTCGTAAATTTTTTTTTTTCTATCGAAACTGTTGTCAAAATGTTATTTCTATCAAAAATGTTATCAATTTATGTTTCTATTGAAAATTTTATTTCTATAGAATTTTGTCAAAATTTTATTTAACTAGAAAGTTTTCTCAAAACTTTGTAAACAATTTTGTCAACATTTTATTTCTATAGAAAATTTTGTCACAAATATACTTCGATACAAAATTTTGTCAAAATTTTATTTGTATAGAAAATGTTGTCAACATTTTATTTCTATAGAAAAATTTCTCAAAATTTTATTCCTATAGAAAATGTTCTCAAGATTTTATTCCATGAAAATTTTTTCAACATTTTCTAAAAGAAAATTTTGCAAAATTGTATTTTTGTAGAAAATTTTGTCAAAATTTTATTTCTGTAAAAAATTTTGTCAAAATTTTAATTCCATAGCAAATTTTGTCAAGATTTTATTTCTATAGAAATTTTTTTCAAAATTGTATTTTTATAGAAAATTTTGTAAACATTGTATTTTTATAGAAAATTTTGTCAAGATTTAGTTTCTATAGAAAATTTTGTCAAAATTGTAATTCTAAAGAAATTTTTCTCAAAATTTTACTTCTATAGAAAATGTTGTCAACATTTTATTTCTATAGAAATTTTAAACAAAATTTTATTTTTATAGAAAATTTTGTCAAATTTTTATTTTTATAGACAATTTTTTGAAAATTTTATTTCTTTAAAAAATTTACTCAAAATTTTTTTCCTATAGAAAATGTTCTCAAAATTTTATTCCATGAAAATTTTTTCAAAATTTTCTAACGAAAATTTTCTATATTTCTATAGAGATTTCTATAGAATTTTTTTTCAAAATTTCTTTTTTATAGAAAATTTTGTAAAAATCGTATTTTTATAGAAAATTATGTCAAGATTTAGTTTCTATAGAAAATTTTGTCAAAATTGTAATTCTACAGAAATTTTTCTCAAAATTTTACTTCTATAGAAAATGTTGTCAAAATTTTATTTCTATAGAAAATTTAGTCAAAATTTTATTTTTATAGAAAATTTTGTCAAATTTTTATTTTTATAGACAATTTTGTGAAAATTTTATTTCTTTAGAAAAGTTTCTCAACATTTTATTCCTATAGAAAATGTTCTCAAGATTTTATTCCATGAAAATTTTGTCATAATTTTATTTCAGTAGAAAATTTTATCAAAATTTTATTTCTGTAAACAATTTTGTCAACAACATTGTCAACAAAATTTTTTCAAAATTCTATTTTTGTAGAAAATTTTATCAAAATTTTATTTTTATAGAAAATTTCGTCTACATTTTATTTCTATAAAAAATTTTGTCAAAATTGTATTTCTACAGAAAATTTTCTCAAAATTTTACTTCTATAGAAAATTTTGTCAAAATTTTGTGTTTATAGAATATTTTGTCAACATTTTATTTTTATAGAATATTTTGTGAAAATTTTATTTTTATAGACAATTTTGTGAAAATTATATTTCTATACAAATTTTCTAAAATTGTTATTTCCATAGAAATTTTTATCAAAATTGTATTTCTATGCAAAATTTTCTCAAAATATTATTTCTATACACAATTTTTTTGGAAAGTTCACAAAATGTTATTTCAATAGAAATTTTTCTCAAAATTTTATTTCTATAAAAGTTTGAAGTACTTTTTAGTTGGAAATGAATATTTTACAAAATCTACCAAAACTACAATAATCCTACCAAGCTGCAAACAGAAACAATCTACCATTGTTGGTAGAATTTTATCATTTTTTGCAACCGCAGTGGGAAGAGCTTTAACAAGTATCGAATGCTCTCATCAAATCTTAAATTTTAGTATATTTTATACTGATATTACTCCCTTAATGTAATGCTACATCTATTGCCTTTAGACATTTTGGCCAAACAGTCAGCTGCAACAACGGCTGTGTGGTTGCGCGAGCTATCGCTGTGGTCGGAAAAAATGTACGGTCATAGTTCGGTCCTCAAGTAATGCCAGATGTGCCTAACGTAGTGGATTACACCCTGGCAAAACCACTTTTCGACAAAAAGTTTGAAACTCTAATTCCCAACAGTGAGGCGTGGTGTACACAGACACCGGGGAATAAAAGATATCTAGATTTCTATACTGATGGCTCCAAATTGAATGGACAAGTGGGGTTCGGAGTGTATTCTAAAGATCTGGAAATTCGAATAGCGAAAAGATTACTTAATCATTGTAGTGTTTTTCAGGCTGAAATATTGGCAATAGAAGAGGTGGTGAATTGGCTGAGAAGTAATGTTCCAACAAATATTGGCATTAATGTATACTCAGACAAACATAAAATCCTTGGACCCTGTGTTCCTTAACTCGAAAATGGCCATAGACTGCCGCAAATCTCTCAACGAGATGGCTGAGCAGTACAATATTCACCTAATATGGATGTCTGGCCATAGGAACATACCGGGGAACTGCGAATCAGATGTGTTAGCAAGGCTAGGAACTACCTTACATATTCCAGGGGAACTAGAATCTGTTGGTATGCCTCTGGCCACCTGCAAGCCTTACTGCGTGAGAAGGCTGTTATGATGGCCAATATTCGATGGGAGAATTGCAAGGGTTGTAACGACACCAAGCGAATTTGCAAAAACTATAGGTTAAATGTGGTATCACAATGGACTGAATAGTCTAAGTGAGCCTGAAATTTAATCGGGCTGCCACTTTAACCTAACCTATCCTACTTTAACCAAAATGTAAAAAGCTTTTGCATAGCATACAGTTTATAATTTTATGAGTAAATTTTTAAAAAAATTCCAACTACAAATTTTAATGAAGCCTTGCCTTTTTTTAATATTTCCTCTATAGTTTTTAATTTTAGTTTTAAATATTCATAAAATTTTTCAATTGAAATTCATATACCCATAGTTTCAACAACGACGGCAATGTACAACAGTGAAATACATTTACCTCAACTCTAAACCAAAAGAGATTTTGAATTAAGTGAAAGGGAGGGGGTTGCAAAAGTATGCAAAACTTTATTTCCACAAAACACCAAAAAATGCTCCAAAGCACGCGTCTGCCAGCCAGCCAGTATGGAACGGAAATTCAACTTCGATGGAAAGAGAATGGAAACTTTCACAAATCAACTAAAAATCAAAGTGGAAACGGAAGTTATTTTGTTGAAAAACAGAAACTTCAAATGAGATGCATGCCAAATTCTATTCCCAAAGCAGACAATCTTGCTTTCCTTTTTTGAATGGGGTTACGCTACACTGAGAAAAAAATCTCTTTAAAGCAGCGACAAAGGAATTTATGAAACTTTTGAAATATACTTTATCTATCTATAAAAATCCTAATTTAATATGTTCTGCTAATTGTAATTTAAATTTTCTCTAAAGCTTCTGAAGTCGGCATAAAGGGTGATACGGTAAAAATTTGGTCAATATAAACTTGACGTATTTCTTTCAATTTTGCATTTAAAAAACCTGAACACCCCTCATTTTGAAGGTATGTGTGTGTAGAATGTTGCTCCTATTTTGATTTTGGAATTCACTCTTCAGTTGTCAAAATGCCGTCCAAGCAAGAAGAGCAGCGTTTCAAAATTTTGCTCGCGCATCGCGAAAATCCGAGCTACTCGCACGCAAAGCTGGCAAAATCGCTAAAAGTTACCAAATCAACCGTTACAAATGTAATTAAAGTGTTTGGGGAACGTTTGTCGACAGCCAGGAAGTCTGGATCGGGGGGAAATCGAAAACCGCAAGCCGCTGAGACGACAAAGAGAGTAGCCGGTAGTTTCAAGCGAAATCCCAACCTCTCCCTCCGAGATGCCGCAAATAAGCTGGGTGTATCGTCTACAACCGTGCATCGAGCCAAAGCGCGATCCCGGAGGCTGTACACGACGATGCTGACGAAGTTTGACTGCGTGGTAATGGACGACGAAACCTACGTCAAAGCCGACTACAAGCAGCTTCCGGGACAGGAGTTGTATACGGCAAAAGGAAGGGGAAAGTTAGCAGATATTTTCAAGCACATAAAACTGTCAAAGTTCGCAAAGAAATATCTGGTTTGGCAAGCCATCTGTACCTGTGGCTTGAAAAGCAGCATTTTCATAGCTTCCGGGACTGTCAACCAAGAAATTTACGTGAAAGAGTGTTTGAATAAACGTCTGCTGCCTTTCCTGAAGAAACACGGTTGTTCCGTACTGTTTTGGCCGGATTTGGCATCTTGCCATTACGGTAAAAAGACCATGGAGTGGTACGCCGCCAACAACGTGCAGGTGGTTCCCAAGGACAAGAACCCTCCCAACACGCCAGAGCTCCGCCCAATTGAAAAATACTGGGCTATTGTCAAGCGGAACCTAAAGAAGACCAAAAAACTGCTAAGCAGTTCAAGGCAAACTGGCTTTCTGCGGCGAAGAAGGTGGACAAGGTGGCTGTACAAAATCTGATGGCAGGTGTCAAGCGTGAGGCCCGGCAATTCGGATTTGGAAAAGCGAAAGCCTAACTGAATATTTTTCATGAATGTTATACTAATTGAACTTGAAAAAGAAATTTAATTTGATTTTTTAAATAAACGATTTCACCGATTTACACGCGGTTTCCCTTGACCAAATTTTGATCGTATCACCCTTTATACAGAAACCCAACCTAATATGAACGATGGATTATATAGTAGAGGTGTGCGCGTGACACAAAATTCTCTTGACACACGTGAAACACATGAGTCGTGAACAAAATCCAAAGCAACTCTCGTGAATGTGTGTGAATGGGACTAAAATAAATATGTCGTGCGTGAGAAATAAAATCGGTTCGTGAATGTGCGTGAATAAAATTTATGCTCACGAAAATAATCATGTTAACTGAAATTAATTTAGCTCTCGAACTGTATTCTATTTTTGAATTTTGTTACCTTTGCTGATTTCCGTTTGGAAAATATCGCAAGTCTCTTGAATTTGTCGTGAATCACGTGAATTGTTGTGAATCTTTAAAAGTAGTTTGTGTGTGAGCGTACGTGAGTACTGGTTTTCATTTCGTGAATGTGCGTGAGTGGGATTGACTACCACACTCATCGTGCGTGAATAAATATTTTGCTTCGTGAATTTGCGTGAGTGTGAGTGAAATTTCAGTCACGCGCCTCTGCTGTACAGTCTAAGTGAGCCTGACAATAAATCGGGCTGCCACTTTAACCTAATATGAACGATTATGCAACTTTAAATTGCAGACACTCAATTTACACAATGTTCTATTCGTTTTGGGACATTTATTTGTCCAAATTTTAATTTAAAAAAGATTACCTTCTAAGGGTAAGGTCACACTAGGGAAATATTTGCCCAAAATTAGTCTCAAACTTTTTCCTGGAGCACTCTCGAAATATCTGAATACCGTTTTACAAAATACTGCTATTGTGATGAAACATATCCAATATGGGCTACAAATATTTACTGGTTTTACTGTGGCTCCAAATTCTTTTTTGATTTCTGTCAAATATATGCCCAGTGTGACCATACCGTAAGACTTGTCCAAATAAATTCCACCAGAAGTTGGAAAAATCGATAGAGAATGCCTTGATGCGCTTACAAAGAAGTGTTTGTGGGACAACATTCAATTTCATAAGCGGATATGGTTCACATCGTAATACAAGATATAAAATAGACGGTCGAATTACTTCAGACTTTCATATGCTTACTTTTCCAATAGCAACCATTTCTCAAATAACTGAACAAATTTTCAAGAAACAAGCTGCAATAAAAATTTGATTTCTTTTTGATTTTTATAGTGTATCGCACAAAAAAGGGAATTAAATTTAAAAAATAACCCACTCCCACGGATGCATTGACATCTTCGGCGATTTGTGGGTTTACCAAGTTTTATGCCATTACCACTGTTAACAACAATCCACAGCCCATACCAAAATTGAAGGATATTAGCATCTTTTACAAAAAAAGTCGACTTTGAATTTTTTTCCTTAAAAAGGGTAAAAAAGCAATAAATTAACTTCAAGTGTCGATATTTGGCAGCATCTTTCTTTTTTTTTTGCAGTTTACAATTTCCCCTTTTTCGAATAGAAAGTGGGGAGAAGAACTAGCGTTACGAGGAGGTCGGCCAGTGTATGGGGGCAAGGGTCAGAAATTTCGATGGAGTACATTTTCTTTACACAAATCGAGTAGATGCAGAGTAGTTTAGCTTGTATTGCCGTCAAACCGTTATTATTTTTATTCCATCCGGAATTCGAAGAAAACTTATTCGCATATATGTGCTATAGTATTCCATCGAAGGAAAGAGTTTGGCATTCAATCCTAGCGTAACTTCCTATTTTTTTTTTTTTTTTGTATTTCGTCCTTCATTCATTTTACGTTTGTTGTAGAGTAATACACGAGGGTATCTTCATCGAGGGATGGGGCTTCAAGAGTTGGTAGTTTTTAGTTAGAACATTTTTTTTAACAAAAAAAAAAAAACATAATTGTCGTGGCCAAATTTTGGAAAATCGGACGATACATATATGGGAGAACTACATGTAAATGTTGCGTTTGTTGTAACAATTTATTGCAATTCCATCCATGTTTATGTTATGCGCTTTGGTACTTCAGTTTGTATCCAGATAAAGGAACTGCCAGACTAAGGTGGGATGTGTCCAGAGTTATATGGTGGTGATCCGATTAGGTTTGGCTGGACAAGCGAAAAGATAACGCCCTTGGCCCTTGGTTGCAGATGAGACACACGTCAGCTACACCGAAAGAATTTTCTTCGTAAAAAGAACGAAAAATTTCGTTAAAAGTACGAAATTTGTCATTGTTTTACAACCAAAGAAACTTTTCATTAAAAGTACGAAATATTTCGTACTTTTTACGAAGAAAAGTTCTTCCAAAATTTTCGTAGTTTGTAAGAAAAAAATTCGTACTTTTTATGAAGAATTCTCGTACTTTTTATGAAAAATCTTCGTACTTTTTATGAAACAATTTCGTTCTTTTTATGAAAATGTTTCGTACTTTTTATGAAAAATTTTCGTAGTTATTATGAAAAATGTTCGTACTTTTTATGAAAAACTTTCGTACTTTTTTCTGAAAAATGTTCGAACTTTTAGAAAAAAATTTAAAGTCGAAAGTGCATTTGGTTGTAGTTGCAAGTGTGAAAAATGACATCACTACTTTACATCTTAAGTTTTTGAATGATTTTTAGTTTTATTGCTTCACTTTTATTCATAGCGCGCTATCACCCAAATGAGAAGTAGCATAGACTTGCATAAAAAATAGAATAAAGGAATACACTCAAGCACATTATAAAAGACAATTTAATACCGCGAACGGAAATTTTACAACTTCAATGAAACTTCTTCGTTATTTCAAAGAAAATGTTTCGTACTTTTTATGAAGAAATTTTAACGCAGAATGTTTCGTAAAATATTCGTAAAAACTTCTTCACAAAATTCATGAAATATGAAGAAAGTTTCGTTAAAAGTACGAACTTTTTACGAAGAAAAGTTAATGTAGAATGTTTCGTAGAAGTTTCGTATATTCGTAAAATGTTCTTCGTAAAATTTATGAAAATAAATGAAAATTTCGTTATTTTAATGAAGAATTCAGAAAGAATAGTTAACGAAGAATTCTTCGTAAAATTAACGAAGAGAATTCTTTCGGTGTACGCTGCTATAAATCACTGATAGATAGAGATTACACCTGCACTTGCTTGATCTTAGTTGGGACAATACTAGCATAGTCTGCCCCAGTTCTATGGTTGGTGGTCGGACTCCGAGAACAGGATTAACATTGTAGCTTCTCACCGCTTCAACTACACTAACCTCAAGAATCTGGTTCAGACCTGGCTGTTATGATGCCCGATCTAGAGGCTCTCCTTTGTAGCGCTGGATCTCGCGCTCTAGATGATGTAGATCAATTCTAAAATTTCTGGATGATGGTTGTTTATTTATAAGATGATTATTGCGATAACAGCCCAGGAGTTACTGCTTTGACACCGTGGTGCAATGGTTAGCATGCCCGCCTTGCATACACAAGGTCGTGGTTTCGATTCCTGCTTCGACCGAACAACAAAAAAGTTTTTTCAGCGGTGGATTATCCCACCTCAGTAATGCTGGTGACATTTCTGAGGGTCTCAAAACTTCTCAAAGTGGTTTCACTGCAATGTGTAACGACGTTCGGACTCGGCTCTAAAAAGGTGGTCCCTTGTCATTGAGCTTAACATGGAATCGGGCAGCACTCAGTGATAAGAGAGAAGTTCACCAATGTGGTATAACAATGGACTGAATAGTCTAAGTGAGCCTGATACATCGGGCTGCCACTTAACCTTCTACTGCATATCACTTGCATGAGTTGTCCACGCTAGTGCTGCATACCGGCCAATAGCCTTATAGGTAGTTAACATGGGTTTGGTTTTACGTAACCCAAGTACTGCCGGCAAGTGACGTGAGGACCTTGTGGCAACCGTTGAGCTTATCTCAAATTGCAGTGGCATGAGACTTGAAAAGGCTGTTGAATGTGAACTCGACAATCTTGGGTTATTTTGGGTCGGAATCGTTTCGCCATCGACAATAATATTTAACTGCTTGCGTACTACTACCGTCCATGCAGTAAATAATGTTGCCGAGGATTTGGTTGCAGATTTCCTCAAATTTCTTGCAATGAAATAACTGGTAAGATCAGCAATGTACTCGTTCGCAGATGTCATCAACATTGAGCCGGGATGCCATGATTGTACGGTCGTCTGCAAATGATGCAATCTTGTCTCTACGGTGTCTTGACTTGCTTTTCTTAAATTCAACCCGCGATTGGCGCCCGCACAGATATTTAGTAACCCAACGCTTCAATCCTGCCGGTAGGGATGTGTTCTCAATGTCCTCGAATTGTCTGGTATGGTTGACCGTATCGAATGCCTGCGATAGATCAAGCGCTACGTGAATCGTCCTATAACACTTGCCTTGGGCCTATGCTGAAATGGCATGCAAAGCCATGGTCGTGCTTTGTGAATTTTAAAGGAATCCATTGTTGATGATTGGTACACAGAAAAAAATTCACGAAAATATTGAAACAAAAATCAATCACAAAAATTAATAGTATCAATTAATATTTTAATTGGATCAATTCATTTTTTAATTGACTTTCAATTAAATTTTTAATTGATATTATCATTTCTGTAATTGAAAAAAATTTCAATTACAAATGTAATTGGATCAATTAATTTCGTGATTAAGTACAAACAATATTTTTTTATATCCTCCACCATAGGATGGGGGTATATTAACTTTGTCATTCCGTTTGTAACACATCGAAATATTGCTCTAAGACCCCGCAATGTATATATTCTGGGTCGTGGTGAAATTCTGATTCGATCTGAGCATGTCCGTCCGTCTGTTGAAATCACGCTAACTTCCGAACGAAACAAGCAAATGGGCCATATCGGTCCACTTTTACGTATAGCCCCCATATAAACGGACCCCCAAATTTGGCTTGCGGGGACTCTAAGAGAAGCAAATTCCATCCGATCCGGCTGAAATTTGGTACATGGTGTTAGCATATGATTTCTAACATCCATGCAAAAATTGGTCCACATCGGTTAATGCTTATATAGCCCCCATATAAACCGATCACCCGATTTGGCTTGCGGAGCCTCTAAGAGAAACAAATTTCATCCGATCCGGCTGAAATTTGGTACATGGCGTTAGTGTAAGGTCTCTAATGACCATGTAAAAATTGGTCCATATAGAAAATTTTGTCAAAATTTTACTTCTATAGAAAATGTTGACAACATTTTATTTTGTCAATATTTTATTTCTATAGAAACTTTTCTCGAAATTTTATTTCTATACAAATTTTTGTCAAACTTAATTATATAAGTATTTAATCGGCCTTTTTTAGTTTAATATATACTACGTATGGACTTCCTTGCAATTTAGAAGACGGTGTTAGGAAGTTTTAAGATACCTTGCCATCGGCAAGCGTTATCGCAACTTAAGTAATTCGATTGTGGATGGCAGTGTTTAGAAGAAGTTTCTACGCAATCCATGGTGGAGGGTACATAAGCTTCAGCCTGGCCGAACTTACAGCCGTATATACATGTTTTTGTGTAGCTAGAAACTTCTTCACAGGAAGGGTAAGGAGTAGTAACTCAGGTGCTTTGGCTACTGGCGAGAGAAGGGAATTCGGTATGTACGATTCACGCTTGCTATAGTCTTTGCTTGACTTCAATAGTCGAAGTATCCTACAGAGTTACCAGACATTGCGATCTTTTGGGTGTAATCAGTTATTCCAAGGACAAATTGAGGAGTCTGGTGAAGTACGCAACTCCCAGTATTCCCAGATAATTCAGCAATAGCATAAAGATTTCGTCGGGGTCCTGTTTCTTGGATGGTTTCGCGCTATTGATGTCATCGGTAACTTCTGCTGTTGTGGTGTATTGTTGACTAGAAGACCAGGGATGCGACAAATGACTCTCCTTTTCGCTCTATCACTCTCGGGATGCTCGCGTACTTCTTCGGATCAGTCACTGTTACGACGCCAAAGGTGACTGAAATCCCATCATCCCTAGTAGCGGGGTTCGAGAGGGCTCTCACCGTTTGACCACAACTTACCTGTTGCTGTGCTTCAGATGCTCCGCTCGGGTTCGTCGACTATCTTACTAATCTTTAGATTAGTATTTCAATGAAACTTGAAGGGTACTATAAGAAATTGCCTTGAAGATGATCGGATGATCATTGCCCTTGTGCCAGAAAAAAACACTATGTACCAAATTTCATCAAAATATTATCTGCGATTGCGACCGCGAAGGGACACCAATAGCGACAAGACATCGTTTCATCTGTCCTTTATTTTCAAATATGTCTTTAAATTGTCTAATAACGAAGGCAGAGGATTGCACTATGGTAGAGATTAGTGTAGGAATATGAAGGGGAATACAAAAAATTTAATAGATACATAAATTTTTCTACATGGCATCATTGTTTTTTAATAGACTAAATTTTAAAATTTTGATATTTAAAAAATTCTGAAAAAAGAGAACGTTTCCTTATAAAATGGGCCGGATCCAACATTCCTTTAATATCTGAAACAAGCAAAAAAAAAAAGTTCATTCCAAACGAGCTCTGTAGCTTTGTGTGCTTCATCCAATTTCATTTCAATCAAATTTCCCCCTTTTTTCTGGGATCCTTGCCTTATTCACCACAAGTCTACAACAAATATGCCTGGCCTAACTGTGGGATACGTGTCTTTGCAATTTGTGTACAGGATATGCTTAAGCATATATTATGGAGATTTTTTTCCATCGATATTTTAGCCCCATGGCCAAAATATGGACGAAGGACCAAAAATAGATGAAATGAAAAAAATAATCATGAAACGAAGATGAAAACCCCAAAAATTGTATATTTCCAATTGATATGTATCCTGCATAAGTAGCAGTTTCAATACAGAGCTGGAGAGGAGAATAGAAGAAAAAAGGATTTATTCAATACAAAACGGACTTCCTGGCAAGAGGGTGGTAATGGTGGTGGCCATGATGGTTTTTGGTTTTCTCAGTTTTTTTCGTTTTGCTTTTCACAGCCACAAGATTTCTTATTTGAATTTTTTGTTCATCCATTTAGATTTTCTGTTAGTTGGATTTCCTTTTTTTTTGTTGGATGATGGTATTTCTGTTTTTTTTTTTTTTTTGTTTGCTTGCTGTACTTTGGCACTTGCAGTGATTTATGGCTTTTACATTTTTTGGACTCTGGGATTTCTTGTTTGGGAGGCTTCTTCGCATATATTCCTTAGATGAATGTTTTTTTTTTTTTTTGGTATTTCTTATTTCGTTGTTGTTGGATTGGATTTTTTTTTTTTTTTTTTTTTGTGATACTATGATAATGGAATTAAATGTTATCGTAGCATTATTTTAATGTATTTGTATTGTACAAAATGAACTACGTGAGTTTGAGATGGAAGTATGAGTTTGAATGTGCCTAAAAGTTTAGGGATTGGAATTTTCTTCCTCACCCTCCACACAGTCACCACCTTAGTTGGGGAAATAATTGAGTTCAGTCGTAAGATTTCATTTTCGGATAAGAAGAATAGATAAAGTCAATTGCTTTCGAAGACAAAACTTAAATAGGTTTATGTAGTAAATCTCTGACATAGAACTTTCTATTATTCCTGTAATTGATTGGAATAGAAAAGGTGCAATATTTTGAATTGTATTTCCATACAATCAAAAGAGAAAATTTCATAAAAATTGGTAACTTTATAAGAAATTTAACAAGTATATACGTCCGAAAGTTCGGCCAGGCCGAATCTTATGTACCCTCCACCATGGATTGCGTAGAAACTTCTACGAAAGACTGTCATACACAATCGAATTACTTGGGTTGTGGTATCTTAAAACTTCTTAACATCGTTTTCTAAATTGTGAGTTAGTCCATACTTGGTATATATTAGACAAAAAAGTTATGTATAGTTAAGTCTACAAATAATTACGAATCGATGTGGATTTTTTGCACGTACGTAGAGAGCCAGAATTGAAATATGGGGGACGCTTATATGGGACCTATATACAATTATGAACTTGATATGGACCAATTTTTGTGTGATTGGAAATCGATTTATCTGAGGGCTATATATAACTACAGACCGATATGGACCTAGTTAGGCATGATTGTTAATGACCATATACTAGCACAATGTACCAAATTTCAACTCACTCGGATGAAATTTGCTCCTCCAAGAGGCTCCAAAACCAAATCTGGGGATCGGTTTATATGGGGCTGTATATGATTATGGACTAATATGGACCACTTATGGCATGGTTGTTAAATATCATATACTATCACCACGTACCAAATTTCAAGCAGATCAGATGAATTTTGCTTCTCCAAAAGGCACCGGAGGTCAAAATTTGGGATCGGTTTATATGGGAGCTATATATAATTATGGACTGATAGGAACCAATGTGAAGAATTTTGCTCTTCTTACGGGCTCTGGAGGTCAAATCTGGGGATCGGTTTATATGGGGCCTATATATAATTATGGACCGATACCGACCAATTTGGCATGGGAGTTTGAGGCCATATATTAACACCACGTACCAAATTTCAACTGAATCAGATGAATTTTAGTCTTCCAAGGGGCTCCGGAGGTCAAATCAGGTGATCGGTTTATATGGGGGCTATATATAATTATGCACCGATGTAGACCAATTTTGCATGGTTGTTAGAGGCCATATACTAACACCATGTACCAAATTTCAGCCGGATCGGATGAAATTTGCTTCTCTTAGAGGCTTCGCAAGCCAAATTCGGGGGTCCGTTTATATGGTGGCTATACGGAAAAGTGGACCGATATGGCCCATTTGAAATACCATCCGATCTACATCAATAACAACTACTTGTGCCAAGTTTCAAGTCGATAGTTTGTCTCGTTTGTCTCTGGAGGTCAAATCTGGGGATCGGTTTATATGGGGCCTATATATAATTATGGACCGATACCGACCAATTTGGCATGGGAGTTTGAGGCCATATATTAACACCACGTACCAAATTTCAACTGAATCAGATGAATTTTAGTCTTCCAAGGGGCTCCGGAGGTCAAATCAGGTGATCGGTTTATATGGGGGCTATATATAATTATGCACCGATGTAGACCAATTTTTGCATGGTTGTTAGAGGCCATATACTAACACCATGTACCAAATTTCAGCCGGATCGGATGAAATTTGCTTCTCTTAGAGGCTTCGCAAGCCAAATTCGGGGGTCCGTTTATAAATTTTTGGATGTGCAATTTACAAATTACTAAAGACAAATTTCTTTAAAATAATGAAATTTTAATTAAGATAAAGTTTATAATCTTAGCTTCAAAATTTATTTTATTAAATTTAGGTCGTGTATCTTTGAACTAAAGCCAATTTTCCTTAAAGTAAAGAAACACAGTTTTTATTTAAAGAAATCGTCCTTAAATTAACTGAAATATTGAATCTTTAAATCTAGGAAAAAAAACGCTTCAAATATAGGCTAACACTTATTTTGAGGATTTAGCATCTAGGGTTTAAAATTTTTTTTTTTGGAATTAAGAAAACATTTTGTAGGTTGATGTATCCGTTACACTTTGGATTTTTAAAGTGTAATTTGTTTGTACGTGAATAAATTTACACCACGAAAAGTGAATGAAAACTCGATAAATGGAATCTCTATCATAACCTAAATTATATTTATCCTCGATTTAAGGCAACATAGGTCGCTAAAAATGTCTTTATTTTAAAGAAGTCGCATCTTTGGCTCGGAATCAATGCCAAAATCCTTAAGGGAAGGTCAAAATCTTTGGATCCAGCCAGAAAAAAATTCTTATGTCTTAAGATTTTTACCTAATTGTACGAAATCAAGTAGATGCATTTAAAACATTATGGAGCAGTTTTAAAAAATATTTTTTCCGGTAAATCCGTAGTACTTCTGTAATCAGATATTTCGAAAGTGCACCTGGAAAAAAGTTTGACATTCATGTTGATCAAATATTTGTCTAGTGTCACCAAACCCTTATAGGAATTGTTATAAGCCTCAAAAATCAAATTTTCAGTTTTTTTATGGGAGATTGTTGGCAAGGAAGGAAAAATGTTGTTGAGAATTTTTCCAAATTTTGGAAAAAAAATATAACCCAATTTTTTTACTGGTTCAAGAAATGTTTTAATTAAAACAAAAATCAAGCACAGAAATTAATAGTACCCATTAAATTGTTCACTTGTTAAAGAAAATTTCGTAGTTTGAAGGAAAAAATTGCAGTTCAAAAAATTGCTTACGCATAATTTTTAAACCCTCCACCATAGGATGGACATAACTTTGTCATTCCGTTTGTAACACATCGAAATATTGCTCTAAGACCCCATAAAGTATATATATTCATGGTGAAATTCTGAGTCGATATAAGTATGTCCGTCCGTCTGTTGAAATCACGCCAACTTCCAAACGAGACAAACTATCGACTTGAAACTTGGCACAAGTAGTTGTTATTGATGTAGATCGGATGGTATTTCAAATGGGCCATATCGGTCCACTTTTCCGTATAGCCACCATATAAACGGACCCCCAAATTTGGCTTGCGGATCCTCTAAGAGAAGCAAATTTCATCCGATCCGGCTGAAATTTTGTACATGGTGTCAGCATATGATCTCTAACAACCATGCAAAAATTGGTTCACATCGGTCCATAATTATATATAGCTCCCATATAAACCGATCCCCCGATTTGGCTTGCGGAGCCTCCAAGAGAAGCAAATATGATCCAATACGGCTGAAATTTGGTACGTGATGTAAGTATATGGTCTCTAGCAACTATGCAAAAATTAGCCCACATCGGTCAATAATTATATATAACCCCCATATAAACCGATCCCCGATTTGGCTTGCGGAGCTTCTAAGAGAAGCAAATTTCATCCGATCCGGCTGAAATTTGGTACATGCTGTTAGTATATGGTCTCTAATGACCATGCAAAAATTGGTCTACATCGGTCCATAATTATATAAAGCCCCCATATAAATCGATCACCAGATTTGACCACCGGAGCCTCTTCGAAGACCAAAATTCATCCGATTCGGTTGAAATTGGGTACGTGATGTTAGTATATTGTATCCAACAACCATGCAGGAATTGGTTCATATCAGTCCATCATTATATAACCCCCGATGTATCAGGCTTACTTAGACTTTTCAGTCCATTGTGATACCACATTGGTGAAATTCTCTCTTATCACTGAATGCAGCCCGATTCCATGTTAAGCTCAATGACAAGGGGCCTCCTTCTTATAGCCGAGTCCGAACGGCGTTCCACATTGCAGTGAAACCGATCAGAGAAGCTTTGAAACCCTCAGAAATGTCACCAGCATTACTGAGGTGGGATAATCCACCGCTGAAAAAATGTTGGCTCCTTCAAGAGACTCCGGAGGTCAAATCTGGGGATCAGTTTATATGGAGTCTATATATAATTATGGACCGATATGGACCAAGAGGCTCCGCAAGCTAAACTAGGGGTTGGTTTATATGGGGGCTATACGTAAAAGTGGTCCGATGTGGCCCATTTGCAATACCATCCGTTTCAAGTTTGTTTCCTTCGGAAGTTAGCACGATTTCAACAGACGGGCGGACGGACATGCTTACATCGACTCAGAATTTCACCACGACCCGGAATATAACATATAACACTATTATGTGATATTTAACAATCATGCCAAAAGAGTCCATATCAGTCCATAATCATATATAGCCCCCCATATAAACCGATGCCGAGATTTGGTTTTGGAGCCTCTTGGAGGAGTAAATTTCATCCAAGTCAGTTGAAATTTGGTACATTGTGCCAAATTATATATAGCCCTCAGATAAATCGATCCCCAATCACACAAAAATTGGTCCACATCAAGTTCATAATTGTATAAAGCCCCCATTTAAGCGACCCTCATATTTCAATTCTGGCTCTCTAAGTACCGTGCAAAAGTCCATATCGATTCGTAATTATTTCTAGACTTACCTATACTTACCTTTTTTGTCTAATATATACTACGTATGGACTAACTCCCAATTTAGAAAACGATGTTAAGAAGTTTTAAGATACCACAACCCAAGCAATTCGATTGTGCACGCAGAGAAGGAATATGATCACCTCAAACATGTCTTAAGAGCAAAATGTTATTTTTGTACGGTGACCATGTAACATGTTTGTCACTAAAATGTTATTTTCTCGTCAAATATAACCTGCTTGCCGAAATCAGATACATGATTTCCCATAAAATAACATGGCTGCGAAAACCGTGTTACGTGGTCACCACCCAAAAAATCACATTTTGCTCTTAAAACATGTTTGAGGTGATCATATTCCTTCTCTGGGTGTGGATGACAGTCTTTCGTAGAAGTTTCTACGCAATCCATGGTGGAGGGTACATAAGATTCGGCCGTATATACTTGTTTCTTCTGTTTTTAATTAATTTAACTAACGAATGCAAAAAAGTCATGGAAACTTTCTTATAACGTAATAATTTTTTGAGTTTGCCTTTATTAAATTGCCCCACATCCTGTAAATGAGTCAACGTTTATCACAAAAGTGTCATAGTTTTCTTGCAAACAATCTTAGTTACAGCGAAAAGCAAATGGTAAACGATATATGTTTGCCGTTTCGTTTGGGAGGGAAAATATATTTTTTTTTTGCATACGGCAATACACTTATGCCAACGCTTTGCCCAATCCTCGTAACAGTTGTTAAAAGCCCTTTAGTAATCGAAATTTTAGATCAATGGACATTGTTTGGAATTTTCTTTTCTCAATAAAAGAGTTTGCTTGGTAGATGGTTCTTCCAAACAAAAATCTTCCCTTAAAGAAAACAAGCAATTCTAGTTTTAAACATGTGATTCTCTCTTTCTTACAAACGATATAACAAATGCCTGTCACAAAATAGAAAATAATTAAGAACTTGGACAAACTCATATGCTCAGACAATATCATAAATTTCAATCACAGTTGATATCATCAAAGGATCTTAATTAATTCATAACAAAATTCTTTCACTACAAACAAAATAGTTTCGGTATTTTGTTGGCTTCATTTTCACCTAAAATGCATTGTCTGCAATAATTATTATTGGCATTAACAAGCTGCAAAAATTCCTTTTGTCTTCACAAGTAGACATTTTGTAATGTCTGATAAATATTTCTTTCATCACTCATGCCAGACCAATCAGCAGCATCACCAGCTGCAGTTGGTTCGAATATTTTCAAAATTTCAACACTTGCCAGTCACATGGACAGTTGGACAGCTATGACACCTTCTTGTTTTTTTTTTTCGAAAAACAAATTTGCATATGTTCCGATATCAATTCAAAATGCAAAATCAAATGTTGCCAGTCACCTAGCTACACTAATCTCCTCTGGGAATGTCTGGCAAAAAGGAGCATCTAATTAATTTGTGAAAAGTTCAACTAATGAATCTTCATATGTTGCCCATAGGATGCTTTATGGGGACCTATTTCTCTTTTGGATCTTTATATTTAATTGCAGAAAGATTCTACGATTTATGAATTGCAACGTGGATCATTCATTCGTTCATTCATGGGCCAAAAAAAAAAAAAACGAAAAACGAATTTATGAATCGACCAGCAGGAGATGGAGGAACAGCAACTGGCTGACTTGTTGCCTATTTCGCAGACTAGGCATTTGTTAATGAATTTTGGCTAAAGATAAAATAAATTAGGCACATTTTCCACCAGTCATTTACTCCATTCATGAGGTGACAACAATTTATGAATTAACCAAAAGTCAACAACTGCACACAAAATATTGCAAATGTTGAGGTCTTAGGAAATCATAGGAGCAAAGTTTCAATTGAAACAGGGCAGAGACATTTCCTCACCATTTTCTTATCTAGAGAGTTCGTTGTAATCATGGGGTGGCACCATTATATCTTGTCCACCATTATATCTAAGAAGAAATATAGTCATCCTGCTGTACACTGGGCCGGGCCGACACGAATATACTCTGCAAAAAAGTATGCCCTGTTTCAAAGATTTTGTCTTTACTTTAAAGATTTTGTTATTGCTTTCGAGCCAAAGAAGAGGAGAATTGAAATAAGACACAATTCTCTTTTACATTTATGTTTTGCGTACTTCATTCAACAAAACAATTTTTAGTTCATTCGTTTTTTACATTTTTTCTTCATATGCTATCAAAATCCTTTAAAGAGGTGTTAACAACAACTTACATTTCCAAATTCAGACTCGACTTCAAGTAGAAAGTATTCAATGTTTCAAGTAAAAAACGTCTTTAAAATAAAACTGTGCTATCATAATGGACTGAATAGTTTAAGTGAGCCTGAAATATCGGGCTGCCATTATACCTAACCTAACCAAAAAAAAATTCACGAAAATTTTTCCAATTAAAATTTTAGTTGATTTTTAAAAAATATTCAATCAAAAATTTAATTGATTCAACAATTTTTTTAATTGAAACAAAAATCAATCACAAAAATTAATAGTATCAATTAATTTTTTAATTGGATCAATTAATTATACCCTGCTCCACACTGTGGAACAGGGTATTATAAGTTAGTGCATATGTTTGCAACACCCAGAAGGAGACGAGATAGACACATGGTGTCTTTGGCAAAAATGGTCAGGGTGGGCTCCTGAGTCCATATAGCCATGTCCGTCTGTCCGTGAACACATTTTGTAATCAAAGTCTAGGTCGCAGTTTTAGTCCAATCGACTTCAAATTTGGCACAAGTATGTGTCTTGGCTCAGAGTAGATCCGTATTGATTTTGGAAGAAATCGGTTCAGATTTAGATATAGCTCCCATATATATATTTCGCCCGATATGGACTTATATGGCTCCAGAAGCCAGAGTTTTACCCTGATTGGCTTAAAATTTTGCACAAGAAGAACAATTAGTACTACAGTCAAGTGTGCCAAATTTCATTGAAATCGGTTCAGATTTAGATATAGCTCCCGTATATATATTTCGCCCGATATGCACTAATACGGTCCCAGAAGCCAGAGTTTTACTCCAATTAGGTTGAAATTTTGCACAGGGAGTAGAACTAGCAGTGTAGTCAAGTGTGCAAAATTTTATTGAAATCGGTTCAGATTTAGATATAGCTCCCATATATATCGTTCGCCCGATTTACACTCATATGACCACAGAGGCCAATCTTTAGCTCCGATTTAGTTGAAATTTTTCACTGGGAGTAGAATTAGCATTGTAGCTATGCGTGCCAAATTTGGTTGAAATCGGTTCAGATTTAGATATATCTCCCATATATAGCTTTCGCCCGATTTAGACTCATATGACCACAGAGGCCATTTTTTTGCTCCGATTTAGTGAAAATTTTGCACAGAGAGTAGAATTAGCATTGTAACTATGCGTGCCAGATTTGGTTGAAATCGGTTCAGATTTTGATATAGCTCCCATATATAGCTTTCGCCCGATTTACACTCATATGACCACAGAGGCCAATTTTTTGCTCCGATTTAGTGAAAATTTTGCACAGAGAGTAGAATTAGCATTGTAGCTATGCGTGCCAAATTTGGTTGAAATCGGTTCAGATTTAGATATAGCTCCCATATATATGTTTTTCTGATTTCGATAAAAATGGTCAAAATACCAACATTTTCCTTGTAAAATTGCCACTGTTTAGTCGAAAAGTTGTAAAAATGACTCTAATTTTCCTAAACTTCTAATACATGTATATCGAGCGATAAATCATAAATAAACTTTTGCGAAGTTTCCTTAAAATTGCTTCACATTTAAATGTTTCCCATATTTGTTTACTAACATTGTGTTCCACCCTAGTGCATTAGCCGACTTAAATTTTGAGTCTGTAGATTTTGTAGAAGTCTATCAAATTCTGTCCAGATCGAGTGATATTTAAATGTATGTATTTGGGACAAACCTTTGGATCTACAAAGTGGTGCAGGGTATAATATAGTCGGCCCCGCCCGACTTTAGACTTTCCTTACTTGTTTTTTAATTGATACTATCATTTGTGTGATTGAAGACATTTCAATTAAAAAATTAATTGGATCAATTAATTTCGTGATTGAATCAGACAATATTTTGTGTGTGTAAAATAAAGTATTGAAAAACATGTCGACCTTTTTTGCTTTGTAGCTGGGGAACAAGAAGTCAACAAATTTGAAAACAAATTCATTAATTTCATTGAAAAAAATGTTCAGACCTTAGTCAAACAAAATTTTCTTGAATGTGAAGGTACGCACATAGGATTTTAACACTGTCAAGATTTTCCTAAAATATTCTGCATTTATTTTGACCCCACGGCACGGTTCCACTCGTGCTAAAAATAATCTACCAAAAAATTTCAGAAAAGTTTACCAAAAATCCACCAAGTTAAAAAAATATCAAAAATCTACCATGTTTTTGTGGTTATTATGGGAAAGTTTATTTCAGTATTTCCAATACAGTAATCCCTCGATTTACGTCTTGATTGGTTCCGGAATTTGACGACGTTAATCGAAACGACGTAAACCGAATTTAAAATTGCTTATACTTACTACTAAGTCAATTTAATTATGTATGTACTAGAGGTGTGCACGTGACACGAAATTGTCGTGACTCACGAAAATTTTCGTGACTCACGCGTGAGTCGTGAGTCACGCTCATGGCAACAGCGTGAGTGTGCGTGAGCGTGATTAACAAACCAAAATGTCGTGCGTGAGCGTGAATCAGGAAAATATCATCTTCGTGAGTGTGCGTGAGTAAAGATTTACGCTCACGAAAATAATCCCGCTCACCAACATAAAACGCTTAAGAGTTAAATTCATTTACAATTTTAAATTCATTTACGACGACATAAATCGAATGGCTACGTAAATCGAAGTTGGATGGAATAAAAAATTTGACGACGTAAATCGAAACAACGTAAACCGAGGCGACGTAAATTGAGGGATTGCTGTATTATAAATATCCTTTGAATTCCCAGCAAAAAAATTGGAAGTTCTTCCAAAGGCACAACTTTAAAAGCACTTCCAGAAGATGTACTCCCAATGATGTTCTTTATTTTAACTCCACAGGAAGTTATTTTCATTCAATTTTTTATAGCATGCTTTTTTCATATTTTTAATGGGTAATTTTAATTTTTTTTTTGTTTAAAATTGGTTAAAAACAGTTTAAGAATTCTTAAAATGGTACAACCCAGCAAAAAAAGCGTCGCCAAAAAAGTAATGAAAATGTTCTTTTTGGATCCGGAAGTGGTGCAAAATTGACGCAGAAGCGATGAATTTAACAAGGGCTTGTCATAGGACGGAAGTTCTCCATTTCAACAGCCGTTGCACTGAATTTGCATCACTTCTTTAGGTTTGATTCGAATTCAATGTTTTGGATGTACATTAAAATATTCTGTGATATTTTGTCCAATAAATAAATTTTATAATTTTTTATAATTTTTAATGGATTCTAACGCTTGTTGGAAACGTTTGACCTCAAATATTTTCAAAAATTCACAATTTTTTCAGATTGCATTTAGCATTTTTTTCGACAAAATTTAAATGATTTATACCATTTTATGAAT
Organism: Haematobia irritans; assembly: GCF_050003625.1. Lineage (NCBI taxonomy): Eukaryota > Metazoa > Arthropoda > Insecta > Diptera > Muscidae > Haematobia > Haematobia irritans. The sequence continues at coordinate 233,896,321 of NC_134397.1, forward strand.
TCTTACTCTGTTTGTAACCTATTTGAAACCTATTTGAAACAAAAAAAGTTAAAATTACCCATTAATTATGAAGAAAACCAAGTTATAAAAATTGAATTAAAAGAACTTCCTGGGTTGTTAAACCAAAGAACATCATTGGGAGTGCATCTTCTGGAAATGCTTTTAAAGTTGTGCCTTTGGAAGAACTTCCAAATTTTTTTGCTGGGAAGTTATTTATATTTTGTCGACCAAAATAATAAATCCAATCTGAAAAAATTGTGAATGTTTGAAAATATTTCCATTAAAAATTATAAAAATTATTAATTTGAAAAAATATCAAAGAATTTTTTTAATTACATCCAAAACATTGAATTTGGATCACACCTAAAGAAGTGATGCAAATTCAGTGCACCGGCTGTTGAAATGGAGGACTTCCGCCCTATGACAAGCCCATGTTAAATTCATCGCTTCTGCGTCAATTTTGCACCACTTCCGGATTCAAAAAGAACATTTTCATTAACATACTTTTTTGGCGACGCTTTATTTGCTGGGTTATAAATGGGTCGAATATTAAATATTTTATAGATTTAGATTGCACCAACAAGGGAGCGTTACTACTTCTTTAAAAAATGAGAACTTATGAATGGTTTTTGAGGATATGACCCAACACGAAAATTAAAATTTTTAAAGATATTGAATTTATAGAAAATTTTGCTAAATTTTATTTCATTTCATGTTAGCCTGATACCGAAACAGGCAATTAACGTCCAAATGCATTATATCTAATTATACAATTATTTTTTCGAGCTTTATGGACAGATATAGATTAAGGAACATGGTTAATAGAGCCATTGAAAAGAAAACGCCAAATACAAATCTATACACGCCTGGACTGTACATGTTTCGGTTCGGGCGAATGAACCTTTCCACAGCCTTTAGTATAGATCTGGCTGGGAGAGATAACTCAATTTTGGGCCCTTTATGCTAACTCCTTATGGAGAAAATATATCTGTCCATAAAGCTCGAAAAAATAATTGTATAATTAGATATAAATTTTATTTCTATAAAAATGTTTGTCAAACTTTTATTTCTATAAAATATTTTGTCAACATTTTATTTCTATCGACAATTTTGTCAACATTTTATTTCTATCGAAAATTTTGTCAAAATTTTATTACTATAATATTTTTTTTTAAATATTATTTCTATAGAAAATTTTGTCAAAATGTTGTTTCTATAGGAAATTTTGTCAAAATTCTATTTCTATAGATAATTTTTCCAAAACTGTATTTCTATTTAAAATGTTGCCAAAATTTTATTTCTATAGAAAATTCTATAAAAAATTTTGCAAAATTTTATTTCTATAAAAAAATTGCCAACATTTTTTTCTATATAAACTTTGCCATAATTTTTTTTTTTCTATAGAAAATTTTGCCAAAACTTTATTTCTATAAAAAGTATAACCAAAATTATATTTTTTATAGAAAATTTTAGCAAAATTTCATTTCTATAGAAATTTTTGGCAAAAAATTTTATTTTCTATAGAAAATTTTGCCAAATTTCGTTTTTTTTTTCAATATAAAAATTTGTTAAAGTTCCATTTCTGTAGACAATTTTGTCGAAATTTTATTTCTATATAAAATTTTGCGAAAATTCTATTTCTATAGAAAATTTTGCCAAGTTTTTTTTTTTATAGAAAATTTTACCAAAACTTTATTTCGATAAAAAGTTTAATCAAAATTTTATTTTTATAAAAAATTTTGCAAAATTTTATTTCTATAGAAAATTTTGCCAAAATTTTGTTTCTGTAGAAAATATTGCCAAGATTTTTTTATAGAAAATTTTACCAAAACTTTATTTTTATAAAAAGTTTAACCATACTTTTATTTTTATAAAAAATTTTGCAAAATTTTATTTTTATAAAAAATTTTTCAAAATTTTATTTCTGTAGAAAATTTTACCAAAATTTTATTTCTATAGAAAATTTTGCCAAAATTTTATTTCCATAGAAAATTTTGCCAAAATTTTATGTCTGTAGAAAAGTTTACCAAAATTTTATTTTTTTTGAAAATTATTGCAAAAAATTTTATTTCTATAGAAAATTTTGTGAAAATTTTATTTCTATAGAAAATTTTATATCTATAGAAAATATTGATAAAATTTTATTTCTAGAGAAAATTTTATTATTTTTTTCGAAACTTTCCACAGCGCAATGAAAGTTTCCTGTTTTTAAGTATGTTTCAAATATTTTATGAACTACTGCACATAAGTCAACAAAAGCAGAAGAAAATTTTCGTTTAATTCCCAAAAAAATTGTTAGAATGAACTACCGTATTGTTAAAGTGGTCATGATTTGGCGCAAATAATCTTTTCCTATACACACTGAAAAAAATATTGTCGTGAGGTCAAAGATTTCAACTCTTTAAAATACGAATGCAAATTTTGCATTTCTCAAATATAAAGCCTTTGTCCAAAGTCGTATTGTCCTTATAATTAAGTGATTTCAATGAAGTCGTATTGTCCTTATATTTAAGTGATTTCAAAGCAGTCGTATTGTCCTTATATTTAAGTGATTTCACTTAAAAATGGGTATCATAACATGAAAGAAAAATAGTTGGGCTAAGGTCAACTTGACTTTAGGTTAAAGTGGCAGCCCGATTAAGATTCAGGCTCACTTAGACTATTCAGTCCATTGTGATACAACTTGACTTTAATAATTCAGGAAAATTCTTTAAATTTAACTAAATTGTCTTTAAATTTGTTGTCTTTTTGCATCTTGTCTACAAAGCAAAAAAAATCGTTCAAATATAAGACATGTTTTTCAACACTTTATTTTAAAGACGTTTTTTACTTAAAACGTCTACTGGAAGTCGAGTCTTAATTTTGAAAATAAAGTTGTCGATAACTCGTTTTTAAAGGACTTTGATAGCATATGAAGGAAAAAAAGCTGAAAAAGCGAAAAATTAAAATTTGTTTCCTAGAAGCAAAAACACAAACCCCAAATTTAAAAGAGAATTGTGTCTTAAACGTATCCTTATTTGTATTCTCCGCTTCTTTGGCTCGGAATCAATACCAAATTTTTTAAAGTAAACACAAAATCTTTGGAGCAAGACATGCTTTTTATACCCTTCACCACTACTGTGGTACAGGGTATAATAAGTTTGTGCATTTGTATGTAACGCCAAGAAGGAAAAGTCTGAGACCCATCGTTTAGTATACCGATCGTCTTAGAATTAAATTCTGAGTCGATTTAGCGATGTCCGTCTGTCTGTCTGTCTGTCTGTCTGTCTGTCTGTCTGACGGTCTGTCTGTTGATGTATTTTTGTGTGCAAAGTACAGCTCGCAGTATTAGTCCGATTGTCCTAAAATTTGGTATATGGTCCTGTTTCGGCTCAAAGACGATCCCTATTGATTTTGGAAAAAATCGGTTCAGATTTAGATATAGCTGCCATATATATTTTTCACCGATCTGGTCATAATTGGCGTGTATATCAACCGATCTTCCTCAAATTCCGTACATTCGAATATTTTATGAGTCTCGAAAAACTTGCAAAATATCAGCTGAATCGGTTCAAATTTAGATATAGCTCCCATATATAGCTTTCGCCCGATTTACACTCATTTGCCCACAAAGGCCAATTTTTAACTCCGATTTAGTTGCAATTTTGCACAGGGAGTAGAATTAGCATTGTAACTATGCGTGCCAAATTTGGTTGAAATCGGTTCAGATTTGGATATAGCTTCCATATATAGCTTTCGCCCGATTTACACTCATATGACCACAGAGGCCAATTTTTAACTTCGATTTAGTTGAAATTTTGCACAGGAAGTAGAATTAGCATTGTTACTATGCGTGCCAAATTTGGTTGAAATCGGTTCAGATTTGGATATATCTCCCATATATAGCTTTCGCCCGATTTACACTCATATGACCACAGAGCCCAATTTTTTGCTCCGATTTAGTTGAAATTTTGCACAGGGAGTAGAATTAGCATTGTAGCTATGCGTGCCAAATTTGGTTGAAATCGGTTCAGATTTAGATATATCTCCCATATATAGCTTTCGCCCGATTTACACTCATATAACCACAAAGGCCAATTTTTAACTCCGATTTAGTTGAAATTTTGCACAGAGAGTAGAATTAGCATTGTTGCTATGCGTGCCAAATTTGGTTGAAATCGGTTCAGATTTAGATATAGCTCCCATATATATGTTTTTCTGATGTCGACAAAAATAGTCAAAATAAAGGGTGATACGGTCAAAATTTGGTCAAGGGAAAACGCGTGTAAATCGGTGAAATCGTTTATTTAAAAAATCAAATTAAATTTCTTTTTCAAGTTCAATTAGTATAAAATTCAGGAAAAATATTCAGTTAGGCTTTCGCTTTTCCAAATCCGAATTTCCGGGCCTCACGCTTGACACCTGCCATCAGATTTTCTACAGCCACCTTGTCCACCTTCTTCGCCGCAGAAAACCAGTTTGCATTTTGAAATGCTGCTCGTCCTTAGCAGTTTTTTTGGTCTTCTTTAGGTTCCGCTTGACAATAGCCCAGTATTTCTCAATTGGGCGGAGCTCTGGCGTGTTGGGAGGATTCTTGTCCTTGGGAACCACCTGCACGTTGATGGCGGCGTACCACTCCATGGCCTTTTTACCGTAATGGCAAGATGCCAAATCCGGCCAAAACAGTACGGAACAACCGTGTTTCTTCAGGAAAGGCAGCAGACGTTTATTAAAACACTCTTTCACGTAAATTTCTTGGTTGACAGTCCCGGAAGCTATGAAAATGCGGCTTTTCAGGCCACAGGTACTGATGGCTTGCCAAACCAGATATTTCTTTGCGAACTTTGACAGTTTTATGTGCTTGAAAATATCTGCTACCTTTCCCCTTCCTTTTGCTGTATAAAACGTATGTCCCGGAAGCTGCTTGTAGTAGGCTTTGACGTAGGTTTCGTCGTCCATTACCACGCAGTCAAACTTCGTCAGCATCGTCGTGTACAGCCTCCGGGATCGCGCTTTGACCATCGTATTTTGTTTATCATCGCGATTTGGAGTCACTACCTTCTTGTAAGTCGATAGTCCGGCTCGTTTTTTGGCTCGATGCACGGTTGTAGACGATACACCCAGCTTATTTACGGCATCTCGGAGAGAGAGATTAGGGTTTCGCTTGAAACTACCGGCAACTCTCTTTGTCGTCTCAGCGGCTTCCGGTTTTCGATTTCCCCCCGATCCAGACTTCCTGGCTGTTGACAAACGTTCCCCAAACACTTTAATTACATTTGTAACGGTTGATTTGGCAACTTTTAGCGATTTTGCCAGCTTGGACGCTGCTCTTCTTGCTTGGACGGCATTTTGACAACTGAAGAGTGAATTCTAAAATCAAAATAGGAGCAACATTCTACACACACACACCTTCAAAATGAGGGGTGTCCACGTTTTTTAAATGCAAAATTGAAAGAAATACGTCAAGTTTATATTGACCAAATTTTGACCGTATCACCCTTTACCAACATTTTCCTTGTTAAATCGCCACTGCTTAGTCGAAAAGTTGTAAAAATGACTCTAATTTTCCTAAACTTCTAATACATATATATCGAGCGATAAATCATAAATAAACTTTTGCGAAGTTTCCTTAAAATTGCTTCAGATTTAAATGTTTCACATATTTTTTTACTAATATTGTGTTCCACCCTAGTGCATTAGCCGACTTAAATTTTGAGTCTATAGATTTGTAGAAGTCTATCAAATTCTGTCCAGATCGAGTGATATTTATATGTATGTATTTGGGACAAACCTTTATATATAGCTCCCAACACATTTGACGGATGTTATGGTATCGAAAATTTAGATCTACAAAGTGGTGAAGGGTATAATATAGTCGGCCCCGCCCGACTTTAGACTTTCCTTACTTGTTTTTCTTCTATTATAGTGTGTAAATTCGTGAATTGCAGTTCAAAAGTACAACAGGACATTAAATTTTCCTGGTTTTAACAAAGCTTTATAGAAATCATGAATAACTTCATTTCTGAATGCAATAGGTCAAAATGCTTTTGTATGCCTTTAAAAAAAATAAAATGAACTGTCACTGATATAGATCTATCACCAGTCAGACGAGAGGTTTAGAAATGATGGCAACCTGAAACTGGTTACAATACAGACGAGCGGTTTAGAAATGGTAGCAACCTAAAGCTGGTTGCAATGCATACCAGCCACCCTGTTCGTGTTACAAACGGAATGATAATACATATATACTTTTTCTTCTAATGTTAGAGGGCATGCAAACAAACAAAACATAATATTAAATGAATCCTATATATGTTATTCGCTTGATTTCAGCTGCCATGTTCTTTTGAATTTTTTTCCTATGGTGTTTTCCTCATGGGATGATTGCAATTGGCACAAAACAATTTTTATATATGACGACTTATCTGTCTGTATGTCTGTCCCCCATTCGTCTGTTATCACGGCATGGTTAGCTGCAAGGCATCCATGAAGTTTTCTCTTCATCAATTTCTCTGGTGTTTTTTTTTTTTTTTGTTTTGATTTGTACAGTGTTGCATGTTTCATGTTGCATTTTCATGGTATTTGCTGTTCTTGCTGCAATAGCTATAGGATTTTCTCCTACTTCTTAAAGCGCATATTTTTGTGGGGCTTATATGTGTATGCTTGGCATATGAATATCCCTTTTCCATTCCATCTTCATGTGTGTCATGCAAAAATGAGCATTACTTGTTTCCAAAGATGACATTTCATCTAATTACAGGGAGTGTTGCATGAATGCGTAAACCCACAACAACAACAGAACAAACCTGCAACAATCATATATGTATGCAACACAGTGGTTACATAGTGACAAGTAGGTCTTCTATTCATTGGGAATGAATTATACAGGCTGACTGATATATATTGCAACCAATTTCAGATTGCTTTCATTTCTAAACCGCTCGTCTGACAGCTGAACGATTTATTCCAGTAACAGTTCATTTTATTGTCTACAAGCCTACAAAAAGATTTTGATCTATTGCATTGATAACAAGTATATACAGCCGTAAGTTCAGCCAGGCTGAATCTTATGTACCCTCCACCATGGATTTCGTAGAAACTTCTACGAAAGACTGTCATCCACAATTGAATTACTTGGGTTGTGGTATCTTGAAACTTCTTAACATCATTTTCTAAATTGTGAGTTAGTCCATACGTGGTATATATTAGACAAAAAGTTATGTATAGGTAAGTCTACAAATAATTTTTGTGTGATTGGGGATCGATTTATCTGAGGGCTATATATAACTATAGACCGATATGGTCCTCGTTAGGCATGGTTGTTAACGGCCATATACTAGCACAATGTACCAAATTTCAACTGACTCGGATGCAATTTGCTCCTCCAAGAGGCTCCAAAACCAAATCTCGGAATCGGTTTATATGGGGGCTATATATGATTATGGACTGATATGGACCACTTTTTGCATTGTTGTTAAATATCATTACTACCACCACGTACCAAATTTCATCCAGATCGGATCAATTTTGCTTCTCCAAAAGGCACCAGAGGTCAAATCTGGGGATCGGGTTATATGGGGGCTATATATAATTATGGACTGATATGAACCAATTCCTGCATGGTTGTTGGATACCATATACTAACATCAGGTATCAAATTTCAACCGAATCGAATGAATTTTGCTCTTCCAAGGGGCTCCGGAGGTCAAATCTGGGGATCGGTTTATATGGGGCTATATATAATTATTGACCGATTTCGACCAATTTTTGCATGGGTGTTTGAAGCCATATATTAACACCACGTACCAAATTTCAACTGAATCAGATGAATCTTGTTCTTTCAAGAGGCTCCGGAGGTCCAATCTGGTGATCGGTTTATATGGGGGCTATATATAATTATGGACCGATATGGACCAATTTTTGCACGGTCATTAGAGACCATATACTAATACCATGTACCAAATTTCAGGCGGATCGGATGAAATTTGCTTTTCTTAGAGGCTCCCCAAGCCAAATCGGGGGATCGGGGGATATATGGGGGCTATATATAATTATTAACCGATGTGGACCAATTTTTGCATGGTTGTTAGAGAATTACACCATGTACCAAATTTCAGGCGAATCGGATGAAATTTGCTTCTCTTAGAGCAATCGCAAGCCAAATTTGGGGGTCCGTTTATATGGGGGCTATACGTAAAAGTGGACCGATATGGTCCATTTGCAATACCATCCGACCTACATCAATAACAACTTATTGTGCCAAGTTTCAAGTCGATATCTGTTTCGTTCGGAAGTTAGCGTGATTTCAACAGACGGACGGACGGACATACTCAGATCGACTCAGAATTTCACCACGACCCAGAATATATATACAGTATGTCAAGAAAGTCTTTTGACATTGCCAACTATTTCAAATTCTAGAAATAATTAAAATATTAAATATTTTATTAAATTTTTAATTCTGTGTACGTATGTGTACTTTGGAAAATACAAAATAAAATATTTTTTTAAAATTTCATTATATTTAATTTTGTAACAAAACATAATTTGTATCCCATTGTCAAAACACTTTCTTGACAAACTGTATATATATATATATATATATATATATATATATATATATATATATATATATATATATATATATATATATATACACTTTGTTGTCTTAGAGCAATATTTCGATGTGTTACAAACGGAATGACAAAGTTAATATACCCCCCAAAAAAGTTATTTGTAATGAAATTAAACGGTGATAGTGCGAATGTTCTATATATTTGACGGTAAAACCACAAGTGGTTATCGTTAGAACCTTCTAGCATTTAAATATGAAGACATCTTCTGTCTTTCTTGTTCGTTTTCGTGATACAGACAGTGATGCATCGCGTTTACAAAGTGAACGAAAAAACAACACTAGAAATGAGCGGAAAAGTAAAGGCCGCAGTGATGAAGAACTTGCTCGTGAGTTGGACATATCGTGATAACGGAAGCAATACATATTAAACAAGGAAAGTCTAAAGTCGGGCGGGGCCGACTATATTATACCCTGCACCACTTTGTAGATCTAAATTTTCGATACCATATCACATCCGTCAAATGTGTTGGGGGCTATATATAAAGGTTTGTCCCAAATACATACATTTAAATATCACTCGATTTGGACAGAATTTCTACAAAATCTATAGACTCAAAATTTAAGTTGGCTAATGCACTAGGGACGAACACAATTTTAGTAAAAAAATATGGGAATTTAAATCTGAAGCAATTTTAAAAAAACTTTGCAAAAGTTTATTTATGATTTATCGCTCGATATATATGTATTAGAAGTTTAGGAAAATTAGAGTCATTTTTACAACTTTTCGACTAACCAGTGGCGATTTTACAAGGAAAATGTTGGTCGAAATCAGAAACACATATATATGGGAGCTAATCTAAATCTGAACCGCTGTCAACCAAATTTGGCACGCATAGCTACAATGCTAATTCTACTCCCTGTGCAAAATTTCAACTAAATCGGAGCAAAAAATTGGCCTCTGTTGTCATTTGAGTGTAAATCGAGCGAAAGCTATATATGGGAGCTATATGTAAATCTGAACCGATTTCAACCAAATTTGGCACGCATAGCTACAATGCTAATTCTACTCCCTGTGCAAAATTTCAACTAAATCGGAGCAAAAAGTTGGCCTCTGTGGGCAAATGAGTGTAAATCGGACGAAAGCTATATATGGGAGCTATATCTAAATCTGAACCGATTTGGCTGATATTTTGCAAGTTTTTCGAGACTCATAAAATATTCGGATGTACGGAATTTGAGGAAGATCGGTTGATATACCCGCCAATTATGACCAGATCGGTGAAAAATATATATGGCAGCTATATCTAAATCTGAACCGATTTTTTCCAAAATCAATAGGGATCGTCTTTGAGCCGAAACAGGACCCTATACCAAATTTTAGGACAATCGGACTAAAACTGCGAGCTGTACTTTGCACACAAAAATACATCAACAGACAGACAGACAGACAGACAGACGGACATCGCTAAATCGACTCTGAATTTAATTCTAAGACGATCGGTATACTAAACGATGGGTCTCAGACTCTTCCTTCTTGGCGTTACATACAAATGCACAAACTTATTATACCCTGTACCACAGTAGTGGTGAAGGGTATAAATATGGGAATTTAAATCTGAAGCAATTTTAAAGAAACTTTGCAAAAGTTTATTTATGATTTATCGCTCTATATATATGTATTAGAAGTTTAGGAAAATTAGAGTCATTTTTACAACTTTTCGACTAAGCAGTGGCGATTTTACAAGGAAAATGTTGGTCGAAATCAGAAACACATATATATGGGAGCTAAATCTAAATCTGAACCGCTGTCAACCAAATTTGGCACACATAGCTACAATGCTAATTCTACTCCCTGTGCAAAATTTCAACTAAATCGGAGTTAAAAATTAGCCTCTGTGGTCATATGAGTGTAAATCGGGCGAAAGCTATATATGGGAGCTATATCTAAATCTGAACCGATTTCAACCAAATTTGGCACGCATAGCTACAATGCAAATTCTACTCCCTGTGCAAAATTTCAACTAAATCGGAGCAAAAAATTGGCCTCTGTGGTCATTTGAGTGTAAATCGGTCGAAAGCTATATATGGGAGCTATATCTAAATCTGAACCGATTTGGCTGATATTTTGCAAGTTTTTCGAGACTAATAAAATATTTGGATGTACGGAATATGAGGAAGATCGGTTGATATACACGCCAATTATGACCAGATCGGTGAAAAATATATATGGCAGCTATATCTAAATCTGTTCCGATTTTTTCCAAAATCAATAGGGATCGTCTTTGAGCCGAAATAGGACACTATACCAAATTTTAGGACAATCGGACTAAAACTGCGAGCTGTACTTTGCACACAAAAATACACCAACAGACAGACAGACGGACATCGTTAAATCGACTCAGAATTTAATTCTAAGACGATCGGTATACTAAACGATGGGTCTCAGACTTTTCCTTCTTGGCGTTACATACAAATGCACAAACTTATTATACCCTGTACCACAGTAGTGGCGAAGGGTATAAAAATTAGCTTGGACTTGAGCCATTGAAATTCCAAACAATTCATGAGCTCGCCGATTAACATGGACTAGAAAAAGCCAATGAGTTGCACGCTTGCACGAAAGTGATCAGTTACCGAATTTGGTTTTCTCCGATGAGAAGCCATTTCAAATTGAGAAGTTTATGAACAAACAACATGATCGGATTTACGTGCAACGCGGTCAGCTGAAAATTTTATGAACTCTAGCACTGTCGATGGTAATAGTGTACACCGCGTGAACAGCCGATTGTCGCTCTCCGCTCGTATTCATTGAATAATTGTCGAATTTCATCTGGGAAATATCCTAAATATCCTAGTATTGAAGCCCTGGCCAGACAACAAGTCATCCGAAAATCATTAACATTGAAGAATTTTAAATTAAAACAAGTAAGGAAAGTCTAAAGTCGGGCGGTGCCGACTATATTATACCCTGCACCACTTTGTAAATCCACATTTTCGATACTATATCAAATCCGTCAAATGTGTTGGTAAAAAAATATGGGAAACATTTTAATCTGAACCAAGTTTGAGGCAACTTCGCAAAAGTGTATTTATGATTTATCGGTCGATAGATATGTATTAGAAATAAAGGAAAATTTTAGTCAAGTTTTCGACTTAAATAGCAGTGCGATTTTATAAGGAAAATGCGGTTATTTTGGCTATTTTTGCCCAAATCGGAAAAACATATATATGGAAGCTACATACAAATCTGAACTGATTTCAAAAAATTCGACATGCATACTTAGTATTTTAATTCTACTCCCTGTGCAAAATTTCACGTAAATCGGACTACAACTTTGAACTCTGTGGTCATATGACGGAAAATCGGGCGAAAGATATATGGGAGCTATATCTAAATCTGAACCGATTTGAATAAAAATTAACACACTTGGCTACACTACTAGTTGTACTCCTAGCGCAAAATTTCAACCAAATTGGGATAAAACTCTGGCTTTTGGGGCCATATAAGTCTATATCGGGCGAAAGATGTATATGAGAGCTATATCTCAATCTGAACCGATTTCAATCAAATTTGGCACACCTGACTATAGTACTTATTGTTCTCCTGGTGCAAAACTTCAAGCAAATCAGGGTAAAACTCTGGCTTCTGGGGCCATATAAGTCCATATCGGGCGAAAAATATATATGGGAGCTATATCTAAATCTGAACCGATTTCTTCGAAAATCAATAGGGTTCTATTCTGACCCAAAACAGGAACTTGTGCCAAATTTGAAGGCAAGTGGACTTAAACTGCGACCTGGACTTTTATCACAAAAATGTGTTCACAGACAGACGGACATGGCTAGATCAACTTAGGGACCCACCCTGAGCATTATTGCCAAAGACACCATGTGTCTATCTCGCCTCCTTCTGGGTGTTGCAAACATATCCACTAACTTATAATACCCTTTTCCACAGTGTGCCGCAGGGTATAAAGATTACGACAAGTAAAATGTGGAAATTTTACATTCAGTTTCAAACAATTTTCATGATCAGTGCGCCTTCTATACCCTCAAGAAGTGAAATCGATCCATATCAGTATATTTACAATTACGGGCAAATCGGATAAAAACTATGGTTTCTAGGAGTTAAATCGGGCGATCGGTCTATATGGAGGCTATACTAAAACATGGACCGATACTCACCATATTCGGCACACGTTTTTATGGTCCTACAATACCTCTAGATTTCTAATTTCAGGAAAATTGGATAAAAACTACGGATTCTACAAGCCCAAGTAATAATATCAAGAGATCGGTCTATATGGGGGCTATATCAAAACATGGACCGATACTCACCATTTTTGGCACACCTCTTTATGGTCCTAAAATACCTCCAGATTTTCAATTTCAGGCGAATTGGATAAACACTACGGTTTCTATAAGCCCAACCCCCTAAATCGGGAGATCGGTCTATATGGGGGCTATACCAAAACATGAACCGATACTCACCATTTTTGGCACACCTCTTTATGGTCCAACAATACCTCCAGTTCAGAGAACGGCTGCGATCTACCGCAACCGACCAGTGTATTTAGTAAACACCAACATTTGCAATCTTAAAAATAAAAACACCAATTGGTACAAAAAAAATTCAACCACCAATATCCAATGCAACCAACGACTGTCGGTGTTTGTTAGTATGAGTGTTGGTCTCTCGAAAACACCGTAGCTTTAAAGCAATCACACAAATTGGTTACCCATATCTCAGCAGTATGGTATTCTCTTATTTTTTCAATTTCAGGCGAATTGGATAAAAACTACGGTTTCTATAACCCAAGACCCCAACTCGGGAGGTCGGTTTCTATGAGGGCTATGCCAAAACATGGACCGATACTCACCATTTTTGGCACACCTCCTTATGGTCCTAAAATAACTCTAGATTTTCAATTTCAGACAAATTTAAAAACTACGGATTCAAGAAGTAAAATGGGAAAATCGGTCTATATGGAGGCTATTCCAAAACATGGACCGATACTCACCATTTTTGGCACACCTCTTTATGGTCCTAAAATACAACTAGATTTCCAATTTCCGGCGAATTAGATACAAACTACGGTTTCTACAAGCCCAAGACCCCAAATCGGGAGATCGGTTCATATGGGGACTATATCAAAACTTGGAGCGATACAACCTATCTTCGAACTTGACCTGCCTGCAAACAAAACACGAATCTGTGCCAAATTCCAAGACGATAGCGCCATTATTGAAGGCTGTATCGTCATTACAACAGACAGGCGTACATGCTTATATCGTCTTAGAATTTCTACCTGATCAAGAACATATATACTTTATATAGTCGGAAATCGATATTTCGATGTGTTACAAATGGAATGACAAACTTATTATACCCCCGTCACCATTCTATGGTGGTGGGTATAAAAATACAACTAAATATATTAAATATATTATGCCCTGCGCTACACTGTAGAACAGGGTATTATAAGTTAGTGCATATGTTTGCAACACCCAGAAGGAGACGAGATAGACACATGGTTACTTTGGCAAAAATGCTCAGGGTGGGCTCCTGAGTCGATATAGCCATGTCCGTCTGTCCGTGAACACATTTTTGTAATCAAAGTCTAGGTCGCAGTTTTAGTCCAATCGACTTCAAATTTGGTACAAGTATGTGTTTTGGCTCAGAATAGAACCCTATTGATTTTGGAAGACATTGGTTTCAGATTTAGATATAGCTCCCATATATATATTTCGCCCGATATGGACTTATATGGTCCCAGAAGTCAGAGTTTTACCCTAATTTGCTTAAAATTTTGCACAAGAAGAACAATTAGTACTATAGTCAAGTGTGCCAAATTTTATTGAAATCGGTTCAGATTTAGATATAGCTCCCATATATATATTTCGCCCGATATGGACTAACTCGGTCCCAGAAGCCAGAGTTTTACCCCAATTTGGATGAAATTTTGCACTAGTAGTACAATTAGTGGTGTAGTCAAGTGTGCAAAATTTTATTGAAATCGGTTCAGATTTAGATATAGCTCCCATATATATCGTTCGCCAGATTTACACTCATATGAACACAGTGGCCAATCTTTTACTCCGATTTAATTGAAACTTTGCACAGGGAGTGGAATTAGCATTGTAGCATGCGTGCCAAATTTGGTTGAAATCGGTTCAGATTTAGATATAGCTCCCATATATAGCTTTCGCCCGATTTACACTCATATGACCACAGAGGCCAATTTTTAACTTCGATTTAGTTGAAATTTTGCACAGGGAGTAGAATTAGCATTGTAGCTATGCGTGTCAAATTTGGTTGAAATCGGTTCAAAATTAGATATAGCTTCCATATATATGTTTTTCTGATTTCGAAAAAAATGGTAAAAATACCAACATTTTCCTTGTAAAATCGCCACTGCTTCTAATACATATATATCAAGCAATAAATCATAAATAAACTTTTACGAAGTTTCCTTAAAATTGCTTCAGATTTAAATGTTTCCCATATTTATACCCTGCGCCACACTGTGGAACAGGGTATTATAAGTTAGTGCATATGTTTGCAACACCCAGAAGGAGACGAGATAGGCACATGGTGTCTTTGGCAAAAATGCTCAGGGTGGGCTCTTGAGTCGATATAGCGATGTCCATCTGTCCGTGAACACATTTTTGTAATCAAAGTCTAGGTCGCATTTTTGGTCCAATCTTCTTCAAATTTGGCACAAGTATGTGTTTTGGCTCAGAATAGATCCCTATTGATTTTGGAAGAAATCGATTCAGATTTAGATATAGCTCCCATATATATATTTCGCCCGATATGGACTTATATAAATAATCTTGGACTTATATAAATAATCTAATTATAAATAATCTTTTGGGAAGTTTCCTTAAAATTGCTTCAGATTTAAATGTTTCTTATATTTTTATACCCACCACCATAGAATGGTGACGGGGTATAATAAGTTTGTCATTCCATTTGTAACACATCGAAATATCGATTTGCGACTATATAAAGTATATATATTCTTGATCAGGGAGAAATTCTAAGACGATATAACGATGTCCGTCTGTCCGTCTGTCTGTCTGTCTGTTGTAATCACGCTACAGTCTTCAATAATGAAGCAATCGTACTGAAATTTTGCACAAACTCGTCTTTTGTCTGCAGGCAGGTCAAGTTCGAAGATGGGCTATATCGGTCCAGGTTTTGATATAGTCCCCATATAGACCGACCTCCCCATTTGGGGTCTTGGGCTAATAGAAATCGTAGTTTTTATCCAATTTGCCTGAAATTTTAAATCTAGAGGTATTTTATGACCATAAAGAGGTGTGCCAAAAATGGTGAGTATCGGTCCATGTTGTGGTATAGCCCCCATATAGACCGATCTCCCGATTTTACTTCTTGGGCTTATAGAAACCGCAGTTTTTATTCAATTTACCTGAAATTGGAAATCTAGAGATATTATAGTACCACAAATACGTGTGCCAAAAATTGTGAGTATCGGTCCATATTTTGGTATAGCCCCCATATAGACCGATCTCCCGATTTTACTTCTTGGGCTTATAGAAACCGCAGTTATTATTCAATTTACCTGAAATTGGAAATCTAGAGGTATTGTAGGACCACAAATACGTGTGTCAAAAATTGTGAGTATCGGTCCATGTTTTGGCATGGTCCCCATATAAAACGGCCTCCCGATTTGGGGTCTTGGGCTTATAGAAACCGTAGTTTTTATCCAATTTGTTTGAAATTGGAAATCTAGAGGTATTTTAGGACCATAAAGAGGTGTGCCGAAAACGGTGGTATGGTCCCCATATAAAACGACCTCCCGATTTGGGGTCTTGTGCTTATAGAAACCATAGTTTTTATCCAATTTGTCTGAAATTGGAAATCTAGAGGTATTTTAGGACAATAAAGAGGTGTCCCGAAAATGGTGAGTAT
Organism: Haematobia irritans; assembly: GCF_050003625.1. Lineage (NCBI taxonomy): Eukaryota > Metazoa > Arthropoda > Insecta > Diptera > Muscidae > Haematobia > Haematobia irritans. The sequence goes on from NC_134397.1 coordinate 233,912,814, forward strand.
CGGTACATATTTTGGTATAGCCCCCATATAGACCGATTTCCCGATTTTATTTCTTGGGCTTCTAGAATCCGAAGTTTTTATCCTATTTGCATGAAATTGAAAATCTAGAGGTATTTTCGGGACATAACGAAGTGTGCCGAAAACGGTGAGTATTGGTCCATATTTTAGTATAGCCCCCATAAGAACGATCTCCCGATTTAACTCCTTGGGTTTCTAAAAACCGTAGTTTTTATCTGATTTGCCTGAAATTGTAAATATTCTGGTATTTTAGGCTCACAAAACCGTATATCGGATTAAGTTTTTATCGGTCCATTTGGTAATGCCTCCATATAGACCGACTTCACTTCTTGAGGGTGTAGAAGGCGCACTGATCATGAAAATTGCTTGAAACTCAATGTAAAATTTCCAGATTTTACTTCTACAGATTTAAGATTTCAAATCAAGACGTTATTTTATAATTTTCTTGCACACTTACAAGATATGTTAATGATTCCTCTAAAACTCAAACAAAAATGGTTCTTATAAATCCAGAATCTGATATAGTCCTCATAGGTGAAATCTTTAAATTTATCTTCGGGAAGTGTCCTCAAGTCCTCAAGCCCTCCTGAAATTTCAAAGAAAACCCTAATCCTTGGTTTATGGTGGTGGGTACTTAAGATTCGGCCCGGCCGAACTTACTGCTTTATATACTTGTTTTTTACTAACATTGTCTTCCACCCTAGTGCATTAGCCGACTTAAATTTTTAGTCTATAGATTTTGTAGAAGTCTATCAAATTCTGTCCAGATCGAGTGATATTTAAATGTATGTATATGGGACAAACCTTTATATATAGCCCCCAACACATTTGACGGATGTGATAAGAAAATCTAATATAGTCGGCCCCGCCCGACTTTAGACTTTCCTTACTTGTTTTTAAATTAGTAAGTAAATGTTTTCGTATTTTATTTAATATTTACACCTGTTCTGGTGTACGAATTTGCAACACGCAATATTTTCTTCAATCGCTAGTTTCCGAACCACATTGATATATAATACCAAATCTGTACATACTGTTCCTTTGGATAACGAAATTTAATGGAATAAATTTCTTGGAAAGCTATGAAATGGTTCAGAGTGTATTGACAGTTGGGGCAACTAAATCTTTGCAGGAACCAACTAATGTCAAAAGTTTTTTGTAGCCATTGAACCACTGTCTTTTTTGATAGAATTGAATGTTGTTAGCATTCATGTGCAACAAACTTTAGGCATCAACTCCTTTTCCTTTTGGTACCACAAATGTTGGTGTTGTTGCTTCTGCGTCTTTGCTGGCTGTTGGTTGCTGTTGTTGGTGTTATTATTGTTGCATTGCTGTATTTAAAAGACATTATAGATTTTTTTGTTTTGCATTTCAGTTATTTGCTATTATGCTGTTGCAAATGCCTCAATGCCTTCCTTCTTTCTTGGTCGCCCCCTATCCTAGCCCTCCCCCATCAATTATGGTCTATACGCACATATATACACTTCCAGCATTTTGCAGGAATGTGTGCAACATTATGCGTGCAATCGCGTGCACTTACTTTACAAAGCGAGAAACATTGAACAAAGGACAGACAAACATCGAGAACATTGTTGATGATAGCGCCCATGGCACGAGGGGAGGTAGATGCAGCACAGAGGGACGTAACAAACAACATTTCGTTGTTAGTAATTAAGAACGCAATGAGGCTCCACACTAAAAATTCTTCAAAAGCGTGCATAGCATTCATGTGTGCAACGACCGACGCCACCAAACATCCATCGAAAGTAACCACCACTCGACTCTGGCCTACTATGGCGGTGGATTGGCGGCGCGTATGCAAAAATGCATACATTTCACATTTGGAACTGTAATACAATGTCATCTTGCCGCATCCCCATCACCTTGACTTCACTCACGGTCATCGTCATCATAATCGTAGTGGACTTTCGTCCTTTTCACCATATCATACGTCCGTTGTTGGTGTGCTAGAGTGAGTGTCTGTGTGTGTGGAGCTACTCCAGCTACAACTGCCATAGTCTCCCCATTATTATTATCAATATGGTGTGTGGTGATTGTGTACCTCTTCTTTAGCTCCATTAAGATTAATGAGGGATGGATGCTCGTCGATTCATCGGTGGAGACGACAACCATGCAGCAGCCATCCACTCATTGATGTTGATGATGGTGCTGATGATATTTTGCTTTTGCCTGTTGGCTGTTTCAAAAATGTATTTTTTTGCGTTTTGGTTACTTCAGTCGTCTTTCTTGGGTAAAGCGCTGACGTGGCAATTTCCATGGCCCCACCGACATTGGTTTAATAAAATGGTATCACTTACGTTTTAAACAACAATGGCGTGGCTATGCTATAATAAGAGAAGGGGATCAACAATGAAATAAAATTATTAAGATCTGACACTGAAAAAATATTGATGTGTTATGAAAGACTATTCAACATAATTCTTAAACGCGGAGGAGAAAATGGATGCCAGGATTATATCAGAAGAAAAAAATGTAAGGAAAGTCTAAAATCGGGCGGGAGCGATTATATTATACCCTGCGCCACTTTGTACACCCATAAAAACAAAATCATAAACGGCGTGCACGCTTCAAAACGATCCGATCATGAAAGTGAAATAAAACACATGTGGCTTCAATCGGAGAACAGACTGTGCCAATATGACAACGATAAAATGACACCATGACGCATGCATGCGATGTCAAATTAATAACCAGCGTTCATGATCTGAAAACGTAATGGTTACGAATTTTAAACAAAAAAAAATCCGCTACCATGTCTCGCTACTTGTTTGCTCCATACGCGTCGCCCTTGCACATTGCAACACCAATGGAGTTGCCATAAGAACGTCTAACGCATATTTCAAGTCTTTTCATGACCAAAGAAAAACGAAAACCGTTCATGAAATCGTGAACGCCTGTAGACGAAATCATGACGATTCCGTTTTGATTTTTCGTGAAATGGTTTGTAAACAGAAGTTCACAGAATCAATAGGAGGGCCCTTATTTATATGAGAACAACGGCCACCGCAGCTCTAGAAGTACTGATGGGAGTATGCCCACTTGATCTGCATATCAGGAAAAATCGTAGGTGATACTCATGAGGCTGAAGAGCCTGGACTCGCTTGGAAATTCGGAATGCAGACACACGGAACTCGTTGGACAAGATATTAGGACAGACTTTATGGTGACTCATTAATAGAGGTGTGCACGTGACACGAAATTATAGAGCATCACGAAAAATTTCATGACTCACGCGTGATTCGTGAGTCACGCTGATGGCAACGGCGTGAGTGTGCGTGAGCGTGATTAACAAACCAAAAGTCGTGTGTGAGCGTGAGTCACGAAAATAATTTCTTCGTGAGTGGGCGTGAGTAATGAATTTCGGAAAAATACGACAAAATTCCGCCTACGGACATAAAACGCTTACGATATGAATTCATTTACAATTTTAGTGACACCTGGGATGTTAAGAGTTTAATTACGCTCTCGATTTTAATCATGCTCATGTTATCAAACACGTCCCTAAGGTAAATTAGTCAAAAATTATTCGTGAGTCACGATATTTTTCCTGAGTCACGATATTTTTTCGTGAGTCACAACATTTCGTGCGTGAGCACAATTTTTCTTTTCGTGAGTGTGCGTGAGTCCTACCAAACAATATCGTACGTGAGTGTGCGTGAGCGTTAGTAAATTATTACTCACGTGCACACCTTTCTCAGAACGTATATGAGGGCCAGTTGAAATCAATTATTCCAAGTATAGAGGAGTGGAAAGAGAACGCATACATTGTGGAGACCTGAATATTTATAGGGATGGTTCGAAAATGGAGAAACGCACTAGCAGTGATATTTACTGTGAAGAGTTAGGGATTCATACAAAATGGATGGTGGATGCAGCATCTTTCAGGCGGAGGTATTTGCCATTGCGAAAGCTGCAGAACTACTGTTGATGAGGTCGATATTCAGACGCGATATCAGCTTCTTCATCAACAGTCAGGCAGTAATAGAGGTCTTAGGAAATCTGAATATAACGTCGTAGGTAGTCAGCCGCTGTCGTAGGGATCTTAGAGCTCTCACTGAACAGAATAATATCACTCTGTGCTGGTTACCTGGACATTGTTGAATAATGGGTAATGAGGAGACGGATGTGCTAAATAAAGAAGGCGTAAGCGGGACGATAATAACTTTACATATGTCTTCCCCCGTTATTTCTATATACTTACAGGATCAATGTCAAATACAATGATTTATGGAAAAAAACGTTTGGCTTCCTCTGCGAACTTCGAGCCAACCAAACTGATATGGGATGACAAGAGCCGTGAGAACTCAGATATTCTAATGGCGGCACTTAGAGATTATTTGGGACCACTGATAGGCATCATAACAGGACATAACACACTTGGAAAACACATGGTAAGGATTGGCTTAATGACTGACGATATTTGTAAATGGTGGCCAGTATCAACAGAAGACTCCTGTGCCAGCGTCCTTTACAAGAAACAAGATACTGTGCTCCTTTTTCTTACATGATATAACGGATGGTCGAAACTGCAATCTGAACGATATACTTGCCCTCATCAAGGCCTCAGGATGGAAGACCTATAATGAAACCAGCCCTTTTGCTATGGACTGATTTCATCCTCTGTAACCTAAACTAACCATGACTTGTTCCGTTGGAGATATGAGATTAAGTAAACGTTGAGAGTTGTTTATTGACTGCACTCATCGCGTTTCAGCCCTTCAATTTCTGCACAGCCTGAGATCTCCTTTTTTTGGAATCGTGAAATCGTTTACGCCATCCTCCAGCGATCCGTTATAGATTCTTGTGATTGTCAGTGTCAGAGCATCTGCAATCGGCTCCCTACTGTATCGTAGTAGATCAGATAGGATGTTGTATGGCCCAGGGGATTTTGAGTTTTTCATATTTGACAAGGCTCTTAGTATTTTCGAGAATATCGGTGTTCACGTCGAGATATCTCTTCTTGGTAGCTGTCGGGGTTGAATTGTTTCAAAAAGCGCCCCAGCGTTTTAACTGCTCAGATGTTATTGTGATGTCATTTCCATTTCCATTTGACCATTTTCGACCCGCCTAGTCGTTTAATTGCTTTGTATACACCACGCATGTTGCCATTTGCTGGGAACTTTCCCGCTTCTGCTGATATAGTTTGCTCGGTTTTTCCGGTCCAAAATATTTTACCTTCGCCAACAATTGTTCATAGTATATTTGCACTGTGCCTTTGCTCGATGCTGTTTCCGGTTCACTATTTCACGCACGACCTGGTCAGCTATCCACGGTTTTTGGGATCTTCTCTGAGTACCGAGGACATCAGCTTTGGAGATAGGAGAGTTCAATATCGGTCCACGAAATATTTCTACTTCTTGCAATCAAGGAACAGTGGTCGATCGGCTTCAAAAAGAGAGCAAATAAGCAGTTGGTTTTTGACGTGTAAAAAAGTATACAATTAAGTGCAATTTTAAATAAATATAAATAAATAAAAAAAATATATATCGAAATAAATCAAAATGAATATTGAATTAAATGGTATTAATTTTATTTTAAAATAAAAAAGTGTATAAAAATTGTTTTAAATTTGTTATAAAATCAATTTTTGTCAGCCTCATTGTTTCGTGTTCGATCGTTCTTATATGTAAATTTTATGTAGAGTTTTAGTTGTGTTCCCCCCTGAAGTCTCCAATGGGATTTTTTGTGGTTTATTAGTTAATATTGCAAGATTCTAAATTGATAAAAATCAGTTGCTTTCTTTTGTCCCCCTTTGTGTTATCTCCCTAATACCGAAGTGTCTTGTTTTTATATCCAAATATGATTTTTTGTATGGTGTTTGTTAACACTAGTTTACACTGAACATGTACATTTGATGATTTTTCTTACGTATTTTGATCTGCTGAATTCGAAAATGAAGGTTAAAAAATTTTTTAGGAAACCGTTTTTGAGATACCCCGTTATTTTTAGTTTTTCTGACTTTTTCCACTAAACAAATTATACCTCGAGCTAGAAATGTCCGATTATATCGTTGTTCGTACTTGAATGCAAGGTATTGAGACGAACAAACGTGTATAATTGGATCTGTGATAAGTTAATTGGTTCAAAATATATCGATGAAAATAGGGCGAATTTTCAACACAATCGTGTGTTACAATTTCATGAAAATCGGATAAAAAACTACTGCCCTTGGAGTAAAATCGGGAGATCGGTCTATACGTGGGCTATACCAACACATGGGCTGATTCACATCATTTTGGTTACATATGTTTGTGATCTTAAAATAATTCTGGTTTTAAATTTTAGGCAAATCGGATAGAAAGTACGTTGTCTAGAAGCCCAAAAAATAAAATCGGAAGATCGGCTTATATGGGGCCTATACCAGCACATGAACCTATAACCATAATTTTCTTCACACCTATTTGTGGTTCTAAAATACCTCTGTATAGAAAATATGGTTTCTAGGAGCCCAAGAAGTAAAATTTGGAGATCGGTATACATGGGGGCTATATAAATCCATTGACCGATAGACACCATTTTCTGCACTCCTATTTGTGGTCCTAAAATACATCTAAATGTCCAATTTCAGGGAAATCGGATAGAAACTATGGTTCCTAGAAGCTCAAGAAGTAAAATTGGGAGATCAGTATATATGGGGGCTATACCAACACATGAACCTACACGCAAAAAAATTATTCTTTCCTCCCAAACGAAATTTTAGACAAACAAAGTTCGTTTCTCATTTGCTTTTCGCCGTAAGGAAGTGTATTTGGAAGAAAAGTATATACTTTTTGTGATAAACGTTTATTCTTTTCCAGGATGTAAAAACAATTTCATAAAGACTAACTCAAAAAAAAAAAAAAATGTTTTCTTGCTAATTGCATTTTCCCTCACATCTTTCTCACATCCACGAGTTTTTTTAGTTCTTAACACCTTTTCCTGTAATGTTGATATATATGTAGAAGAAATTATACGATTTTATAAATTTTGAAAATTTTTTTTACCTTTCGACTGGACGGAGAATCGAACCGCGGACCATGCACTTTGTAAGCCAACACTCTAACCACTGAGCTATGTACCTATTATGGTCATCAATAGATAATTATCCGTATAAATATATATAGCATAGCTTGCGGCGCCCACGAACCGAATAAACAAAGTTTATTTAACAGAAACAAACATTTAGTTTGGCACCGTGGAGCAGTGGTTGCTACGTCCGACTTGCATGCCAAGGGTCGTGGGTTCGATCCCTGCTTCGACCAAAGTTTTTTTTTGTTTTTACATATATTCCAGATATGTTCGGAAGATTCCGAAAAAATGTTCAACATTACATTGTAACTACTATATTAAATTTTGAACTGTACAATGTATCTTATTAAAGACCTAAAGTCAGAAAAAAACAGTTTTTGATATAAACGAAATGGACTGTGTTGTTGTTTCAAAAATAACTTATTTTATTGAAAAAATAAACATTTTGTAACAAACGAATTTTTTGGTAATAAAAGTTTAAAATTTTCGAAGCAATTCAAAAAACTCTAACAAAAGAAAAACGTTTTCGGTACACGTTTTCCAAACGTTTTTTTTTTCTTTGCGTGTATAACCATCATTTTCTTCACCCCTATTTGTGGTCCTAAAATACCTCTGTGTTTAAAGTTTGAGGGGGGCTATACCAAACCCTCTTCAATCAATCCCATTTTATCATTAAATAGTCCTGACATAATTATAAAGCCGTGACCGAAGTTTCACGATGATGCATATACTGGAAGTATATTTGACCGCTAACTCCATATAGCACCGACCACTGTGCAGGGGTTGCCTTATAGAGTCCTCCTGCCGACTGACGATATTGGCATGAATAACTTATATTTGATAGGCTCTTTTCTGGACTTTAGGACAGCAGATTGAAAGTGCCTACAAATACACGCAAAGAAAAAAAACGTTTGGAAAACGTGTACCGAAAACGTTTTTCTTTTGTTAGAGTTTTTTGAATTGCTTCGAAAATTTTAAACTTTTATCACCAAAAAAATTAGTTTATTACAAAATTTTTATTTTTTCAATAAAAAAAGTTATTTTTGAAACAACAACACAGTCCATTTCGTTTATATCAAACACTGTTCTTTTCTGACTTTAGGTCTTTAATAAGACACATTTTACAGTTCAAACTTTAATATACTACAATGTAATGTTGAACATTTTTTCCGAATCTTCCGAACCTATCTGGAATATATGTCAAAAAAAAAAACAAAAAAAAAAACTTTGGTCGAAGCAGGGATCGAACCCACGACCCTTGGCATGCAAGTCGGACGTAGCAACCACTGCTCCACGGTGCCAAACTAAATGTTTGTTTCTGTTAAATAAACTTTGTTTATTTGGTTCGCAAGCTATGCTATATAAATATAACTTATATGGATATTTATCTATTGATGACCATAACAGGTACATAGCTCAGTGGTTAGTGTGTTGGCTTACAAAGTGCATGGTCCGCGGTTCGATTCTCCGTCCAGGCGAAAGGTAAAAAAAAATTTTAAAAATTTATAAAATCGTATAATTTCTTCTACATTGTTGGTATTACAGGAAAAGGTGTTAAGAACTAAAAAAACCTCGTGGATGTGAGAAAAATGTAAGGGAAAATGCAATTAGCAAGAAAACAATGTTTTTTTCTTTTTTGAGTTTGTCTTTATAAGATTGTTTTTACATCCTGGAAAAGAATAAATGTTTATCACAAACAGTATATACTTTTCTTCTAAATATACTACTTTACAGCGAAAAGCAAATGAGAAACGAACTTTGTTTGTCTAAAATTTCGTTTGGGAGGAAAGAATTATTTTTTTGCGTGTAGATTGTGGTGACTGTGGACATTAGCATCTCACATCAAGGAGACATCCAAAATATAGTTTGCTGATCACAATGTGATTATATGCTTGGAGACCTACTCCGATTTATTCTAGACTTATTATTACCTCGCTAACTCCCAGTAATTTTTGTATTGTATTGCATTCTTCTTTATTATTTTGTATTTCATATGGTATACAATTTAAATTGATAAATATTTATAGTTAATATTAAGAAATTATATTGATTAATTTAAAGCCATGCTACTTTGCAGCGTCAGGCGTAATTCCGTGTCTATTAGGCGTATTCGTTCATTAGGAAGGCTGGATATCTCAAACAGTATTTTAGGTATTTTACAAGATTATTCCAGCTATTGGTTTCATAACCATCCAAAATAAGGACTAATTGGTTTAGAGTAAGACATTCCTTCTGAAATAGGGCTAATCTGTTTTCACGAAACACTGGGCATCGTGCTATGAAGATCTCATTTAAGATGCAAAGATTACACAGTTTCTCATTTGCAGTAGATCCATATCTACTTCCGTTCAAGTCGATTTCTCCAGCTCTCGCTCTAAATATATATTTTATATTTTATTAAATCACCAGCTATTAGTACGAACTCCCAGTATATCAATGCGATTTCATTACGGTCTCGATTTAGTTTAGACGGTTCAGAGCGTGTTGGTACATTACAGGTCCCAGACAAAATCCGTTGTTTATCGTCATCGTAAGTGGCAGACCAAAGACCGGTTTGTGCAAAATTTCATCCGGATAGCTTAATTATTGAAGGGTTTAGTGTGATTCCAACAGACAGACGGACACGGTAAGGTCGTCTTGAAATCTCACCCTTATATGTGTTACAAACGGAAATCAATTCTGATTGTTTATGGTTTCCTGCACAAATTTTTAGGATTTCTTGGATGAGCATTCCATTTTCAATAATCATGATAGTTATCATGGAATTCGAGAACGTTCGTTTGTAACAAAAAATATCCTAAATAGTTCTTATTCTCGTTTTATGCCTTTCAAATTCTACGCCCATGTTCCAATGATTCGCTTAAGTACTTTCAACGCATTTGCATGGATTTTTCGTTTTATTCGAGTGCATGGTGAGAAATGGAAAAATGGAAATGCAAATTTATCATCGACTTTAGATGGGGGTTTCTTTTTTGGCAGTGCCAACTATTAGGCGCTCTGGTCCCAATGTTGAATTTGAGCGAATGTTCACTCAAACGCATTTCACACAGGCAGGAATTCCATTGCGACAATCGTTGGCCTCACTTGCTGACTGGTCATGGGCTGGCGTTAATGAGTTTTCCATGAGCTCGCGTTTTATATGTTGTTTGCATGTTGAATTAAGGCATTTCGCTGTTATTTGTGCGTTTTTCATTCGTTGCATTCATTTTGTTCAAAATCACTGGCAACAACAACAACAACAAAGGTGATAGGAGCAAAAATAAGACAGTACAACATTAACAAATTCAAAAATTTCAACGCATTTGCTTATAATCACATCGAAAAGATGCAAATTCTGTGGCTACGAGTATGTTTGCAGAACGAGGTCTAGTTATAGTTTTGGATTATTTTTGCATAAACGAAATTCTGTAAGAAAGAGCTAAAGATAGACCGAGCTGACTATATGATACCCTAAACAAACCTTTATTACTATTGAGAGATTTTGGCGAAAGTTTTGCACTATTGAAAGGAAACAAGCTTTGTATCACAATTTAAGACGACTATAATATGGCCAGAAATGTGAAAAATTAATGGTGTACACACACACGGAATTTATATCTAAATTTGACAACTTTGGTGGAAAACTTTCATCCAATTTCCAATATAAACATATTAATGAAGATTTATTAAGAATTACTGTCTGTTTCTTGCCAATATATGCAAGGATGGACATCAAGTGCAAAATAGACGTATGATGACAATTTTATTCAATCTTGAGTTATGGATTCTCCAATCAATGTTTTTAGTTGTACCTATTACGGAAAACATTATGGATATTATCTATGATATTTTTATACCCACCACCATGGAATGGTGACGGGGGTATAATAAGTTTGTCATTCCGTTTGTAACACATCGAAATATCGACTTCCGACTATATAAAGTATATATTTTTGATTAGGGAGAAATTCTAACACGATATCGATGTCTACATTCCAAAGTGCGCTAAGTCTAAAAAGTTAATTTTACAGGAAACAAGAAACAAGTTTTGTTTTTTGAAATTTCTCAAAACCCGTATAAGATAGAAATTGTCTTATTTTCGGTCTCAAAGTCATATTTTTTATAATTTTTTTCTAGTATGTACGAACTCAAAATAGTGATAATAGAACATGGCTAAAAATGACTTAGACCACTTTAGACCGAACAAAGCTTTTTGCCCCTTTTTGGATTGGACATTTTTTAAAACTTTAGACACAGGCTAAATACAATATTAACCATAACTTTTGATAGAAATGTCCAATAAATTCGAACTTTTGACTGGATGCAATTCACATCAATCCGAATAAAAAACAGCGAACTCCATCAAAACATGCTAAGTCGACTTAGCATACTCTGGAATAAGGGCATCGATATAACCATGTCTGTCTGTCTGTAGTAATCATGCTACAGTCTTCAATAATGAAGCAATCGTGCTGAAATTTTACACAAACTCGTCTCTTGTCTGCAGGCAGGTCAAGTTCGAAGATGGGCTATATCGGTCCACGTGTTGATATAGTCCCCATATAAACCGACCTCCCGATTTGGGGTCTTGGGCTTATAGAAACTGGGGTTTTTATCCAATTTGCCTGAAATTGGAAATCTAGAGGTATTTCAGGACCACAACGACGAGCACAGAAATGGTGAGTATCGGTCCATATTTTGGAATAGCCCCCATATAGACCGATTTTACTACTTGGGCTTCTAGAATCGGAGGTTTTTATCCAAATTGCCTGAAATTGGAAATCTAAAGGTATTTTAGAACCGTAAAGAGGCGTGCCAAAAATGGTGAGCATCTGTCCATGCTTTGGTATGGTCCCCATATAAACCGACCTCCCGATTTGGGGTCTTGGGCTTATAGAAACCGTACTTTTTATCCAATTTGCCTGAAATTGGAAATCTAGTGGTATTTTAGAACCGTAAAGAGGTGTGCCGTAAATGGTGAGTATCGGTCCATGTTTTCGTATAGCCCCCATATAGACCGATTTCCCGATTTTACTTCTTCGGATTCTAGAATCCGAAGTTTTTATCCAATTTGCCTGAAATTGGAAATCTAGAGGTATTTTCGGGCCATAAAGAGGTGTGCCGAAAACGGTGAATATCGGTCCATATTTTAGTATAGCCCCCATAAGAACGATTCCTGATTTAACTCCTTGGGTTTATAGAAACCGTAGTTTTTATCCGATTTGCCTGAAATTGTAGATATTCTGGTATTTTAGGCTCACAAAAACGTGTGTCGGATTAAGTTTCTATAGGTCCATTTTGTATTGCCTCCATATAGACCGACTTCACTTCTTGAGGGTATAGAAGGCGCACTGATCATGAAAATTGCTTGAAACTCAATGTAAAATTTCCAGATTTTACTTCTCGGGTGAAAATCTACAGATTGAAGATTTCAAATCAAGACGTTATTTTATAATTTTCTTGCACACTTACAAGAGATGTTAATGATTCCTCTAAAACTCAAATAAAAATGGTTCTTATAAATCCAAAATCTGATATAGTCTTCATAACTAAAATCTTTAAATTTATCTTCTGGAAGTGTACTGGTTGCACTGCTCTGCTTGATCTGTCCTCAAACCCCCCCCCTGAAATTTCAAAAGAAACCCTAATATTGGATTCATGGTGGTGGGTATTTAAGATTCGGCCCGGCCGAACTTACTGCTGTATATACTTGTTTAAAATAACCATGTACTTATGATGTCCTTTCATGCCATTTATATCCAAGCCTCTTTGAGAGTTTATAGGATGAATTCGGAGACGGGACATACATTTATTGTCATCACTATCTACACACAGAGAAGAGAGTGGTTGGAATTCTGTTGTAGTAATGAACATTCTACATTTAGAAATAAATATAGGTTGTTTATACCAATTTTCTGTATTTACATGTATTTGTTCGTAACTGTAACTATTTAGTGAGACTTTCAACAGAATTTCTGTCATGCTACAAAATAAATGGTTGTAGCAACCAAATATACCTCCTTTGAAAAATATTGAGTCAAATTAGTTGATACGACCAACCGTAAGGAAATTTTTTAACTATCATTTAGTTGCCAACATTTTAATATAGCATTCACAGCCGAATGGTGTTTGAAATTTTTAAATGTCATTTGCGTTAATAATAATTAATTGAAGTAGAAAAATGTATTTTATTTCAAACTTTTAAATCGAAGCAAGAAAATGGGTCAAAAATGTCGATTCTTCTCATATCTTCACCATGGATGGGATCGCAACACCTTATGATCTAAGGAGAGGATGTTTCCTGTGGACAATGGTTTGTACTCTATATATTTTTTTAGAGAATTCAAAATAACTCCATGTACCCAATTTCTAGCATGTAAATTCGGAGACTGTAATTCAACTGGATCCTGTTCGAACCGAATGTTTGTAGGTGTTAAAATCGCGGACTAGTTGAGATAAAAAACAAGAAAGGCAACTCTAAAGCCGGGCGGACCCGACAATATTATACCCTGTACAATTCGTTAGATCTCGACTATCTAATCTCGCTTATATAAATCTGAGCCGATTTGGATTTGGAGAATGTGAAATCTACTATCTGTGTAAAATATCAAGTCAAGTCTTGTTTAGTCTCGTGGGTAAAATATGTGTATTATTGTCATATTTCCCCCTTGAAACCAACATATATTGGACCAATAACAAAAGGAAATTATAATAAAATACTTAATAAAAAACTGAACCTCTCTCATTAAAACATTTGATATGGGTAGCGTTGTTTAGATAGCGGGACCAATTTTTTTTTTTATAATTCGGTTATATGTACTTCGAGGGTTGATCAACACATCCGAATGATGAAGGTACCAACAGAATTTATTGGTTGACAAAATCAACTCTTTATGTCATGTAAGCCCTCCTTGCCATCGTTCGATTGGCAGGACCGAATTATTTGGGAGACACAACAGCCAAGTGATAGTAGCTGCAACTACCAAAAGGAGGTTGGCAATAAATTCGATCGTCCCAACCAATCTGTATTCTCTGTGTACGTTGACATGTTTTCAAAGCAAACTAAATTCCAAAGTCTTAGTGTGGACTCAAACTAAAAAGAAATCAAGTTGTATAGGGGAAAAGTGCGGCTGATGAATGACGAAATTTTAAGGACATTGATGCCAAAGTTACTTAAACGAAAGCAATAAGAACGGACATTTGTCTTGTATGCAACCTTTTGTTTTGGGAATATACCAATTGTCGAAAAGGTTTGCAATCATATCAGTCAATAAAAAGGAGAAAAAGCTCTTTAGTGTGTTATATTTCAGGATAGTCCTGCTTACCCGGTGATCCTTAATTTTATGCACCTCTATGACCAATATGAGTAAGGCGTGAGGAGATGAGTTATTTGGGCCCTTTGTTAGAGTTGGAATATACGTTACCTGTGCTGCTATCAATTCTGGATGTTTATGATTTGAGCCGGATTTGGTTGTTCTTACTTTGGCTACCATGGTATGCCGTGGGATATCTGTTTCCTCCTATACTATGGACGCTGAATGTACTCAGAGTTCAGGGTTAACCTTCTGGCTTGTCATCGCATCAGCTACAGTATTCCTATGGATTAGCTTCAGTTTTGTTCTAGAGGCTCTATATGGCAATACTGCATCTCGCGTTTTAAAAATTTAACGCTAAGGCTTGCCCACGTAACTGTCTCAAGGGCTTCAAGCAAGTAACTTGAGAATCTTGTTCTACCTCGGAGCTTATCAACAGTGGTTTGTCGGCCTTCTAGAATACTTTTTGGAAGTGCTAGGTAAAGGTTGAACAGCGACGGAAATATCATTCCAAAAGATTGGACATATCAAATACCTTAAATGGATTAAGATTCAAAGGATGGATGGGAGCCACCGTGGTGCAATGGTTAGCATGCCCGCCTTGCATACACAAGGTCGTGGGTTCAATTCCTGCTTCGACCGAACACCAAAAAGTTTTTCAGCGGTGGATTATCCCACCTCAGTAATGCTGGTGACATTTCTGAGGGTTTCAAAACTTCTCTAAGTGGTTTCACTGCAATGTGGAACGCCGTTCGGACTCGGCTATAAAAAGGAGGTCCCTTGTCATTGAGCTTAACATGGAATCGGGCAGCACTCAGTGATAAGAGAAGTTCACCAATGTGGTATCACAATGGACTGAATAGTCTAAGTGAGTCTGACACATCGGGCTGCCACCTAACCTAACCAATGGATGGATTGGGTTTGTTCAATTCCACGGAAGTTTCTACTTTCGATTTAGTCCATCTTAGGTTTTAATTTTATTCGTATTTCTAATCAAACTTTGATTCAGATTTTATATTTGTATTTTCCGGGTTCTTGTCCCCAAAATGAAACGCTTTCATCCCAAACTTATTTTAAAAATCCCCAATAAATTTTTAAAAGTTTTTTGAAAAAAGTAAAAGAGTAGAAAATCCGTAAAAAATTTTAAAAATTGGAAAAATATGCAGTTTTGGTTGTACCAGTTTGCGAGTTACAAACATATGAAGATTTCAAAACACAAAACCAGGATTCGGGTGCTCAAAATATTTTCCGATGCAAGCCCTTATCAGAGTTAATTGTTGGTATAAAGAGTCATGGATTTTTTTTCTTATGCAAATCGTATTCTATATGCTCGAGAAATAAAAGACGGGATTTCTGTCAACATGTGTATTTATGGATCAAAACATTTATAACTAGTCAAGAAATAAAATTGGGTGATCGATCAAAAGACGGTGTTGTCCCGATATGAACTCTATTCTATATGTATGGGATATATTTTCCATATCAGTGATGTACGCAAATGAGTCCTTACGAAGTAATTTCACAATAGTATAAAACCTTCTTAGGAAACAGAGAAAATTGTAAAGTAAGTTCCCGGTCTAACAAAGAAAAACACATTTTTTTGACAAAATTAGTTTTTATTATTCAACATAGTTCCTTTCAAGAGCGATACAACGATTATAACGACCTTCCAATGTTTTGATACCGTTTTGGTAGTACTCCTTCGGGTTTGCCTCATAATAGGCCTCAGTTTCGGCGATCACCTCTTCATTGCAGCCAAATTTTTTCCCTGCGAGCATCCTTTTGAGGTCTGAGAACAAGAAAAAGTCGCTGGGGGCCAGATCTGGAGAATACGGGGGGTGGGAAGGCAATTCGAAGCCCAATTCATGAATTTTTGCCATCGTTCTCAATGACTTGTGGCACGGTTCGTTGTCTTGGTGGAACAACACTTTTTTCTTCTTCATATGGGACCGTTTTGTCGCGATTTCGACCTTCAAACGTTCCAATAACGCCATATAATAGTCACTGTTGATGGTTTTTCCGTTCTCAAGATAATCGATAAAAATTATTCCATGCGCATCCCAAAAAACAGAGGCCATTACTTTGCCAGCGGACTTTTGAGTCTTTCCACGCTTCGGAGACGGTTCACCGGTCGCTGTCCACTCAGCCGACTGTCGATTCGACTCAGGAGTGTAGTGATGGAGCCATGTTTCATTCCTTGTCACATATCGACGGAAAAACTCGGGTGTATTAAGAGTTAACAGCTGCAAACACCGCTCAGAATCATCAACACGTTGTTGTTTTTGGTCAAATGTGAGCACGCACGGCACCCATTTTGCACAGAGCTTCCGCATATCCAAATATTGATGAATGATATGACCAACACGTTCCTTTGATATCTTTAAGGCCTCTGCTATTTCGATCAACTTCATTTTACGGTCATTCAAAATCATTTTGTGGATTTTTTTGATGTTTTCATCGGTAGCCACCTCTTTCGGGCGTTCACTGCGTTCACCGTCCTCCGTGCTCATTTCACCAAGCTTGAATTTTGCATACCAATCAATTATTGTTGATTTCCCTGGGGCAGAGTCCGGAAACTCATTATCAAGCCAAGTTTTTGCTTCCACCGTATTTTTTCCCTTCAGAAAACAGTATTTTATCAAAACACGAAATTGCTTTTTTTCCATTTTTTTCACAATAACAAAAGATGCTTCACAAAAGACTAATTTACTTACAGACGTCAAATTTTGACACGAATCATTTGAAGGTTGGTGCTATATTAAAAAATAATATGCATTTAATACTAGCGACGCCATCTATGTGTCAGACCGGGGACTTATCAGCCAACGTGTTATATTGGAGATTCTCTGCACATTTTTAAGCATATACGTAAAGAATTTAATATAAACCATAATTCCTAATCTAATTTATTATACTGAGCAGATTTCTAAAATTCCCAACCAAAATCCCCAAATTTGTTAAAATTCCCCACCAAAACCCCAAGTCCCCAACTCAAAAATGTTGTCCCCATCCACGAGAAAATATCCCTGATTTGGGGAAAAATCCACAATACTGGCAACACTGTTCCTAGGTAAATTAATCGGGTGTGGTGAAGAAATTGAAAATCAACCACAAGAGGGAGCCACCGTAGTGCAATGGTTAGCATGCCTGCCTTGCATACACAAGGTCGTGGGTTCGATTCCTGCTTCGACCATACACCAAAACGTTTTTCAGCGTTGGATTATCCCATCTCAGTAATGCTTGTGACATTTCTGAGGGTTTCAAAGCTTCTATAAGTGGTTTCACTGCAATGTGGAACGCCGTTCGGAGTAGGCTATAAAAAGGAGGTCGGGCAGCACTCAGTGATAAGAGAAAAGTTCACCACTGTGGTATCACAATGGACTGAATAGTCTAAGTGAGCCTGATACATTGGGCTACCACCTAACCTAACCACAATAAACGCGTCTTTCATTTGTAGTTTTAACCAAGCTATTATTTAGGTCGAAGAATAAAAGAGTCTTCAACAACTTTTTAATTTTTTTTTTCAATGCATCGTAGACAAAATAACGTGTACATTTGCACCGCTGCACCGATCTGTCGAACGTGTACATTTTGGGAAGGCTGCACTGGATTTTCCAATCGAACAAAAATTATCGATTTATGTGGAAAAGGTGTAAAATATGAAACACATTTTTTGCCAATGACTATAAGGCCAATACTATGTTCGCTTTTCACGTTGAAATTTTCGCGGTTACTTTATTAAAACAGTTCAATATAAAGTAGATAAATTAACTGAATTGATGCACAGTTTCTTGTTCCTTAAGATTTCGGCAAGAGTTTACAGGAATATGTATGTTTTCATTTATAATTTTGATTATTTCAGAAAAAGTAATCGCGAAATTAAAGTTATTTTCAACTCGAAAGCCAAACATTGTACTCACCTCTAAGTGTAGGTTGTGCAAAATTCTTCTAAGCCGGTACATGAAATTTCACATATTTAAGTTATCCTAGCAAATGCTATAAACTAGACGACAGCTTAACTTTCTTTCACTAAAAAGGCTCTCTATAATGAGATGCTGGTCATTTGTTTCGCGTTAGAGGATGACATGGTGAGGGGAGCATTCACATCCAGGTTCGCGTTGTTTGTTTGGTGCCATTGGTGTTGTTCAACACATGCATGTTAATATTGTTGGTTTTGTCTATGTTGCTGCTGAGATCAATTCGTCCGTCTCTCTGTGTCTGTTGTTGGCGCGCATGTGTATTTGTCATTGTCAACATCATTGCTTGAATGTTGTTGGTCGGTAGCTTTCACGCAGGTGATTAACATAAATGCAAAATGTCATGTTCTTCTTTCTCTAAAGCATTGGAGGCTCTATGACTCTATAATCCAGGGATTCCCAATCATGATTTAGTTAGGGAATATGGTAGAAAGAAATGGTATAAAAATTCCACAATATTGATATCAAAAACACTAGGAGATAGGAAAAGATTAATTTTGTTATGAACAAGCTTACTGCAGCAGAGAAGGAACATGACCACTCCAAAAATGTTTCAAAAGCAAAATATTATTTTTGGGCGGTGAACTTGGAGCATTTTTGTCGCAAAAATGTTGTTTTCTCGGCAAACATGTACACCAGGTACACAAATTTTGAAAAAATAACATAGTTGCCGCAAATGTTCCATGCTTACCGTTCAAAAAATAATATTTTGCTCTTAGAACAGGTTTGTTCGAAACGGAAAAATGTTCGTCTACCGCCTATCGCTAGGGTTGTGTTTACATGCTTAGAAGGAAAAATGATGTTCACAGAGCGAATAACCATGGACCTTGATAATTAACATTCCAACTCAAAGAAGGAATATGATAACCTGAAATATGTTTCAATAGTAAAATGTTATTTTTGGACGGGGGACATGGAACATTTGTGTGGCAAACATGTTATTTTCTCGCCGACCATAATATTCTTGTCGAAAATAACATAGGTGAGACAAAAATAACATTTTGATTCTGAGGTGAATATGAGGTGATCAAAACCCTTCTCTGAGTATATAAATGATTTTCAATTTCCTCTTTGTTTCGTCGAATTTTCCCCACTTATCTAAATGGCCACCCCTAACAGCCTTTACCATTATGGTTCGTGGCTGCTTGGGCTTATTGGCCCCTCGCTCGCGAATGCAATGGCCACGCATGTTGATGACTGCGATGGTGTTGTCTACTTTGTATTCTGGCAACTAATGCATGTAAATTCAATTGTAAATATTTCACTTTTTCGCATTTGCATTCATTGCATCTCGTTGCGTTTCTTTCCGTACGCTTTGCATTGCGTGCATTTCTTCCCTTGATGCGTTGTAATTCAACTCCCCATCTATGTGGCGTTTTTTTTTTGTTTGTCCATGTTTACCTCTGGTACTGTTGATGATGACTATGATAGCAATAATGATGGCGATGATGTTGGTTGGTTGGTGGAAATCATTTTTTCTGATTTTATTTTTAGCGTCTGATGAATGTCGTCGAAGGAAAAAATATAACGACAAACAACAAAAAGTATTTAAAAAACTTTACTTTGGGTCCCTATAAATTCCAACACTTTATCTGTTGACTCTACTCCCACTTGTCTCCTTTTGTTACTTCTCTATGGTGCACAGTGAATAGAGGTAATAGTTATGATTTCTTTCGGAAAAAGCTGGAACTATCTTCTCTTTATAGATGGCATATATGTTAACCTATATCCCCTATATAGAACTAACAACAGGGTGGTTCGAGAAGTTCTTAGTGCAAAAAGAACATTTTAGCACACTGGTGATTTATTTCTCAACGAAACCTCCTTTTAACTACATTAAAAAAAATATATATATTGAGATCTGAAAAATAATCCTCCTTGCATCCAAAATCTACTGATATTTATATCCTGCTAAGTAGGATTTGGACCCATCTGTTACGCAGACCTAGTTATAATACTTCTGCATCGAACGATTCCTAACATATTCTGCAGAAAGGATCTTGGGCTTGCAAATGACTTAACCCGGAGAAAACAGAAATATGCCTATTGACTAAAGGAACTAAAATTGCCTAATATATCGATCCTAGTTTTTTGGTCAAACCGATACTAGTGTTTAATAAAATCAAGTATTTAGGAGTAACCTTAGATAGGAAACTGTAGTGGAAGAGCCACATTAAGAAGAGGACTAAAGAGTCTACAGATTTTGGGCACTATATAGAAGATTGTAGCCTCAATGCCATCTGAATTCAAAGGTGACGCACTGAATATGTGGGGGCGTAATAAGACCAATCCTGAAATACGCGTCATTACAGTTTAAAAGGGCTCCAACGGACACGTTGTCTTGGCATAACTGAGGCAACGAAGACCCCATAGCATCGGAGACGACTGGCCTTAAGACCTATAAAAGTTCAGATCAAAAGCGTAGCCGCTATGGCTGCGATGAGTTTGATGGTGTTGGGAGAATAAACGGGAACACGAATCATGACGAACCATCAAATGATAATAGGGGCGACGGAGGGTGAAATGACGTATGCTGCAACAATCCGCGATCGTATACCTGGCCATGGCCGTATACCTGGTCATGTGATTTTCTGGCGTCAGTAATATGATGATGGGACCCCAGAATCGATCCCAGAAGGACGATATTCGACTTAGGACCTATATATTTTTATAGAAAAGCCGTAGCCGCTATGTCTGCGATGAGATTGTATATGGTGCCAAAATGGACGGAAACACGAAACATGACGAACTATCAAAGAATAATAGGGGAGACGGTGGGTGAAATAACTGATGTCGATCCACGATCGTGACATTCTGACACCAGTAAAATGGTCCTATGAGAATCAAGCCCCAGAACAGATATTAGGGGAAACTAACTACCACACCGATGGATCGAAGATGGATGAGAGGACAGCCCGATATTTCAGGCTCACTCTTTCATATTCATTCAGTCCATTGTGGTACCACTGGTGATGAACTTCTCTCTTATCACTGAGAGATACCCGATTCTTTCATTAGCACAATAAAAACTCACATCCTTTTTCTTTGAGCTAAGCATAGAATCGGGCGTATATGTAGAAGACCCAGACACTGAGATCCTATTGCGCTTTCCGACCACAGCATACTTCTGCAGGCAGAAGTGCGTGTCATAACGGAATGTGTTAATAACTCGAAAATAACACGTGAATCTTTTTACAGATTGCCACATGGCAATGAAGGCAATAGCAGGCAAAAGGGTGATCAAGGAATACTCGGAATACAGCAGTATCCGCATCATATGGGTGTCGAGACATGCTGGAATAAGAAGAAACATAAAGGCAATTGAAATGGTGGTAAGACTTAGGGCGCATAGGGTAGTGAACTTGGGAAACTCAAAGCCAATAGGAGCAACGTTGGACGAGTTGAATGAATGGACACGGGAGACACATAAAGCGATATGGACCAATGCCACGGTTGGAAGGGCGGCGAAAATACTATGGGTTGACACGGATAGGAAAAAGTCTAGAGATTTACTCAAGGGGACTAGGATGCCACCCAGAAGAACCATGGCAATGATAAACGGACACCAAGATTTGGAATCTGTACCAATAGAGGCAACGAGGACCGAGTTGGATGAATGAGCACGGGAAACACATAAAGTGATATCGATCAATTCAATGGTCGGAAGGGCTATGAAAATACTATGGGGTGACCCAGATAAGAAAACTACTCAAGAAGAGTAGGACGACAAACAGAAGAAACGCGGCAATAATAACCGTGCACCCAACATTGAGAGCGCAACTATGACGAACAGGAGCTGCAGATTTAACTATATCGGTGAAGAGTTGAATCGGGATCTAGTCCAGCTTGGAAATAGGGCCTGGAAACAAATCAGAGAATTTGTTGAAGACACAGAGTTCCAGGAAGAAAATAAGGATACGATGGAAAGAAGAAGTTAGAGCTCACAACAAACGGGCTTATGTCTATGTTTGCCGATATGAGACAGGTCAACTTAAATCCTCTTTTCTTCCTATCCTAACCTACTATACCCAACGCGTTTTTATACCCTCCACCATAGGGTGGGGGTATATTAACTTTGTCATTCCGTTTGTAACACATCGAAATATTGCTTTAAGACCCCATAAAGTATATATATTCTGGGTCGTGGTGAAATTCTGAGTTGATCTAAACATGTTTGTCCGTCCGTCTGTTGAAATAACGCTAACTTCCGAACGAAACAAGCTATCGACTTGAAACTTGGCACAAGTAGTTTCTATTGATGTGGGTCGAATGTTATTGCAAATGGGCTATATCGGACCGCTTTTACGTATAGCCCCCGTATAAACTGACGCTCAGATTTGGCTTGCGTAGCCTCTTAGAGGCGCAAAATTCATCCGATCCGGTTGAAATTTGGTATATGGTGTTAGTATATGGTTTCTAACAATCATGCAAACTTTGGTTCACATCGGTCCATAATTATATATAGCCCTCATATAAACCGATCCCCAGATTTGACCTCCGGAGCCTCATGGATGTGCAAAATTCATCCGATTCGGTTGAAATTTGGTACGTGGTGTTAGTATATGGTCTCTGACAACCATGCAGGGATTGGTCCATATTGGTCCATAATTATATGTAGCTCCCATACATGACACGTGGTGAAATTTGGTACATTTCGCTAGTATATGGCCGCTAACAACCATAAATAGCCGATCCCCAAAAATAATTTTATTTCTTCAGACAATTTTGTTAAAATTTTATTACTAAAGAAAATTTTGACAAAATTTTATTACTATAGAAAATTTTGTCAAAATGTTATTACTATAAAAAATTTTTTCAAGATTTTATTTCTATAGAAAATTTTGTCAAAATTTTACTTCTATAAAAATTTAGTCAAAATTTTATTACTATACAAAATTTTGTCAAGATTTTATTTCTATACAAAATTTTATCAACATTTTATTTCTATAGAGAATTTTGTCAAAATTTTTTCAAATTTTATTGCTGTTGAAAATTTTGTCAAATTTTATTTCAGTAGAAAATTTTTTTAAACTTAACTTAAATTATTAACGTATTTAAGCGGCCTTTTTTTGTTTAGTATATACCCCGTATGGACTAACTTACAATTGAGAACACGGTGTTAAGAAGTTTTAAGATACCTTGCCATCGGTAGGTGTTACCGCAACCCAAGTAATTCGATTGTGGATGACAGTCTTTAGTACAAATTTCTATGGAATCCATGGTGGAGGGTACATAAGATTCGGCCTGGCCGAATTTACGGCCTTAATTTAGAAGAAGTCGATATAGCCATGTCCATCTGTCTAGTCGTCTGCACCCAGATAAGGAATATGATCACCTCAAACATGTTTTAAGAGCAAAATGTTATTTTTGGGTGGTGACCATGTAACATGGTTTTCGCAACCATGCTTTTTTGTCGAAAATCATGTATCTGATTTCGGCAAGCAGGTTATATTTGACGAGAAAATAATATTTTAGTGACAAACATGTTACATGGTCACAATACAAAAATAACATTTTGCTCTTGAAACATGTTTGAGGTGATCATATTCCTTCTCTGCGTGTGTCTGTGAACACATTTTTGTAATCAAAGTCTAGTGACATTTGGAGGTAAAAATTTTACTCTGATTTACTTAAAATTTTACACAGATAGTAGAATTAGTATTCGCTTCAGATTTAGATATTGCTCCTATATATCTTTCGCCCGATGATCACGGAGGCCATACTTTCACTCCGTAAATTTCGGACAGAGAGTACAATTAATCATTTTAGCAATGTGTTCCAAATTTGGTCCAAGTCGGCTCAGATTTATACAAAGCCCCATATTAATGTTCTTCCAATTTAGGCAAATATTGTCCACATATTATATAGCAACATTTTTCCTGCACAGAGAATACAGATTGGTTGTGATAATCGAATTTATTGCCAACCTCATTTGGCATTGCAGCAACTATCTCTTGGCAGTTGTGTCACCTTACTTATTCGTTCGACACAATCGAATGATGGGAGATGCAACTAATACCACTTCTGGTGTTGGTTGAGTCAGCCGATGAAATAGGTTATGGGTGACTTCGTTATTCGATTGTACCACCAAACCATATTAATACCCCCAATTGAATTGAAAAGTTGATACATATATTTTATTAAATTACAAATTATAGGTTTATTATTATTTAAATATTATTTAGAGCATAATACAGAAGCACAAAAAAATGATTATATGTTAGACGGCATACCCGGCCCAAGGGAAGCATATATGCCACAAGAGATTGAAATTTGCGAACGAAAATCTTTGACGTTTCATCATTACCCATGACACAAACACCTCCTCAATGAAAAATTTGATGAACAATTCAACGAATGATATAGCCTTTAAAACGCCTTCAAAATAAAATCGGAATCAACTGACAATGTTAGCGCCCATAACCCACCGTAGTATGCTTTACGGTCCAAAAACTAAACTTGATTTCCTCAGCCCGCATTTGATGATTTCATTGATCCCTGAAATTCGAAGTTTTATTTTGTGTCCTTAAGCATAAACAGTTCAGCTACAAACCATTGTTTTTTATTCGGTTTCAGTCCATTGCGAGCTTTTGAAGATAATACCTTGTATGCGGCCCATAGAGGTTTTACATCTTGGCAGTATTTTCCACCATATGTACTCGTTTTGAATTGAAATCCATGTTCACATGTTATGGATTTAATAATACCATAGACCAAGGAAGGTATAGACATCTCAAGTGAATTCACAGCGCTGTAGTTTGTCTGCACACCGTTGATGGCTCTTTTTCGTCTGCAATTGAGTGATTTTTTAATTTGGCTTTAATTTGTTTTCTTTCCTTTGTTCTCTCGTTGAAACACCAAATATTGTGAAAGTTTATAAAATACTATTCATCCACACCTTTTTTGTAATACAAATTGACTAATTTATACGGTAATTCTCGTTTTCCAAAAAGAAATTGAGTCACTTGACTGCGCAATTGAGTGGAATGACTGCGCACTGCAAATAAACAAAACAATGGTGAATTGTCAAGGTATGTCTCTATATTTTCTTTGTCTATGATAATACAAAATATAACAATGATGACATTGACATTTGAAAAATTATTCAAATCGAATTCGGCTGTGGTTACCAAATGTGAGTGATGATTACTAAATAACAGTTGAGAAATTTCTTTACGGTAGGTCGTATGTACCGATGTCAGGAAATATTTTTCATAGACGAGACATTTGGTTGCCACAACTATTTATCTTGCAACACACAATAAAACTTATTGGAATTTTCACCAAATGGTTGTAGGGGACAAAAAATATTCAACAATACTGGAAAACTATTGAGACAACTTATATTATTTTCTGAGTGTCGAATATTTATTACTGTAAACGTTTTCCAACCAATATGTTTTCTGTGTGCACTGTTTTCTGCCTCAAGTCGATTTAACATTTTTTGAATTTGGGGGCGCTTCTGAGAATCCCCACTACGTCGAAAACAGTCGTATACGATATCCAAAACTCCTCGGAAAAGCGCCGTCACTATTGAGAAGTTGTACCACGCCAAATTACTACAAAAAAGTATCGCATGAGTGCAATTATTAGGTGCCCTTGTGGATACATTTAGAAGGACGCCAATAAGGGCCCCTTCAAACAATCAGAGAAAGTGCATTTTAAGATAGTTGTAAAAGAATCATCGTGGTCAAGTAAAACACGATTGTTTAGATGTTTATTAATTTTATTAAACATCTATAAATTCTCATAAATATAACATTTATACGACTATCACATCACATTTAACATATTTTTATGAATTAATAAAAAATTGATGTTGAGTTACAAGTTGCAAGTTACATGTTGTAGCGTCTATCAGCCAGTGCTTTTATTCCCAATGGAGGCAGCGTGTCTGGAAAAATATTTGAAAAACAATCACTTTATTCCATTTGGAAAGTGAAAAATTGTTCACCAATCTACCTTTTACAATTGTAAGCGAAATAACTATGTTTTCAGCACTTCATTATCGATTTTATTTAAATAAATTATAAGAAGCTAGTTGTGCTTGGTGTTTCACAAAATATAAAATGGCTCTTGTAACAATAGTGATGGCAAAATACTTTCATGCGAATAGTGATGGCAAAATACTATCACAGCTGGCGATTGTTGCAGTGTCACTTACGAGTCTGTGGTAGCGATGAGGATGAAACGGAACTTTGAAATGCTGGCAGGGATATAGCAACCAACAAATTTGGAGTATTTGAGATGATTTCAAGAATGTGGATCATAAAAATGGAGCTGAGACTTAAGACTTTCCTAATTTGTTTTATTTGAAAAGGTCCAATATTTGAGTCTGCTTTCAATATGAATTTTATACCCAATGACCCTACTGTTCTTCAAATTCCACATTACCATACTAATACAAAGTCCACCACCCTATCACTGACTCCTTTCGTATGGTTAGTGTGTTTTAAAAACGCGCGGGTGTATATGAATTTAGCAAAGCATTTTTGTTTTTTTTTGTATTTTCGTAGCTTTGGTTAGGTGGCTGGTTGTTTTCTTTTCTTTTTGTTTTTTTTTTGCTGCATTAATACCGAAATTATAAATCACTCAGTTTGTGGTTGTTAAAGGAATTCATAATGTG
The DNA here is from genome assembly GCF_050003625.1 of Haematobia irritans. NCBI lineage: Eukaryota > Metazoa > Arthropoda > Insecta > Diptera > Muscidae > Haematobia > Haematobia irritans. Next base: position 233,939,756 of record NC_134397.1, read on the forward strand.
TTAAGTGTTGCATTTGATTAAGACATTTTTATTTTATCAGAGCATAAATTTGTGGTTATTGTCTCAAATTATAGCATTCGTCTTTTGGCTTTTCACTCTCTTTCACACATACACTGTCCAATATAGTTTTCGACATTTTCGGTGTGGTTTATTGGGGAAGAGGTAGGTGTGTCTTGAGTATGTATCATTTAATTTAATTTCGAAAGCTGTAATTACATTTCAGGAAATGCCAAAACTTATGTCAGTATTGCAAAACAACAGAATAATACATAGTTTGTCCCATATTAAAACCCAAAAAAATAAATCTGGAGGCAACGCACATTGTCAGACATTGGAATGTGCTTTTTATTTCATATAAATTATAATTGTTGTCAAAATTTTAGACATGTTTTCGTCTAAAATGTCATGATTTGTTTATTGCGAAATATTGTTTAGGTGACAAAAATGCATAACATATGGTATGACCATAATTTTTGGAATTCTTCAAATATTCATATATTCAAAATATCTTTTGAATCTAGAATTTCTAGGCTAAATGATGGTGAACTCTACTTTTAACTCAGCAACAAAAAAGAAAACAAGTATATATGACCATAAGTTCGGCCAGGCCGAATCTTATGTACCCTCCCCCATGGATAGCGTAGAAACATCTACGAAGGACTGTCATCCACAATCGAATTACTTGGGTTGTGGTATCTTAAATCGTTTTCTAAATTGTGATATATATTAGACATACGTGGTATATATTAGACAAAAAAGGTATGTGTAAGTAAGTCTACAAATACTTACGAATCGATATGGACTTTTGCACGGTACGTAGGGAGCCAGAATTTAAATATGGGGGTCGCTTATATGGGGGCTATATACAATTATGAACTTGATATGGATCAATTTTTGTGTGATTGGGGATCGATTTATCTGAGGTCTCTATATATAACTATTGACCGATATGGACCTAGTTAGGCATTGTACCAAATTTCAACTGACTCGTATGAAATTTGCTACTCCAAGAGGCTATAAAACCAAATCTCGGGATCGGATTATAAGGGGGCTATATATGATTATGGACTGATATGGACCACTTTTGGCATGGTTGTTAAATATCATATAATACCACCACGTACCAAATTTCAACCAGATCGGATGAATTTTGCTTCTCCAAAAGGCACCGCAGGTCAAATCTGGGGATCGGTTTATATGGGGGTTATATATAATTATGGACTGATATGAACCAATTCCTGCATGGTTGTTGGATACCATATAAAGGGTGATTTGTTAAGAGCTTGATAACTTTTTTTTTAAAAAAAACGCATAAAATTTGCAAAATCTCATCGGTTCTTTATTTGAAACGTTAGATTGGTCCATGACATTTACTTTTTGAAGATAATTTCATTTAAATGTTGACCGCGGCTGCGTCTTAGGTGGTCCATTCGGAAAGTCCAATTTTGGGCAACTTTTTCGAGCATTTCGGCCGGAATAGCCCGAATTTCTTCGGAAATGTTGTCTTCCAAAGCTGGAATAGTTGCTGGCTTATTTCTGTAGACTTTAGACTTGACGTAGCCCCACAAAAAATAGTCTAAAGGCGTCAAATCGCATGATCATGGTGGCCAACTTACCGGTCCATTTCTTGAGATGAATTGTTTTCCGAAGTTTTCCCTCAAAATGGCCATAGAATCGCGAGCTGTGTGGCATGTAGCGCCATCTTGTTGAAACCACATGTCAACCAAGTTCAGTTCTTCCATTTTTGGCAACAAAAAGTTTGTTAGCATCGAACGATAGCGATCGCCATTCACCGTAACGTTGCGTCCAACAGCATCTTTGAAAAAATACGGTCCAATGATTCCACCAGCGTACAAACCACACCAAACAGTGCATTTTTCGGGATGCATGGGCAGTTCTTGAACGGCTTCTGGTTGCTCTTCACTCCAAATGCGGCAATTTTGCTTATTTACGTAGCCATTCAACCAGAAATGAACCTCATCGCTGAACAAAATTTGTCGATAAAAAGCGGATTTTCTGCCAACTTTTCTAGGGCCCATTCACTGAAAATTCGACGTTGTGGCTCGTTAGTAAGTCTATTCATGATGAAATGTCAAAGCATACTGAGCATCTTTCTCTTTGACACCATGTCTGAAATCCCACGTGATCTGTCAAATACTAATGCATGAAAATCCTAACCTCAAAAGAATCACCCTTTATTAACATCACGTACCAAGTTTCAACCGAATCGGATGAATTTTGCTCTTCCAAGGTGTTCCGGAGGTCAAATCTGGTGGTCGGTTTATATGGGGGCTATATATAATTATGCACCGATGTGGACCAATTTTTGCATGGTCATTAGAGACACCACTAATACCATGTACCAAATTTCAGCCGGATCGGATGAAATTTGCTTCTCTTAGAGGCTCCGCAAGACAAATCTGGGGATCGGTTTATATGGGGGCTATATATAATTATGAACCGATGTGGACCAATTTCAAATCGATAGCTTGTTTCGTTCGGAAGTTAGCGTGATTTTAACAGACGGACGGACATGCTCAGATCGACTCAGAATTTCACCACGACCCAGAATATACATACTTTATGGGTCTTCGAGCAATATTTCGATGTGTTGCAAACGGAATGACAAAGTTAATATACCCCCATCGTATGGTGGAGGGTATAAAAACGTCACAAAAAAGAAGTGAAAATTTGTTTTGTCCGGAAGTGGTGCAAAATTGTCGCAGAAGCGATGAATTTAACAGGACGGATGTCCCCCATTCCAACTGCCGTTGTACTGGATTTGCTGATTAAGGTGTTATCCGAATTCAGTGTTTTGGATGTGAAATAAAAACAAATTTTAATATTTTGATAAATAATTTTTATAATTTTTTATGATTTTTAATGCACTCTAACGCTTGGCTAAAACCATTAACCTGAAATATATTCAGGAATTCGCAATTTTCATACCCTGCGCCACACTGAGGAACAGGGTATTGTAACTCAGCAAAAAAGTTTGGAATTTCTTCTAAAGGCCCAACTTTAAAAGCACTTCCAAAAATGTTATCCCCCAAAGACGTTCTTTATTTTAACCAGGGATCCAGAGCGGTCCATTTTTTTCGCTCCGCTCCGCTCCCGCTCCGGAGAAAAAAAAATCGCTCCGCTCCACGCTCCGCTCCGAGAAAAAAAAATCGCTCCGCTCCGCTCCACGCTCCGCTCCACGCTCCGCTCCGCTCCTCTTCGAGAAAAATCGGGCGGTACATATATATGGAAGCTATAGCTAAATCTGGGAAAATCGGGCGATACATATGTATGAGAGCTATATCTAAATCTGAACCGATTTGGATGAAATTTTGCAGACTTGAAGGGCGATGAAAAAGATTACCTTTCGCCAAATTTGGCGACGATCCTTTTGAAAAAAAGCACAGCGTGACCCCATTTGTCGAAATCGGGCGATACATATATATGGGAGCTATATCTAAATTTGATCCGATTTCTTCCAAATTCAATAGAGTTCGTCGTTGTGCCCAAAAACTCCCTGTACCAAATTTCATCAAAATCGGTTAATAATTGCCACCGGAATCCTGTGAACAACAAATACATGGACAGACGGACGGACGGACGGACACCAAGCGCTAGATCGACTAAGGAGGTAATTCTGAGTCGATCGGTATATTTTATGGGGTCTAAAATCAATATTTCTGGTAGGCACATTTTTTGGCAGATCAAATTTATTATACCCTAACCACTATGTGGTTTAGGGTATAATGACTTTAAAACAATGTGTTGAAACATTTTATTAATTTTGAAGATTTTTTCAGAAATATTAAATCCATTTTGACTTCATTAAAACGAGACTTTTAGACAAGGAAAAAACTTTATATCAGAGAAATACGTCTTCTATTCTAAGCAAAATTCGTATTCGTATTTTAAGCGTGTGAAATATTTGGCCTCCCGACAATATTCTTTGCGGTGCACCATCTACTATTTAATATGTGATAGAAACCAAATTTATGAAAATGGACCAAAATGGACCAAATTCTGTTTGGTCCGACCATCGGACCAAATTTAAAAATTAGAAATCTTTTGGACCAATTTTGGTCCGATCGGACCAAAACGGCAACGCTGATTGGAATTAAAAGTCTATACACAGAGTAGAAGTAACTACTCTCCGAAAGTTTTTTTTTTTTTTTGTTTTGCAACAGACGTAGAGAAAAGGTTTTGTAATATTTGATGATTTGACTTAAAAATGGGTATCTTAACATGAAACAAAAAATTTATAGGCTAAGGTCAATTTGACTTTAATAATTCAGAAAAATTCTTTAAATTTAATGAAATTGTCTTTAAATTTGTTGTCTTTTTGCATATTGACTACAAAGCAAAAAATTGTTCAAATATAGGACATGTTTTTCAAAACTTTATTTTAAAGAAGTTTTTTACTTCAAACATAGCATAATTTCTACTGGAAGTCGAGTCCTAATTTGGAAAATAAAGTTGCCGTTAACTCGTTTTTAAAGGACTTTGATAGCATATGAAGAAAAAAAGCTGAGAAAGCGAAAAATTAAAATTTGCTTCCTAGAAACAAGTACACAAAACCTAAATTTAAAAGAGAATTGTGTTTTAAAAGTGTCCTTGCTTGTATTCTCCGCTTCTTTGGCTCGGAATCAATACCAAAATTTTTAAAGTAAAGACAAAATCTTTGGAACCGAGTATGCTTTTTTTATGTTTGCAACAACCTCCATCGAAATCAGTCCGTGATATACGAATATTCTTACTCAGATCTAGTGTTACCTAATTTCGCTTTTTTCCCCTTTATTGTAAAAATACATTTTCGAACAGCGTTTTTAAGAAATGTTCGTTCTCAAAAAAAGTAGATAACATGCAATAATACAAATGAAGTCATTAGTTTTCAATGTGAGAAAAAATTAAAATAAATGTATATGCGCACATTTTTCAACCAAAATTGAAACTATCCATAATTTTAATTAAATTTTCGAGAACTAATATCAGAAATAAGAGAATGCTAGGGTATAGTACAATAGTAAAGCAAATATGAATGTCCTTACACTGAAAAAACGCATGCCGGTTCCAAAGATTTTGTCTTTACTTTAACAGTTTGGGTATTAATTCCGAGCCAAAGAAGCGGAGAATACAAGTAAGGATACTTTAAAGACGCAATTCTCTTTTAAATTTGGGGGTTATGTACTTGCTTCTAGGAAGCAAATGTTAATTTTTAATTTTTTTTAGATTTTTTCGTCAGTTGTTATCAAAATCCTTTAAAAACGATTTAACGACAATTTTATTTTCCATATTAAGACTCGACTTCCAGTAGAAATTATGCTATGTTTCAAGTAAAAAGCGTCTTTAATATAAAGTGTTGAAAAACTTGTCTTATTTTTTAACGATTTTTTGCTTTGTAGGCAAGATGCAAAAAGGAAACAAATTTAAATACAATTTTATTAATTTTAAAGAATTTTTCTTAATTATTAAAGTCACGTTGACCTTACCTCAAAAATTTTATCTTTCATGTTATGATACACATTTTTAAGTAAAATCACTTTATTATAAGGACATTACAACTTCATTCAAAAGTTTGTTGACTTTTGGACAAGGAAAAAACAAAACTTGGACAAGGAAAAAACAAAACAAAATTTGTATTCTTATTCTAAGGACATGAAATCTTTGACTTCACGACAATATTTTTTCAGTGTAGAAAACTAAAAAATTAAATATAAATAAGATCGTTTAATTACATTTATTTGGCGTTCATTACAAACATCTTTGTAGTAATACGGGATGAAATTGATCGAAAGTACTGTTGTTACTTTAACAACACATACTAGAGATATATTTTGACAATTACTAAAAAAACACTTTGTGCTTTCCCCAATGTACGTACGTACAAAAATACATATCGTACATTTTAAACGTTTACTCACACTACGCTAAGTACTAAGTAATTTCAAAGTTACACATTTCATTCAAGTAATATTTTATTCGGAGCGGAGCGGTTTTTCATTTGGAAATTCGCATCACACCTTAAAAAGTGATGCAAATTCAGTGTACCGGCTGTTGAAATGATAGGTTAGGTTAGGTTAGGTGGCAGCCCGATGTATCAGGCTCACTTAGACTATTCAGTCCATTGTGATACCACAATAGTGAACTTCTCTGCTACCCGATTCCATGCTATGCTCAATGACAAGGGACCTCCTTTTTATAGCCGAGTCCGAACGGCGTTCCACATTGCAGTGAAACCACTTAGAGAAGCTTTTAAAACCCTCAGAAATGTCACCAGCATTACTAAGGGGGTAATCCACCACTGAAAAACTTTTTTGGTGTTCGGTCGAAGCAGGAATCGAACCCACGACCTTGTGTATTCAAGGCGTGCATGCTAACCATTGCACCACGGAGGTAGACATCCGTCCTATGACAGGCCCGTGTTAAATTCATCGCATCTGCGCCAATTTTGCACCATTTCCGTATCCAAAAAGAACATTTTCTCTATTTTTTTGACGACGCTTCTTTTGCTGGGATATTTATATTTTTGCAACACAACGAAGGAGACGAGATAGACACATGGCAAAAATGCTCAGGGTGGGCCCCTGAGTCGATCTAGCCATGGCCATATGTCCGTCTGTCTGTGAACACATTTTTGTGATCAAAGTTAAGGTCGCAGTTTTAGTCCAATTTGGCACAAGTATGTGTTTTGAGTCAGAATAGGACCCTATTGATTTTGGAAGAAATCGGTTCAGATTTAGGTATAGCTCGCATATATATCTTTCGCCCGATATGCACTTATATGACCCCATAAGCCAGACTTTTACTCCGATTTATTCTTACTGTGCATGCCAAATTTGGTTTAAATCGGTTCAGATTTAGATATAGCCTCTATATATATCATTCCCCCGATTTACACTCATATAACCACAGAATCCAAAGTTTTACTCCGATTTACTTGAAACTTTGCGCAGGGAATAGAAGTAGGGATCTGTATATGCATGCTAATTTTGGTTGAAATCGGATCAAATGTAGTTATAGCGCCCATATATGTTTTCGCTCGATTTCCATTCATTTAACCACACTGAAAAAACGTATGCCCGGTTCCAAAGATTTTGTCTTTACATTAAAAATTTTGGTATTGATTCCGAGCCAAAGAAGCGGAAAAGACAAATAAGGATACTTTTAAGACACAATTCTCTTTTAAATTTGGGTTTTCTGTACTTGCTTCTATGAAGCAAATTTTAATTTTTCGCTTTTTCAGCTTTTTTTCTTAACTCGTTTTTAAAGGACTTTGATAGCATATGATATCAAACTCCTTTAAAAACGAGTTAACGACAACCTTATTTTCCAAATTAAGACTTGACTTCCAGTACCCAGCAAAAACTAGGTAACCACATCTCATTACAATTGACATTACCAGGAGTAAAGCTGTCATTACACGTTGCATTACATTGCGGCGAGTTATAATGACTAACTTGTAATGACAAAAATAAATACTTCTCGGTAATTTTCGAATTGTTATTCTCAAATTTTATGCAGTTGTAGTTAACGAATTAATAAAATAGAATAAATGATGGTACCATTAGGTATAATTATTCACATAATCGAGCGCTTACATAAAAAAATCAAAAAGAATATGTAATATAACGGTAATTCTGAAAATTTTTCCGTTAATAAATTTTTATCACAAATATTTCATAATAATTGTGTTTAATGACATTGTCATATTATGTTATAAAATAAATGCTTTCTTATTCCTCATTCACATTACACTTCCAAAATGCGCTTAAACTAAATTTCGAATGCCATTTGCCTTATAAAAAAGAGACTTAAAATCCACTTTTAGTAGATTTTGAACCTTATGTGAATTGGCTATTGGATATATTATAACGTAATTCACGAATCCAACTCCCTTAAACAACCTACATTTATTTCTATTTTAAGTGTGGAATTAATTGGATCTTATTTAGATTATTTATTAGATTTTTTTTTATTTATACAATATTCGTTTCTATTCAAGTAGTTCCTCTATTACAGCATCACTCGCCATATTTTGATCCAGAAATCAATATTTTCGAGATTTGTTTGCCTGAGACAATAAGTGGCTATTTTGCAAGCTTTGGTGTATCTACGAATAAGTCATTACATATTAGGTGATTATATGCTTTAAATGCACTACTTATTTTATGGCCGAAAGTATGCCTGGGGAGAAGTACTTTCCTTTTAGGACATGCGTATGTAAATGTAATCCGAAGCGATGCCAATTAATAAGTGGTTATTAATTTTTAAATAGGCTTACCTACAAGATTACCGGGTAATGAGAGTTTTTGCTGGGTAGATATATGTGTTATGTTTCAAGTAAAAAACGTCTTTAAAATAAAGTGTTGAAAAACATGTCGTATATTTGAACGATTTTTTGCTTTGTAGTCAATTTGACCGTAGTCCAAACATTTTTTATTTCATGTTATGATACACCCATGTTTAAGTGAAATAACTTAATTATAAGGACAATACGACTTCATTGAAAAGTTTATTGACTTTTGGACAAGGAAAAAAACTTTATATTAGAGAAATGCGTCTTCTATGCTAAGCAAAATTTGCAATCGTATTTTAAAGACATGAAATCTTTGACCTCACGACAATATTTTTTTAGTGCACAGATGGCAAAGTAGTTATCCGATTCACGTAGGGAATAGAATTAATATAGTAACAAGTAAGGAAAGTCTAAAGTCGGACGGGGCCGACTATATTATACCCTGCACCACATTGTAGATCTAAATTTTCGATACCATATCACATCCGACAAATGTTTTGGGGGCTATATATAAAGGTTTGTCCACAAATACATACATTTAAATATCACTCGATCTGGACAGAATTTGATAGACTTCTACAAAATCTATAGACTCAAAATTTAACTCGGTTTAAGTGGAACACAATGTTAGTAAAAACAAGTAAGGAAAGTCTAAAGTCTGGCGGGGCCGACTATATTATACCCTGCACCACTTGGTAGATCTAAATTTTCGATACCATATCACATCCGTCAAATGTGTTGGGGGCTATATAAAAAGGTTTGTCCCAAATACATACATTTAAATATCACTCGATCTGGACAGAATTTGATAGACTTCTACAAAATCTATAGACTCAAAATGTAAGTCGACTAATGCACTAGGGTGGAACACAATGTTAGTAAAAAACAAGTAAGGAAAGTCTAAAGTCGGGCGGGGCCGACTATATTATACCCTGCACCACTTTGTAGATCTAAATTTTCGATATCATATCAAATGTGTTGGGGCTATATATAAAGATTTGTCCCAAATACATACATTTAAATATCACTCGATCTGGACAGAATTTGATAGACTTCTACAAAATCTATAGACTCAAAATTTAAGTCGGCTAATGCACTAGGGTGGAACACAATGTTAGTAAAAGAAAATGGGAAACATTTAAATCTGAAGCAATTTTAAGGAAACTTCGCAAACGTTTATTTATGATTTATCGCTCGATATATATGTATTATAAGTTTAGGAAAATTAGAGTCATTTTGACAACTTTTCAAAAATCAATCAACGATTTGATTTGATTGATTTCGATCAAAAAATTTATATATTGCGACCCCAAAATCGTATTTAGTTTTATTTAAAATTAAAGAAAATATGTGTTTCTTATAAAACATATTTAATATTTTATTATTTTTTGAATTATGCAATAGACAAATAAATTTGGTTCTTGTCATTTGTGTTTTGTTCTAACATAACTTACAAATACAACTACTATCAATAACAACTATAGGGTGAAAAAATAAATTATATAAATCATTATCTTCCTTATAATAATAACCATATTAACATGTTCCTTCTAATATGTACATGCGACTAGATTTCCAATAAATCAGCAGCCTGTAAGCTAAATTAGTTTTTCTGAAAGTAAACAGAATAATTCGAATTTAATTTTGTTCAATTAAAAGTTAATTTTGTTAAACATTACCTGCATAGAATATCAAGTTCAATTCTTAGTTCCAGGTAGCAGATTTATAATCTTCTTTTGCAGTTGTAGTCTTTTAGCATAAAAAGGTGTATTAAGGAGCTCGGTAATTTAATTTTAGTAACAATTCCTTTCCTTTCTAAAAAAAAAAAAAAACAATCAAAGACAAAAATAATGGGAAAGCAATGTAATATTTGGTATTATATTGATGATAATTTGCAAATTCTGGAAATAGAAAAAAATATAAATGGAAAATACATACACCCTCAAAAAAAATCGCTTCTTTAACATATGTTCCAAACATATTTTGCAGGAAGCACATATATTATTGCATACTGCCGAAACATTAATATGTTTGTTTTATGTGAACATATTATATGTTTGGAAGCATTTTGAGCCAAAAATATTATATGCTTGGAAGAATTTTTCACAAACACGATTGTGCTCATTCCCTAACATACTCGTAATTTTCACTTCCACGAAATTTTTTAGTTATTGGAACCTTTCTCTGTAATACAAATAATGTTGAAGAAATTATTCACTTTTATAAATTTTTTAAATTTTACCTTTCGCCTGCACGGAGAATCGAACCGAGGACCATACAGTTTGTAAGCCAACACACTATCCACTGGGCTACGTAGCTGTTATAGTCACCAGTAGATAATTATCGTTTTAAGTTACATTTATATAGCATAGTTTGCAGCGCCCACGAGCCCATGCAAACATAACATTATTTAACAGAAACATACATTTGTTTGCCACGTGGAGCAGTGGTTAGCATGTCTGCCTTGCATGCAAAGGGTCGTGGGTTCAATCCCTGCTCCGACCGAACATTTTTGTTTGTTTTTTTTTTTTTTTTTTAATTTACACATTTATATTTATACTATATTAATTTTTTTTAAATGAAACTTCGAAATGTGTGTTATTAAAGATTTATAGTCAGTAACAGTGCTTGATATATACGAAATTGACTGATTTTTGGATAAAATATTATTTTTTATTGCAAAAATAACAATCTTGTAATAAAAAACTGTTTTTGTACAAAACTTTAAAATTTGGAAGGAATTCAAAAACTCACAAAAGAAGAACGTGGAGTCGAGTATAAACATACATACATAATTTTATAATATAAACATAAATTTATTTAGGAGTGAACAGTTTTTTACTAGCATTTAACACCATCGCTCTAAAATTCCTTTTATTTTTCTTTAATAATTCATTTTAAAGAAAATAAACTTTTTAAATTGTTTTAGCTGTAAAACCCGAACTTAATGCCCGCTTTTATATTTGATGGTGTCCGTCAACTCCTCGTGGACTACTTTTTAATAAAGAGGAACTAAAGTTTGTTTTTTACATTTTACTGTGTAATTTTTCACTATTTCCTCCTTATTTCATTTTACTGTCCCAACTCTAAAAGGAGTATAGTGCCCTTTCGTTATTTTTATGAAGACCCCTGATTTCTTTTAACGAACCAAGAAAAAAATTGTGCCCATAATGCCAAAATGATAAACAAAACACATGTCCACACATACATAAAATGCTGCTCTCAAGGCGAACACATAAGCTGTTTGTTTTTCAAATGTCTATTCTCTTGGTTCAGAATGTATATTCTCTTTATTCAAATTAAATAATATTTAGCCTTAAACATATAAAATTTTTGGCCTTATCATAAACCAGTTTTCCGAAACAACATACAAGCGGTTTCACAGAAATTGTTCTCTTTTGACTCTTTTGCTGTGTTATATTGATATCTTTTGTCAACTCTCCCGGTTTCCATCTCTATTTCTCTCTATACTCTCTCTGTCGCTTTGAATAAAATATCACAACATATGTATGTTTAGTCGAAATTTGTAAATTTATATATGTTTGTATTCACACATATGATTTTTATGAAACATTGATGCCCCAAACATAATATATTCTAACATATTAACATAGATGTCCCAAACATTTAGTGTTAGTTTAGGAACATTACATGTTCGCACTTAAATATATTGTGGTTTAAAATCGTGCCCGAAACACATTTTGTTTATATCGGAACATATGAAAAACATATTTTTCTAACAGTGTATTGTTATTATTTTCGGATATTTTTCATATTTATACCCTTCACCACTACTGTGGTACAGGGTATAATAAGTTTGTGCATTTGTATGTAACGCCAAGAAGGAAAAGTCTGAGACACATCGTTTAGTATACCGATCGTCTTAGAATTAAATTCTGAGTCGATTTAGCGATGTCCGTCTGTCTGTCTGTCTGTCTGTCTGTCTGTCTGTTGATGTATTTTTGTGTGCAAAGTACAGCTCGCAGTTTTAGTCCGATTGTCCTAAAATTTGGTATAGAGTCCTGTTTCGGCTCAAAGACGATCCCTATTGATTTTGGAAAAAATCGGTTCAGATTTAGATATAGCTGCAATATATATTTTTCACCGATCTGGTCATAATTGGCGTGTATATCAACCGATCTTCCTCAAATTCCGTACATCCGAATATTTTATGAGTCTCGAAAAACTTGCAAAATATCAGCCAAATCGGTTCAGATTTAGATATAGCTCCCATATATAGATTTCGCCCGATTTACACTCATTTGCCCACAAAGGCCAATTTTTTTGCTCCGATTTAGTTGAAATTTTGCACAGGGAGTATAATTAGCATTGTAGCTATGCGTGCCAAATTTGGTTGAAATCGGTTCAGATTTGGATATAGCTCCCATATATAGCTTTCGCCCGATTTACACTCATATGACCGTAGAGGCCAATTTTTTGCTCCGATTTAGTTGACATTTTGCACAGGGAGTAGAATTAGCATTGTAGCTATGCGTGCCAAATTTTGGTTGAAATCGGTTCAGATTTAGATATAGCTCCCATATATATGTTTTTCTGATTTCGACAAAAATGGTCAAAATACCAACATTTTTCTTGTAAAATCGCCACTGCTTAGTCGAAAAGTTGTAAAAATGACTCTAATTTTCCTAAACTTCTAATGCATATATATCGAGCGGTAAATCATAAATAAACTTTTGCGAAGTTTTCTTAAAATTGCTCCATATTTAAATGTTTCCCATATTTTTTTACTAACATTGTGTTCCACCCTAGTTTTTACTAACATTGTGTTCCACCCTAGTGCATTAGCCGACTTAAATTTTGAGTCTATAGATTTTGTAGAAGTCTATCTAATTCTGTCCAGATCGAGTGATATTTAAATGTATGTATTTGGGACAAACCTTTATATATAGCCCCAACACATTTGACGGATGTGATATGGTATCGAAAATTTAGATCTACAGGGTATAATATAGTCGGCCCCGCCCGACTATAGACTTTCCTTACTTGTTTTAAATCCAAAAGAAAGAACTTTTTTACCATTACACAATTCAGCTCATTAGTTTATATATCAGATATATTGCTCTCTACTTGGGTTCAAACTGAAAAAGGCAGGTAAAACAAAAATGCAATTTAATGCCAACGTCACTTCGCAACTTCAAGGTGAATCTTACAACAAACCCATACCGCTCTTGGTTTTAAGAAAACTAGGAGTGAACAAAATTTATAATTTTAAAAGTTCAATACGGTACCCACTTTTTTATTGCAAACATATTCTTATATATTTGGTAAAATGATGGAGTTTGGTAAAATGATGGACAATTTCACGAAATAAAATTGGTCACTAAAAGAAATGAATAAAAAATATATTATTTTAGTCCGTTTAATGTAAACAGGCTTCAATGGAAAACGGTATTCACATTTCACAATTTCTTACCTTCAATAAACGTAGATTGTTTTCCATTTTTACAACACCACAAAACACAAACACAGGTAATTTCAAATGCGTTCTCTCATATATTTTTTTCAAACCTTTACCACGTGGTCGTTTGTTGTTGCACACTTTATTTATTTCAACCCTTTGCTATGATTTATTGTTGCGTTCAAAATATTTATGCACACATTTTGAATGCAGCAGACAGAATGTCGCCAATCATGTTTTTCAATTTACGCGAAAAACAAAAACCCAACCGTTCGTTACGAGTTACTTCCACAGACTGATCTCTCCATCATACATTGTTGAATAAATTCTCTTGTCTCTTTTCGCTCTTTCCATTACTCAAAATTATTCAATTTCAATCACAAAGGTGATTGGATCAATCACATGTGTAATTGGAAACGGAAAAAATTGAATCACGTTTGTAATTGAAATTTATTTCCGAATTGATTAACAAATTGATTGAATCAATTAATATTTTAATTGGAAACGTAACAAATATCAATCATTTTTTTAATTG